>NC_058135.1:198804045-199005456 GCF_016433145.1 Gracilinanus agilis
TCTCTCTCTCTCTCTCTCTCTCTTTCCCTTCTTCCCTCCCTCCCTCCCTCCCCTCCTTACTTCTGTATAATTAGAGAATCTTGAACCTTTGGACTTCATCTCCCAAAATCCTTTTCCTTACGTAATGTTTATAAGTTTGCTGTAACTCCACCTCTCACGCCTCTTCTCTCCCTACTGGGGCTATGTTAGCTCTCTATTTACTGTAGCTTTTTATTTCAAGTTATTATTAATAAATCTTGTTAAATATAATACTTGGAACTATTGGTTATTAATTTTTAGTCTTACACTTCCTTGCCTCCTTCCTTCTTTCTAAAGAGCCTTTTATTCTAGGATAGCAGGGTAATTGATCTAATGGTCAGAAAAGCAACGGCAGTTGACAATAATGCTCATGAGGCCACAAGTTTGTTCCTTCCCTTCAGGCTTCCTGTGGCCAGCTAATAAGAATATAGTTGGACCTTATGCTACTCATAACTGACTTTTTGGATAAGAAGGGAAGCTATGGCCTCAGATGAGATTTCTTTGCAGGGCTAGGAATTCTTATTCCTAGATAGTCTTTCCCTTCTACATATGGATTATTTTTCTTTGTAAGTTCCTCTAGATATAGAGTCCTAGACAATGACCTACATTACAATTTTCTAGAGTTCTAATGTTATAAGCAATAATGATAACATGCCACAAAGTCAATGACAACTAGATCTTAAAGATCACCTTCTGAACCCACTGTCATTTCCTCAGACTTTTCTATATCAGAGGTCATGGACCCCAACACAGCTCATAGTATTAGAAATTTCCCCATTGTAATAGGTGGCCCCAAGCAGATGGTGATTGAGGAGGAGAAAGAAGACACAAGACATCTTAGGAGATATATAACTAGAATTGAACAATGGTTACAGAAAACCATGTGAAAAATTTCAAAGAGGAAATTCCCCTACTTCATGATTTAGCTTAGTGTTGGCCCCATTCCACAGACTAATCCTTTGCTCACATTTATGGGAAATAGGCACTAATTACTAGCAACCATAGTCCCCTCTTGTGTCATGTTCTCCCGGTCAGTTTATCACTCTTGGATAATAGAGCAGCTGGTGCACTTAGTAGTCACAATCACATTGATAGATACATTTAAAAGATTTAATGCCTCTCTATCCCTAAAGTAGTAGGAAAGAGTAAGAGAATTTTCCAAACACAGACTAGTCTAGGAAAATGAGATTAATTGTTGGAGACAGTTTGGCAACATATTGGATAGAGATGAATCTGGCCTCAGGAAGAAATGAGTTCAAATCTAGCCTATAACACTATAATATCAGTTGTGTTACTTCAAGCAAGTCACTTAATCTTATTGGTTTTTTCATTGGTAAATGGAGGTTATAATACCTCTCAGCATTGTGAGGATTAAATGATATAATATTTGTAAGTGTTTTGCAAACCTCAAAGTTCTATTATTCTGCCATATTTCCAGGTTGACATTGACTATAAAAAGTGAAAATACATAGAAAAATTCAGATAACCTGGGGAGATGTTTCAGGGCCCTCTATTGGGTGGGGCAGAGAAAGCCTGAATTAACATGAAATCATTGCTATTTAAGTATTTAATATATTTGGGAAAAGATTGACTTTCAGGGGTTATTGTAGAGGGGCTTTATCCAAAATATAGGGAGTTGGATTAGATGCTCTTTAAGATCTTGTCCCTTCCAATTTTAGCATTCTTTGATGACCATTGACACTCTAAGAATCAGAATGACTATTCTAAGTTTCATAAGCAGAATATGAGTAGCTTTGTGGGGAAAACAATAAATAGTGGCTCATGAGACTTGGTTCTAGGTTTAATTTGAACACTAGCTAGCTATATAATCTCAAGAAAATTGTCTTACCTCTCTGAGTCTTGATTTCTTTATCTGTAAAATGAAGAGAATTAGGCTAGTTTGAGGTTTATTAATCTGGGTCACTTTTATTTTTTTATTTTTATTTTTTGATCCACATATTTTTATTTTAATAAAGCATATTCACATAGCTTGGGTTTTTGAATCACAGACATAATTGAGGAAAGTCTTTAAGCCCAAAGAGTTAATAGGAATAATACTATTAATGCTGGCATGAATGCATGCTCCTTAAAGTAATCTATAGACATCGAATACAAAGAGGCTGTGATATACCTCACATAGCACACTCTAATCTAAGGCAGATCCAGATCATAGAATTAGGATTCTCAGTGAAAACCATGCAACTGATATGCATTCCCTTATCCCTAGAATGTAGAGGAGATCAGACCATTTGGATGAACTAGGTTACTTCTTGAAAGTTAAGTCCATAAGTTAACATTAAGTCCCAAAGTTAGCACTTAGGCTGATGGCATTCTACACAAAAGTTATTCCACTGAGGAACATAGGAAAGTGTCAAAGCATCAAAAAGGAGGAACATTGATAATGTTTTTTTCTAATCTTAGATGTCTCATCGATACAGCAGGTAGAATGGATCCAATCTCATCAGAGGCTTAGTCCAAAAATTTCCTGTTGTTACTAATCCCAAACAAGACCACACGAACTTCTGGCATCATCCATTGAGATATAAGATCCAATCTACTTTCTAGGGTATTAGAAGCTTTTATTTTACTATTTCCATTAAAAACCTCAACACCTCCAGATATCTCTGCTGGCAAGAATGTTTTCTAATCAACTTGAACATTAAGATTGCTTTTGGCTACAACCTTGTACAAAGGGATTTTTTTTTGTATTGCAGTCATGACCAGAGGGAGATCATCTTTCTTGCAATGGACAATCATTTGGGACTATAGTAATTGGTATAGACTCTGAAGGACAAGACCATCTAAAAGTACCTGGTATTTGGATGTATCTTTCATGATACTGGCAAGTCTCTCTTTTGCTTCCTTTATTAAGCCTGAGATAAGGTCATCTCTGGCTTTGGGAACTCTCAGTCTTGCCTGATACATCAAGTTGGACATCTGGATTTCTTCTGTTGCTCAATGTGTTTCTCCTTCTCAGAATACTCCATTATCTGCAGTTTCTGTGTTTGTACAAGATTACCCTTCTCAATGTTGAATTCTTCTTCTACCTTTGTGCCTATTTCTTTGTCCTTCTTGTTTGTGTCCTATTCAATGAAAGCCATCGTGTGTTTGATCTGCTTTTGGACATTGGCATCACTGATGGCCATGGTGACAGCAACAACTCCTACACAGTGACAACCTCTGAAGTTGGCAGAAAAGGAAGCGACGAGAGATGCCAAGTACTCCGGTTTTTCTTCACTTTACCTCTGGATCACTTTTAAACTTTTAACTTTAAAAACAAAAATCGTTGGTTTTTTGCAGTTCATTATAATCAGTTTGCTTTCACAAACTCCTCTATTTTATTTGTCCATTTAAAATAATTATTTTGAGAAGTCTATTGGCTTCACCAGATTTTCAACGGGTTACATTGTACAAAAATAAAAAAAGGTTAAGAACCCTTGGGTGTGATTCTAGATGCCCTTCTGGTTTAGACATTCTCTGATTCTACTTTGTCCTAAAGGAAGACCTGGAGAGATGGTCATATGTAAGAGGCTCCAAACCAAAAAGTTATACAGATAAACTATGTATGTGCATCAGTGAGGAATCACTAATACAGTGAAGGTAGTGGGTTCTTTGATCTAAATGTAAAATAAATTAACCTTTTTACAAGTGTCATATAAATCCCCAGAATCTGAACATGGCAAACTTTTGTTCATGCAAGAAGCTTGGAGAGATCCAAAGTGCTGTGCAATTTCTGAAAAGCAGACCTCACCATTTTTTTTTCTATTCCAAAATGTCATTCCTTTTCAAGGAATACACACTGATGGACTAATACTATGGGGTGTCCTTACAATGTGCTTATTATAGTCTGGAAAATAGATTTTCTTCATCCACTGTTTTCTAGGGTGTGGATAATAGTAGACTGAATTATGAGTGATTATGAATCTTATTGAAAGAGGTTCTACATTGTTCTGAGTATAGAGGTTTTTAATGTAGGAGTAATGCATTAAAAATTATATTTTAAAATGACTGATTTTCTCCATATCTCTATATATTTAATTTCATGTTTTTTGGAAACAGTATTCTAAGAAAGGGTTCATGGGCTTTACCAGACTACCAAAGAAGCCCATGCTAAAAATAAATAAATAAATGAAGATCAGGAAGGTTTCAGGAGGAAAGCTAAAAAAAAACTTGTCAGATGGACCTCTCTCCCCACGGCCCCCCCCCAAGAAATTTTCAGGAGGACATGGATGATAACCACACAGGAACAGATGACAGAAGAATAAATAGGGCATCATGCATTTTGGATACAAAAGGTGAAAAAGAAGGAAGATTAATGATAACCCCAAAGTTATAAACATGGAACACTGGGTAGATGGTAGTATTTCAGCTAGAAACACTGAAGTTTGAAGGATGAGTAAGTTTTTATAGAATCACAGAATCTCAGATTCAGAAGGAATATCAGAGGCCATTTTTATCTAACCTGATTCTGAATAGTAATCATCTCTATAATAACCTTGAAAGAGTGGTCATCCAGTCTTTACTTAATGATACTGTATCCCTAGCCATTGTGTCTAATGCTTCTCTTACATCACCTGACATTCTAGGTCAAGGGGAACAGTCAAACTCCTTATGTCTCATTGCTGCTTTAAGACTATCCATTTATTCCCAAGAGTACTCTTTTATTAGAAGGTCAGGATCTTAAAACAACAACAACAACAATGAAAACAAAAAACCTTACCTTATGTCAGAATAAATTCTAAGTAAGAACTCTTGGGGTATGACTTACCCATGGTCACACAGCTAGAAACTGTCTAAGTTCAGATTTGAACCCAGGACGTCTGGTCTGTAAGTTTGGCTCTCAATCCACTGAGCCACCTAGCCACCTCTGTATCCAGATCTTTATTGCAGTTATATACCATTCTCTGGGTCATTCATTTTCCTTTCTTATGGGATATGATATTTTTACCCCTAGATTTCAACTCTACCCCAAGTCCCTGCTCTCTTGCTTGGGACTGCAAGTTGCATGTTTATATCACTTTTAACACCACTATGTTCATTACTGTTCTCATCTCTCATGATCTACATGTTCCTTCAACCTTGGCCATTCATAGAAATGATTTTGTTCTTGATCTTGCCATTATCCACAATTACAATACAATTCAGAACTCTGAAAGATTACTTTATGATTATTTATAGTCTTTTCTTCCAACTCTGTTTTATTCCCCCAGTTTTTCTTTGTCTTGAAAGCAACCTCTAACTCCTCTACCTCTCTTTGTTTTCCTCTTGCTCTCTTGGTTTTTTTTAAAACCCATCTGACCATTCATTGGTCTTCTTGATCATCATCTAACTCCTATCTCCTAAGGGTAGGTATTATGTTCTCTGGGCCCTGGGCTCTCTAATTCTTTTCTTAGACCATTCTTCCCCCTTCCTCCAAGCTCCTGGCACAGTACCAATAATATTCTCATTTTGTTCATTTTAATGATTAATGCTGATTTTCACAACTGGATGACTCCCTATGACCAAGTCAATCAACTGTGGAAACTGGTTGAATAGAGTCAATGTATATTAATAATCCTAGGCTAAATCAAAGAATATATTTACATATAATATACAGTATGATCTCATATTATGAGGAATCAATCCAAATGAATTCAGGTATACAGTACTCATTTGGCAATCAAAATAAAATAAAGGCAGAAAAATATGTAAAAAAATCCAACATTTTTAATTACTCACTAAAGCTGTACCATTTTCCCAAGTTGTGTAAAATCTCACAGCAATTCACTCAGTCACTCATTCTTGCTTTGAGAAGTGTTAGTGTGAGTCATTACATTGTTTTATGCCAAACATTAGTTCCTGCATTAGTCTTTGTCTAGAATTCTTGCTTGCAACAAGTTGTATCCACATTAGAGCAGTGCTTCTCTTTGTTTCATTAATACTTTCCTTAATAATGGTTCCAAAGTACAAAAGTAGTGATGCTGGTATCTCTGATAATACCGAGAAAAGTCATAAAATACCTAGCTAGGTTCATATAAGAAGTAATTATTAAATAATGAAGCTTACATTAAATAATTATGTGTGATTTTCAACTTTCAGCAAAGGGTTTAAAAATTATTGGTCACATAAAATGAGATCCTACAGTATAATTATCACAAAATTTTGTAAACTGTTATTTTTGTGTATTAGCATGTTAGGGAAGCAGTATGACTTGATGGAAAGATAGGAGTCTGATTCTGGTCTTTATTACTTGTGTGACCATAGACAAATCACTTCATTTCTCAGAACCTCTTCTTTCTTCATTATGTTTCTTCATTATGAAGTAGAACTAATTAGTTGTGATAGTGTAAGCATTATTATTACTTATTGCTATAATTATAATTACTATTGTATGGAAATACAAGCTTTCTCTAGAGTTGTGAATTTAGAGAAGAGATCCCCAAACTACTGCCCAGTGGCCAAATTCCACAGTCAAATCCAAGTGAGGAAAGATTTTTACATTTAAATATATACAATAAAGTTTCATTTTAAAATTTTAAAATCCATTCTTAGTTCAATAGCTAGACAAAGACAGACAAGATTTGTCTGGTGGACCATAGTTTGCCAACCCTTGAGAATCCATTGTTCTTAAAAGAGTAAACATTTGATGTTCAGTCTTAAATTAAAAAAAAAAAGGAAAATATATTCCTGTTTTACAAATCACAAATCCTCATCAGGTCTTACTAGATTATATTAAACTTGCTTTTCCCCCCCTCAATGTAGTTTGCTTATCAGATATTCAAAATGGCTCCTTTGTGTACATTTAGAAGCAGTCTGTCAAATGAATTTACACTTCAAATGGAACCATCACAATATTTGCTGAATGTATCTCTCTTTCCAATAGATGTGTTTGTTAATAAACCTGCTGCATTTATGGTAGATTTTACTATAAGGCTCTTAGAAAGAGAATAGCTAACTGGATCAAGGCTAAATGAGATTCTTAGAACTAGAAAATCTAAACATCCTGGAAAAAGAAATCACTAAGGATTTTAATTTAACACACCTATATTGATCAGTTGCTTTTTGCAAAGCATTATCTGTGTGAAAGAAGAAAAGAAATGTCACATTCCCTATGTTTTGCCTTTTCTAATGTAAACATGCTTGATTCTTTCAATTAATTTTGTCTGTTTTATTTTATAGTCATCTGATCAACGTGGTCTTCCTCTTCTGCAGAGACTCTTACTTGTTGGCCTTTCAAAATGTGATGTTCAGATATTAGTAAGTGACATTAAAGATGTTTGGCCATAGTAGATAACATCAGAACTATATGATTCTCATGTTGCTTTTTCTATATACTTTGTTTTTCTTAAATTAACCAAATATAACATTATCTTATTTTGCTTTTATTTTCCATGTTGTACTATTTTCTCATTCAGTGTGGAGTTCACTAAATCCCCCAGATCATTTCCACAAAACTTATATAAAGCCATTTTTTAACCCAAGTGTACATTTTTACATTCATACTTTTTAATTTTCTCTCAATCAGTACAACATATCATATCAGCCTAACCTGTTGAAATTAATTTGTTCTCTGACCTCTAGAAATTTACATTTCAGTAGAGTTGGGTTGCTGATATACAAATATGATAAATGCCATCCCATGAGAATGTAATGCTATTGGACTTCAGAGAAAGGAGTTATAGAAACAGAATCTCAGAGATAGGACCTTGAAGGTTGTCTTGTCAACTTCGTACTTGGAAGTGAATCTCTTCTAAAATATCCCAAGCATGTAGAAACCAAGCCTTCATTGGAGACCTCTAATAAATGATAATTCATTATGAGGTGGAAATTCCAATTGGGAAATCTATAATTATTAGTTGGGGTTTTTTTTCGTCTTATGCCAGGATTCAATTTGCCTCTTCGCAAACTTCTACCCATGTTCCTAGTTCTGCTTTCTAAACCAATTCAGAAAAAAATCCAATTCATTTTCCACATGATGGCTGTTTGGGTATTTGAAGCATGTCATTATAAAGGAAGGACCTGATGTTGGTATTCCTTTTATCCCTTTTCCTTTTCCTAGTTGGTAGGAAAGGACTTTTTGTGTGGTGGACACTGAGTTATTTGTAGCTAAAACTTTGGACCCTGAGAAGCTGTGCCATTTCAATACGTTTAGGACCCTTTCTCAAATGAGCTATCTTGTGAGCTTGTGTGCCTTTGTCAAGTGTTTGAGTTAGGACATTTATCTTTTGTATAATGGGGCTCTGATCTGTCTTTGTGTCACTAGAGGTACATCCCTATCCTTATGTCCCTATTATAAAAGAAGGAAGAAGACAGTATCCTCTAAGTGAATTCTGAACTTTATTCTCTAGTAATAAAAAGCCACTAAAGATTTTTGAACAAGTCATTGACAACATTTCCTGTATGTAATTTAATCTATTTTATTAGTAGTATTTTTGATATTTAATTTAAAGCGCTATGGGGTAACTACATTGAAAACTAGGAAATGATCCCTGGTTTCTAGTACTATTGGCCTAACATTGAAATATTTTGTATTTTGGTTTGATGTGATTTGTAAATCAAAGCAACAGTGTGAATATTGTCTATAGCTTAAACCTTTAATGGGTAATAATCTTTCATCTTTATACTTATGGGGAATCTGATAATACAAAATCCATTTACAATATGAGACTTAGAGATTTAATGTTTTAAAATATTTCCCTCAATTGTATTTAGCATCGAGGATGTGAAAGTTAAGCATGACAGTAAAGGTACAGCATTAATGAATCATACTTTGTAACTTGACTTTTTGAATTTCTCAGGAGATTTGGTGAAGAAATATTGCCTAGATTAAAAAGCACATGCATTCACCAATCCTCATATAATGGAAAGAAAGCTCAATTTTGTGTTAGAAGCCTGGTGTATGAGTTCTGATTATGTCAATTTACTACCTATGTGACCTCAGACAAATCATTTAACATCTGTTAGCCTTAGTTTCCTCATTTTAAAAATTAGTATGGTGGTATAAATTCTTCATCTACTTCATTAACGTGTGAAAGTTGTTTGTTCACATAAAGTCCTACATAACTATAAGTTGTTATATTAATAAATAACAAGTGGACTTCATGGTACATGAGATTAATGGATATTCCTCTCACAAGTTTAGTTTCAGTGAATGTGAAGCATGAATTGGATTACTGAAATAAGAGATTTTGAATTGCTATGCAGAAAAGTTGAGGCACTACTTATTTTATAATCCACTGAAATAAGTTGGAGTTCCTCAATAGACAGAATACTTAGGTAATGGATTTTTGATAAGCAATCTAAAAATTTGAACATCTACAAATGTAGAGCCAATTTTTATGAGTTATTAGCATGTATCATATAACTGGTTTTGCAATTATTTGTTTACTGAGACACACCATTCTGATTAATATCCAAAAATGGCATCTATAGAATGTCAGAAGGAAAAGATCAATTCGGATGAAATTATTCAAATTGCTTATTTTCTCAATTAAGGACTTAATGACTAGTCAAATAACTGGAATTTCCATTTCACTTGTATATAAGTTAATATACATATACATACACACAAAAATATACAAATACATGTAGGTATATATACATCTAAGTAGGTAAAGATACATATATATATATATATATATATATGCCTACATACATATCTAAATTTTGGGGGGGTCAATGTAGCCTCACTTTCTCCTAATAGGGGACTTTTATTTTTTCCTCCATGACCTACTAAATATTAGCTTTTTCCAGATGCCCTTTTCAGTTCAACAAAACTGCTTCTTCTTTTAAGCAAGGCACTAATATTAAATAAATATATATTCAAAAGACCCTCTATATTAATGGCTCACTAATAGCAAGAGGCAGAGTAAAAGGAATTGCTACTGGGAATTTATTTTCTGATTTATGAGAAGCTCATAAACAATCACCTCTTTAAAAGCCTATACACATGATGCTTTAGTGGAACTTGTTAGCTACATTCTGTTTTTTTCTTGGCCTTATAATCTTGTGTTCTTTATTTTTAACNACATCCTGGAAAAAGAAATCACTAAGGATTTTAATTTAACACACCTATATTGATCAGTTGCTTTTTGCAAAGCATTATCTGTGTGAAAGAAGAAAAGAAATGTCACATTCCCTATGTTTTGCCTTTTCTAATGTAAACATGCTTGATTCTTTCAATTAATTTTGTCTGTTTTATTTTATAGTCATCTGATCAACGTGGTCTTCCTCTTCTGCAGAGACTCTTACTTGTTGGCCTTTCAAAATGTGATGTTCAGATATTAGTAAGTGACATTAAAGATGTTTGGCCATAGTAGATAACATCAGAACTATATGATTCTCATGTTGCTTTTTCTATATACTTTGTTTTTCTTAAATTAACCAAATATAACATTATCTTATTTTGCTTTTATTTTCCATGTTGTACTATTTTCTCATTCAGTGTGGAGTTCACTAAATCCCCCAGATCATTTCCACAAAACTTATATAAAGCCATTTTTTAACCCAAGTGTACATTTTTACATTCATACTTTTTAATTTTCTCTCAATCAGTACAACATATCATATCAGCCTAACCTGTTGAAATTAATTTGTTCTCTGACCTCTAGAAATTTACATTTCAGTAGAGTTGGGTTGCTGATATACAAATATGATAAATGCCATCCCATGAGAATGTAATGCTATTGGACTTCAGAGAAAGGAGTTATAGAAACAGAATCTCAGAGATAGGACCTTGAAGGTTGTCTTGTCAACTTCGTACTTGGAAGTGAATCTCTTCTAAAATATCCCAAGCATGTAGAAACCAAGCCTTCATTGGAGACCTCTAATAAATGATAATTCATTATGAGGTGGAAATTCCAATTGGGAAATCTATAATTATTAGTTGGGGTTTTTTTTCGTCTTATGCCAGGATTCAATTTGCCTCTTCGCAAACTTCTACCCATGTTCCTAGTTCTGCTTTCTAAACCAATTCAGAAAAAAATCCAATTCATTTTCCACATGATGGCTGTTTGGGTATTTGAAGCATGTCATTATAAAGGAAGGACCTGATGTTGGTATTCCTTTTATCCCTTTTCCTTTTCCTAGTTGGTAGGAAAGGACTTTTTGTGTGGTGGACACTGAGTTATTTGTAGCTAAAACTTTGGACCCTGAGAAGCTGTGCCATTTCAATACGTTTAGGACCCTTTCTCAAATGAGCTATCTTGTGAGCTTGTGTGCCTTTGTCAAGTGTTTGAGTTAGGACATTTATCTTTTGTATAATGGGGCTCTGATCTGTCTTTGTGTCACTAGAGGTACATCCCTATCCTTATGTCCCTATTATAAAAGAAGGAAGAAGACAGTATCCTCTAAGTGAATTCTGAACTTTATTCTCTAGTAATAAAAAGCCACTAAAGATTTTTGAACAAGTCATTGACAACATTTCCTGTATGTAATTTAATCTATTTTATTAGTAGTATTTTTGATATTTAATTTAAAGCGCTATGGGGTAACTACATTGAAAACTAGGAAATGATCCCTGGTTTCTAGTACTATTGGCCTAACATTGAAATATTTTGTATTTTGGTTTGATGTGATTTGTAAATCAAAGCAACAGTGTGAATATTGTCTATAGCTTAAACCTTTAATGGGTAATAATCTTTCATCTTTATACTTATGGGGAATCTGATAATACAAAATCCATTTACAATATGAGACTTAGAGATTTAATGTTTTAAAATATTTCCCTCAATTGTATTTAGCATCGAGGATGTGAAAGTTAAGCATGACAGTAAAGGTACAGCATTAATGAATCATACTTTGTAACTTGACTTTTTGAATTTCTCAGGAGATTTGGTGAAGAAATATTGCCTAGATTAAAAAGCACATGCATTCACCAATCCTCATATAATGGAAAGAAAGCTCAATTTTGTGTTAGAAGCCTGGTGTATGAGTTCTGATTATGTCAATTTACTACCTATGTGACCTCAGACAAATCATTTAACATCTGTTAGCCTTAGTTTCCTCATTTTAAAAATTAGTATGGTGGTATAAATTCTTCATCTACTTCATTAACGTGTGAAAGTTGTTTGTTCACATAAAGTCCTACATAACTATAAGTTGTTATATTAATAAATAACAAGTGGACTTCATGGTACATGAGATTAATGGATATTCCTCTCACAAGTTTAGTTTCAGTGAATGTGAAGCATGAATTGGATTACTGAAATAAGAGATTTTGAATTGCTATGCAGAAAAGTTGAGGCACTACTTATTTTATAATCCACTGAAATAAGTTGGAGTTCCTCAATAGACAGAATACTTAGGTAATGGATTTTTGATAAGCAATCTAAAAATTTGAACATCTACAAATGTAGAGCCAATTTTTATGAGTTATTAGCATGTATCATATAACTGGTTTTGCAATTATTTGTTTACTGAGACACACCATTCTGATTAATATCCAAAAATGGCATCTATAGAATGTCAGAAGGAAAAGATCAATTCGGATGAAATTATTCAAATTGCTTATTTTCTCAATTAAGGACTTAATGACTAGTCAAATAACTGGAATTTCCATTTCACTTGTATATAAGTTAATATACATATACATACACACAAAAATATACAAATACATGTAGGTATATATACATCTAAGTAGGTAAAGACATATATATATATATATATATATATGTACCTACATACATATCTAAATTTTGGGGGGGTCAATGTAGCCTCACTTTCTCCTAATAGGGGACTTTTATTTTTTCCTCCATGACCTACTAAATATTAGCTTTTTCCAGATGCCCTTTTCAGTTCAACAAAACTGCTTCTTCTTTTAAGCAAGGCACTAATATTAAATAAATATATATTCAAAAGACCCTCTATATTAATGGCTCACTAATAGCAAGAGGCAGAGTAAAAGGAATTGCTACTGGGAATTTATTTTCTGATTTATGAGAAGCTCATAAACAATCACCTCTTTAAAAGCCTATACACATGATGCTTTAGTGGAACTTGTTAGCTACATTCTGTTTTTTTCTTGGCCTTATAATCTTGTGTTCTTTATTTTTAACACACATTAAGTCCTACAAGTATGTTTACATATATCTATGCACGTGTATATGCGTGTGTATATGTGTTAAAAGGATAAAATGAGGAAAGATATCCTTACTCTTTGTTGATGATATCATGCTAATTTCAACTTTTTTCCTATTTGGAAATCTAATTTTGAGAAACCTCAATTGCCCTTTCTTAAAAATATAAGAAAATCACTCTAATTTGAAAATCCTGTCTTTTATAAATTGATAAAAATCACTCTATAGCTATAGTAATAGTTGCTAGGAAACCAAAGGTTTGATGGAGAATAAAAATGATATTGTAGCTTTTTTTTAATTTGGAACAATAATAATTAAGTGAAGAAGTGCTAGAAAATTGATAGCAGACTACATTTTTACAATGTTCTAAATATTGGTTAGATCAGTGATTCCCAAAGTGGGCACTACACCCCTTGGTGGGTGCTGCAGCAATCCAGGGGGGCTGTGATGGCCACAGGTGCATTTATCTTTTCTATTAATTGCTATTAAAATTAAAAAAAATAATTTCCAGGAGGCTAAGTAATATTTTTTCTGGAATTGGGGTAGTAGGCCAAAAAAAGTTTGGGAACCATTGGGTTAGATAGAGGTACACCTAATTATTTAAGAAGGTAAAACTACTCAACTCCTACCTTAATTTTCAATCAAATCATTCTCCTTAACAGATAAAACAGAAATAAAGAACAAAAAACTGGTAAAATTGAGTTGCAAACCAATATATTTAAAAAGATGGTAAATAAGAACTCTCTCTAATACATTCCATTACTAAGTTCAAATCATCCAACCTGGATATAATATATCCCAGGACAATAAAAGAAATAGAAAGCATGGTTATGGAATCCCAGTTAACTTAAAAAATAATGCCAAAGAAAAGGGAATTAGGCAAATGTCCCATTTTTTTGAATAAAAGGTGAGAATGAAGTTGAATATTCTAGACTATTAAACTTGATTTCAAATGCAGACAAAATTCTGTGACATAATACTAAAAATGTGATTTCTGAGTATTTTAAAAGGAAATGGTTATCACCAAGAGCTAATATGGCTTCATTAAGTGCAGATTATGCCATACTAATTTCATTTCCTATTTTGACAAGATTATTAGGCTAGTACGATCAGGGAGTTCCACAAACATGATTTATTTTGATTTCAGTAAGGCTTTTAACAGAATCGTCTTGGTATCTTTGTGGACCAAGTGGAGAAATGTGTGGCACTTAAGAGCACTTCCAGGTGGATGGAAAACAGATGAGATAAAATTAGCTAAGTCCCAAAGATTAGTCATTAACTTACAAGGAACCAGTTTACAATAAAGTCTCTGTTGGAGTTTCCAAAAATATATACCTAAACAATGATGATAAAAATGAAGACAGAATGTTTATCAAAATTGAAGGTACCATTCAATTGAGGGGGATAAGTAATGTGTTATTTAACAAAGTAAGGATTCAAAAAAAAATTCATATGACTGGAATAGTGAGCCTAGTATAATGAGATGAAGCATAATAGAGATAAATATAAAAACCAATTTTGGGGTTAAAAAAATCTGAGGAGGGCAGGTAGGTGACTCAGTGAATAAAGACCCAGACCTGGAGATAGGAGGTACTAGGGTCAAATTTGGCCTCATAAATTTCCCAGCTGTATGACCCTAGGCAAGTCACTTAGCCCAGATTGCCTAGTTCATATATTTCTTCTGCCTTGGAATCAACACATAGTATTGATCCTAAGATGAAAAATAAGGGTTTAAAAAAATCACCTAAATAAATACAGGATGGAGACCAGGGTTTAACAGGTCCTATATATGTAAACTCAAAATAAGTCAGCAGTATGACATGGAAGCTAAGACAGGTAAGGCAATTTGAAACTACATTAAAAGAACTATTGCATCCAGAAGAAATCTAGAAGAATCTATATCTGGTCTCCAGGTTATTAGAAATAATGAAATATTTCTGTAAAAATAATAGAAGCCATGCTTTAAGTAGAAAGAGGACAAATTCTCATCTTTGTAGATAACTAGGGAGTAAAGGAAGAGGACAGAGAAGGAAGTAAAAGAGACTACTCAACTTATGAATCTAAATAATAATGATATTTTGCAGAAAATAAAGCTAGGCCCATGTCTTGAAGAAGTAATTTCTTTAGCTCCAAAAAAGACAGCGAATCTTTAACATCTGGGCATTTGACTTTTTTAACTTCAAGCATTTGTATGATTTTATTAAAACTTCATTTTCACTTTTACACAAGTTCGTGGCGTGACTAGTGTCCTGTCAGATGGTGTACTGGTCCTTTTCTCTTTACCATTATAAAGAACTCCCTTCAAATTTTTTGCATATTTCCATTGACTTTCTTTAAAACTCCTCTTTTGTATTGTAATTATGCCACTAAATTGTAGTGCAAGTTCTTTGGGCTCTGAGCCCAAGTGTGCAAAGTCAGCGATATGGATTATTGAGAAAATCAAGGTGCTATAGAGACTTCATGCCAGAATGTTGACAGCTGATGTCGGCAGTAAGTTTGGTATTAATGAATAGATGATTTATTATTGCAACAAAAGGGAGGAAAGTAATTTGTAAAAGTATTCATTAATCCATTCCAGAAGGTGCTAAAGTAACCTCTAAAATACTAAGGAATTAATTGAAAAAAAAATGGAAAAATAGCTAATTTTTTTTTGGTAAAATCATGTTTCTTTTAGTTCTCAATAATATTCTCATTCATATTTGGGAGCATCTGGGAAATGCCCAGTAAAACATAAAAAGTTGTTTTCATGCCACCTATCACCACATTGTTGATTTTCCTTATGGATCAGGAAATTACAAAAGTCTTCAAATTCTTTTATACAAGGGAAATCTGCTGCTGTGCCTGAGACTACTAGAACATTTCTATACCCCAAACTGAGTATAGACTTTATTCTCTCTCTGAGCCAATTCTGATAGGAATAACATTTAATCATTGGTGCTTACCACCCCCATCATCCCTCCACTTTAGGAAAGATAATCTACCTCATTTTACTTCTCTTTTCCCTCTTCTCCCAGTGCAGCACTTTTTCACCTCTTGATCTTTATTTTTTGTTGGATATCATGGCATATGAGTTAATTTATTCCCACACCCTGATGATGTATACTCCTTCTAAATGCACTAATAATGACAAAATTCTTGAGTTACAAGTATCATCTTTCCACATAGCAATATAAAGAATTTGACTTCATTAAATTTCTTGTTTTCTCTTTCTTGTTTACCTTTCTATGCTTCTCTGGAGTCTTGTATTTGAATATCAAAATTTGTTTAGATTTGATCCTTTCATCAAGAATACTTGGGAAACCTTTATTTTATTAAATGATCATCCCCCTTGGCCCCCAATAATCTATACTCAGATTTTCTGGGTGTTTCTTGATTATAGTTGCCTTCTGGAGTGCTATATTCTGAGCCCTCTGATCCTTTAATGTAGAAGAGAGGCTACTAAGTCTTGAGTAAAACTGATTGTGACTTCATGATATTTGAATTGTTTCTTTCTGGATGTTTGCAGTATTTTCTCCTTGGCTTGACAAATCTGGAACTTGGCTGTAATCTTCTTGGGATTTTTCCTCTTAGGATCTCTTTCAGAAGGTGATTGGTATATTCTTTCAATTTCTTTCTTATCCCCTGTTTGAGGGGCAAGTTTTCTTTGATAATTTCTTATAATAGGATCTTCAGCTTTTTAAAATATGTCTTTCAAGTAATTCCGCAATTCTTAAATTATCTCTTAGGGTTTTATTTTTCAGGTCAGTTTTTTTCAATGAGATATTTTTATATTTTCTTCTTTTTCATTCTTTCAAATTCATTTCATTGTTTCTTGATGTCTCATAATGTTATTAGCTTCCACTTGCCCAATTCTATTTTTTTCCAGTTGGCCAATTCTGTCTTTTAAATAATTATTTTCTTCAGTGGATTTTTGGGTCACATTTAGTATTTGTTCAATTCTGCTTTTTAAGGAGATATTTTCTTCTTGCATTCTTTTCATTTCTTTCCCTATTTCCCCTTTGCTTCTCTAATTTAATCTTTGAAAACCTTTTTAGTCTCTCCTAGAACCTGAGACCAATTCTACATTTTTCTTTGAAATTTTGGATGTAGCTGCTTTAATCTCATTGTTCCATTCATAGTTTCTAACTTGTTCTAACTTGTCTCTGTAATAAATCTCTCTGATTAGGCATTTTTGTTGTTATTTTTTTTTTGATGTTGGCTCATTTTCTCAGATGTTTTCTTGACTTTTATTTTTTTCTTAAAGATGGGCTCTGTTCCCAGGGTAGAGGGAGTACCCTCAAACTTCAGTATTTTCTTCCTACTACCCTCAGATGTCTGCAAGTTTCAATTCTTTCAAGGCCGTACCATGGCCTGGGCTGAGAACTCTGGAAACTACTTTCAACTGCTGATTCAGTCTCTCCTTGGGTCTGCTGTTGATTTGTAAGGATAGGCACACCATAGCAGTCCATGATTTTGCCATAACCCTGAGCTCAAGGCCCAAAAACAAGCCTCACTGAAGGCTTGTACCAACCAGGCATACTGTGGTCTCTTTTGTACTATTGCTCAGAACTTCATTGTAGGCTTGAACTGAACAGGCACACCGAGGTTGGGGAAGAACTGGGGCTCATAACTTTAAGAGGTGGTTTGGGGGTTCTCTGTTGTTGGTTTAGGCAGGGTCTTGGGGTCTTGCTGCTGACCTGTGCCTGGGTTCAGATCTTCAAGGTATGTCTTACTGTTGGCTTGTTATATTGATGTAACTATGTTGTGGACTTCATTCCCCTCTCATCCCAGTGAAAGAGACTTTCTGTCTCTACCTTCCAAGTTGTCTTCTACACGAAAATTGTTTCATGCTTTCCCTTTGCTGGTTCTGCCACTCTAATATTCATTTCAAAGCTTTATTTTAAGGTTGGTTGGAATGAGTTTTCAGAGCAATTCTGTCACTTCTGTGTCTACTCCACCAATATTGACTCTAATCTTTCAATTCCAGTTTATTATAAATATTTTCGGGCAATTTGTGCCTCTTTGAAATGTCTACCTAGTGTGCCTGTGCCTTTTCTGAGAGATTAAGCATAAAAAATGGCAGTTTTTTAAGAAGTTAAAGGACTGCTATGTTCCCCTTAAGTCTTTGCTTCTCCAG
Source organism: Gracilinanus agilis (assembly GCF_016433145.1). Classification (NCBI taxonomy): domain Eukaryota; kingdom Metazoa; phylum Chordata; class Mammalia; order Didelphimorphia; family Didelphidae; genus Gracilinanus; species Gracilinanus agilis. The sequence goes on from NC_058135.1 coordinate 198,822,235, forward strand.
GATAAGAATCCTATTCTTTTTCCAACAACTTTTATGACATTTTCATTTTGCCCTTCAATATCCTGGTTACCCTGGTTGCCCTTCTCTTTACACAACTCATTATATTGATACACTTCTAAAAATGAGCTTATATTGCAATATCTTTCCTAATATGTAGCACCTATTACTAAATATAGAACTTCAGCTGTCATCAGGCTCAGGCAAGAATAGTAATAGGATCACTTTTTTTTTTCCATTCTGGATACTAATCTCTTAATCCAGCCTAGATTTAATTGATATTTTTGCTTATCATGTCCTACTGTTGACTCATATTAAGCTTTAGGTTTATTAAAACCCTCAGATCCTTTTCATACGAAATACTATTTATTCATGTCTCCATCTTGTCCTTGAGGTTAGCATGATTGATTTTTTTAAAAAAATACTTTGCTGAAAGTCACGTTTTGGTAGTCACACAGACTACCTGTTGAAAAGCACTAGTTGTTTTTATAAAATAACAATTGGGACACTTATTGTCCCTTTATGTCTTTACTATATCCTTACGATACAAATTATTATATGAAGGAGAACTTACTAATGATTATTAAACCTGGTGATCACTACTTTCTTTTAGAGATTGATGAGGGAAATATAATACTCTGATAGATCATAAATGAAATGTTGGTGATGATTATGCAGTGTTTCAGTCACTCCTGTTAATTGAAGAAAGAATTCAAAAGTATATAGCTGATTAAGAATGCAATATTCGAGAATGGGATTTATATGTTTAAATCATTGCTGGAATTAAAATGATAGGTTCCTGGACAAGAATGGAATACACCAACTAAAAGTAGGCAAAATATATTTGTGTGGAGTTTTATTAAACAATTGATATCCAAAGGCCTTATTAAATATCTATTCTTCATGAACAAGTGCTAAGATTAACTTAAATATGACTTTCTTCTTCTTGTTGAGAAGCAGCAGCTTTCCTAGAGCAGTAGTCTCAGTGTGTTCTTTCTACCTTCTCAATATGATGTCAATCTCTTCTCAACAATAGAAGATGCTGTTTGATTTGGCCTAATCATGATTTGTGTTGCTTGTCTTATTTGCCAAAAAAAGTACTTATGATGCCTTCTTTGATGGTGAATATTGCAAATATTTTGAATAGCATATTTAAAAGATATTATAAAAGAGATGGAATCAAATTATCTGTTCTGAAGGAAAGGTCAGACCCAGTAGTATGGGGAAATCCCAGCCTACATTCTATCCATTTTCAATCCAATGAATGAAATTTTGGGAAAAGAAGTAGAAAATATTCCAAAAAAAGAAAAAGATTTAAAAATAAGATTAATAAGCAGCATAGGAAACAGTTAGTTTGTATTTAAAGAAAAAGACTGGTAAGAAAAAGGACAAGATTCAATGGCTCTAATGAATGAATGAAAGGTTAAAACAAATGCTTTTTAACAAAAAAACTTTTTAAAAAGTTATGTTGATGGCAAAGGAAAATCAAGAAAAGAGGACTGAACCTTGTATAGACCCCATAGTGTTAAATAGAGTGAAAATAAAAAGGCTAAACCACTCAATGCTAATTTGGTTCTGTTTTCTTTTCTAAGAAGAATCTCTTTTGGATGGAGATGGATAGAAAGGAAATGATTAACAAAAAATGGAAACCCAAGACAAGTAAGGTATAATAAGGTTGTGTCTGTCTCCTCTCATCAAGTGCAAGGCACCAGACCTGAAAGAATTACAATTTAAAATACTAAAAAGACTGGTAAAAATATTTTATTACTTAAAGTGATGATTTGTGATCTTTGATAAATTTGGAGAATGGTAGAAGTGGGGCAGGCCTCTAGAACAGCAAATTTTTGTCCTAAAGTAGAAAACTCTCTTTGGAAGTAGTGGGTTTCTCTTCACTGGAGATCTTCAGGTAGAGGCTAATAAACTTGTTTGTAGGGAATATTACAGATGGATTCTTGTTCAGGTATGGGTTGGGCTTGAAGATTTCTGTGGTCCTTTCAAAATCTGAGATCAGTTGTCCTCTATGATAAGAATCTTTGTGCCTGGTACTGTTGTGAGGAAGATTAGTTAGTAATTAATTAAGTATTAAGGTTGGACCTAGCAGGAAGGGCTGGAGCATTCCAAGGTGGAATGAAGGAGCAGGAAGTGGGCTTGTACTTTGAGAGAGACTCCATTGTTGGTTGGCACAAACTGTTGTTAGCCCTGAGAGATCTCAGAGTTAAGGACACCCTGCATCCTGATTCCCTGGGATCCTGAGTGGTGGTGGCATCTAGCAAGTGGACAAGAACTTCAGAGTAGCACCAAGTGAAGGAGGAGTTTGGGACCTGGTGGACAGCATCTCAAGCACACCCTCTCGGCTTGGATACCTTGGACCACATCCTGTGATCATCTGTGGATTACTGTGAGAACCTTCAAAGCCACCCTTAGCCCCTTTAGCTATGCTGGTCAAACCTGGCTGGAACCAGGTTTGAAGCAGCCTCCTCAGAGACTCCAGAACTGTTCCTTTGGGCCCTGCCTGTTTAGGACACTAAGATTAGAGAAGTCAAGTCCTCCCCTTGCCCTGTGGTTTTGCCATTTAGGTTTTAGTGTAGAATCCCCTATCCCATCCTTTTAGTTTCTCATAATTAAACTGTTTAAAAATTTTACCTTGCTTGTTGGATCCAAAGACCCCGGCCTAGGGTGAGCAGAGTGACAGTTAGGCCAACTGTCATTCTAGATTCTTGGTCTCCCTATCCTGTCTCTCCTTCAACCCAGTGTGTGTGTACCCATCTCTTTTACAGTACATAGCAACCTAGAAGCAATAGGTTTTGTTGGAATTTCTCCTTGTGGAAGGGTATAAGCACCTGATAGAAGCAAAGGAAAGGGCCCTGGACTTTGTACTAACTGACTTGCCCTGTAAGCGACTTTGCTTTTCTTAGCCCTGATTTCCTCATATGGCAAATTAAGATATTACATATTAAAAATGAGTATTAAGATCCTCTCTCTCTATATATATACATATATATATATGTATAAATCTATTACTGCTTTTAATATACTGATGATTAGTCATTCTCTATCTATATAATCTTGTAAAGTCAATTCACTGTGCCATAGTTTATTCATCTATAAAATGAAAGAGCAGCTAGGTGGTGCAATGGATAGAGTGCTGGATCAGAAATCAGGAAAACTCACCTCCCTGAGTTCACATCTGGCCTCAGACATTTATTGCTTGTGTGATCCTGGGCAAGTCACTTAATCCTGTTTGTCTCAGTTTCCTTATCTATAAAATAAACTGGAGAAGGAAATGGAAAACCACTATAGTATTTTTGCCAAGAAAACCCCAAATGGGGTCATGAATAGTTGGATATAACTGAAATGGCTAAACAACAGAATAAGAGAGCTAGACAAAAGATCTGTGAGGTTGGTTACAGTAAGAAAATTATATTAGTAATAGATCTAATCTGGAATGGTTTTGAAACATAAAAAAAAATATAGAAGAAAGAAAAACACTAGAATGGAAGGAAATAAAGACCAAAGAGGGGGAAAAAAGATGTTTTTAGAAAAAAATGCTACTCTATAGGGAGGAGGCAGAACAGTTACTGATAGATAGCCAATATTTCAATAAGGCCTATGAATAGTAGAGCAACCTCCATATATTCCTCTTACTATTTTATACTTTATAAGTAAATAAATTACATACTCTGTTATGCAGTCTATGGCTTTACTAACCTATTTCTTCAAGAAGATTTCCCATTCTGGCTTCTGAACTATAAAAAGTCTCTATAAAGACTTGATTGGTATCTGACATTTAAAGTCAATTATGACAGTCATTATTTTGTGATACTCATTTTTGACTCAATATATTTTCTAGAAATGACCTATGATTATCACTGTTTACAGAAATTAAACAGATAACACATTTTTCAAGTATGGCAAAAGATGAATGGAGCTAGATTGCCATAATTGAATTTCAGATCTGTAAAGTATTAAACCATTATTTTGTACAGGACACTAAACATTCATCTCTCATCATGAGGCTATCTATAAGAGTAATTCACAAAAAACATGATGCTTGTCTTTCATTGTATGCCTGATTTTTAGTACATTTACTATGGTAAATGCTTTAAAAAATCTTTGTCATTTAACTGACTGACTTCCTAGTGTTTAGAAAAGAAGCAGGCAAGGGTCATAAATTGGTGATTTAATATCTATATAGATATGTCTTTTTCTATCTATCTATCTATCGATTGTGGAAAGAAAAACTGAATCAAGTTTTTGGTACTTCGACCCACTGAGATAGATTGAGACAGCAGTTGGAATGGGATGGGAGGGGCAGTGACAGTTGGAGTGAGAGAAGAGAATTGTGGGAGTAATGGCTAACTGAAGGGGTTTTTGCCTTCTGAACTCTGTCCAGTGAGGAACGCTGCCCTGGAGCTCTAGATTCACACCTGTGGAAAAACCTGGCCTCCATTTTCCCTTGCCCAGAAGAGAAAGATGGTTTCTGTAGTTAGAGAGCCTCCATTAGAGGAAGAATGAACAACTACAGCTGCTGAGAAGGGGCTGATCCCTTACTTCAGGGAGTCACCCTGATGATCCTTTCCTTTCCTTGACCTTCCCCAGAAGGACACTTGCCACTGGTTAAGGTAGGAGAGAGACTTTAATTAGATCAGAAGAGGAGAGTTAAGTTGGAGCGGAGCCACCTTGGCTCGGCTGAAGAAAACAACAAACCCCAAGTAGGGTCTTCTCTTCCCTCAATCCTATCCCCCCCTGGATTCCTCTATCCTCTCCCTTTTCCAGCTACCTTGTTCATCTACAAAATAAATCAATTTGTAATCAGATCAAGGAGAAGTCATTACAGGAGGCACAGAGGGGAAAGGAGTTTGAGCAGCTGCTTTGCTCAGACGCCATTTTGAGCGAGACCCCCTGCGGTGCTGACATTGGCAGTGGGGAAGTTTCTGTAGGGAGAAGGTCCCTGCTTGATCAAACAGTGTTACCACCCCCTTGTCCCAATAGGAAAGCCTTCCCTTCAGCATCCAGGACCGGCTCCCGTTCTCTGGATGTCCCCCATTCCAGAGAAACTTCTCTGTTGTCTTTAGTCAAAGTTGAGTATTGAGAGGGGAGTTGACAGACATCCACATCAGGTCTGTCACTCTTTCCAACATCAAAGCCTCTTCAATGTATACCTATATTTTTACAGTTTGGCAGAGCCAGCCAGGTTCTTATAAATCTTACTAGAATAAAACAACAAGAAGAAGAAAGGGGTTCAATAGAGATTTATTGTAAAACAACAAAAGCCTCAGTAAGAAAAAATAGTGGTAGCCATCTTGGGGAGGAGTCGGGAGGCGGACTGACAGGAAAGCAGCCAATTATAACACCTGTCAATCAAAAGAGAGCAAGCAGCTCTTAAAGGGATAGTAGTAAAAAGGAACAAAAGCTGCAAGGTGTCTTTAAAAGGGGGTTTCTGTCTAATCTAAAATAGAAAATGAAAAAGAAAACACCATTGTAATCACAAAGAGACAGTTAGTGATAGTGATGGGATATTTGGCTTTGATGACACAATTTGGCTATATGATTTATAATCTGTTTTTTGTGATGATACCAGACTATGTTTATTTTTTCCTAAATATATATGGAATTTCACACAGTTGAAGATAGAGCTGGACATATTCATATCATTCATTCCTGGCACAATTGCTATTATATATTCTACCATGCAATAAAATTTGTGATCAACAAGATTTTCGGCAGAACGCAGAATAACATAGATATAACACTGATGATTTTGGGAATTTTCTATCTGTCTGTCTATCTATCTATCTATCTATCTATCTAACTATCTATCTATCTATCTATCTATCTATCTATCTATCTATCTATCTATCTATCTATCTATCTATCATCTTCCTTGTTTTTACTTCCTTGTCCCAGTATCAAATATTCTTGAAGAATCTCTGAATTAGCCTTTTAAAACAAATACTTTTCAAACCAGTTATTTGATTGGGTGCATAATTAAGTATTTATTCAGAACTATATTCCCAGAAACCATTTGAAGAGACAACTGGCTTCTTCCCCGGCCATTAAATCTTGTATTCTTTCAAACAAGTGACTGATGGGATTCCATGTTAAGCTAAACCACACTCATTAAGCAGAGACTCTGTGTATGTGTTCATGTGTGTGAGTGTGGGTATGTGAGGGGGTTGGTAGAAGACTGACACACATGGATTTGAGGGTGATGAATTTCTTGCTCAGCATGAGACAAACCCATCCAAACTGGCTTCTCTAAATTGAGGAGATAATTCTTAACAATAACCTTAATGATACAGATATAGAAGCATTCATGCAAATAGGGTAGAATTAGATTGCAAATCAATATCTCACAAAGGCTCCCACTGGGCAAGAATCCATGGAGCTTCCAAATTCCAAATCAAGAATAAGAGAGAGCACTTCATCCTGGATGAAGATCCTTGTATTTCTTTGCTTGCTTAAGAAGAGAAAGTAGAGAGATGGAAGCTTAGAGGAAGATCTGTACCCTTCTTTTTTACTTTTTTCCAGTTAAATCACAGTTTCTTCTCTATTCTTGCTCATATTTTTATAATTGGGTCCATAGCATTCTTTGAGGGTTCATTTAGGGGTTCACTGTCAGACTCTGCCAACTTCATGATCATGTGATATTAGGCCAAAAGTTTAACCTTTCAAGGCCCCAGTTTTGTAATCTATAAAATGAAGGGATTAGGCTAGCTTATTTCCCATTCTATTCTTTTATTTCATAAAGGCAAATTACTTTCCAACCTCTATGCCAGATTAGAGGTCACAGAGGATGCCACTCCATGTTTTTCATTTATAGGGGAGGGTGAAAGGGGAGAGGAGTGGGTCAATTTAGAACCAAAGCCCATCCAGTTCTGTTAACAAATAAAGACTACCTCTTTACTAATTAAATAATAAATGAATGAATGAATGAATGAATGAATGTTACCAGTTAAATAACCTATACTACTATCTATTTTTCTAGGACCCAATAGAATTGGAGTCCTCACACAGTGACTGGACCCCATGTGGCCAGTTGGAAGGCATAGACTAGAATTGGACAGAATGAGCAGGAATGGAGAGGTTGTGATTTGCATCTTTGGAGTGGATGTCCACATTAGAGATCACTAATTCATTAGCATTTGAAAGCAATTTGACAGGCTTCTTACACAGCATATAGAAAGGGGAGAGAGATTCTTGCTGGATGATTGGTTCAGTCCCAAGATAAATACTTAATAAAAAAGAAATAGAGTTAAAAAAAATAACAGTTCAGCATTCTTTATGCTTGCCAAATGCACATGTGTGATGAGTAATTTTCTGTTGCTTATGGTTTCAATGATTTTTAATAGTGGAAAGAAAAAAAGGATAGTTTTCTAATGGCCTGATCTCTTAAATGTTGAACTGGCTTCCTGGGACCAAGGTTGTATATCCATAGTGACATAGATGAATCACGGAAAGAAATGAGCCTGCAATTGCTTGAATTATCTGAATAATTGATCAAAAAGATTTTCTTTGGACCAGAATTGTACAGATTAACTGTCTCAGGTTTCTGGGATATTATGAACACTTTTTTCCTTTAGTCTGAGTGGACCTATCAAGGAAACATAAGGCATGTTTTCAGTTAAATCAGTTTTAAATATGGTGACTGGAGCTATGGGTCCTATATCAAGAAGGTGATGAATGGTGATATTAACTCACAGTTCTGACATTATATCTGCCCGTGTATGTATGAATGTACATATGAAAAACCTTTGGCCAGTTAAGTGAAACCTCTGGAGACCTCTTTTTCACTGATCACCTAATTAATCCCACTGAAATATGGGAACTTAAATTGCAAATATTACACTTTCATTTTCAGTGTTAATTTGTATTTACCATCCACAGTTTGGCAAATGATTTTCTGTTTTCTCTATGAATATGTATAGCTTGCTTTCAGCAACTAGAAACACTTTGTGTTTTTTTTCCTACTTTCCACTTCATGTTCAGCCTGCAGCAGGGTTAACTTGGGGAAGCAGCAGGCTAATTAAGACTAGGGAAATTATAAATAGGGAATTTAGAGGCAAATTGATTGACTAAGAAAATATATACTGTACACAATGTAGTTGTGTCAGAAATTTTCAAGTATTCATCATATTTTCTTTTATATAAAGTAAGTGAAGCTATGTACTTACTCATATACATGTCTTGGATTGTTGATGCTTAAACCCTATTATTATGTAGATCACTTGGGCATATAAGATGAAATAATCACATACCTGATGGGGGAAAAAGTTTACACAAGGTACACTAGGACTCTATCTTCCTTTCCTTTTACTAGGTGAAGACTTGCTGGACTTTATTTAGGGATGTTCATCCACCTTTCACCCAGCTCTCACCTATCACTCCAAGAAGTTGTAGCATGTACAGAGGTCACACCTCAATAAAAGTGTCCCAGCAGACAAACTAAACCAGGTTGAGGGTAACCAGTTGGCCTCAAACTTATCAGTTACTTGGGAGATGTCTATTCCAAGCACATGAAGATGTTCCCTGGCATAACAGGAACAATTTGTTTGAATGACTATGATGGTGGTCAAAGTAAGTGCTGTGGACCAGGTCAGAAATCAAAGATGCAGATGTCATCCACTATGTCCTGGAGCATCACCAGTTGTCCTTGTTTTTGTCTTGCCACAGAGAAGAAAGAGTAAGGCTCATGGCTTTGTGCAACTCTGTCTTACTTAAATCCAGTTTATTCTGAAGGCAAGATATCATCCTGTAATTTCATTGGTCTTGTTCAAAAATGAAAGACACAGAACAACAAAAATGGATGAGTAAAAATTGAGAAAACTCTCTAGCATGTTGAGTGGTCACCCATGCCAAAATGATTTGAATGTATGGATCAGACTTGCACAAGATGAACAGATATGTCAGACCTACATTCTGCCTCACCATTTGAAATTCTAGAATCAGTGGGATCACACATTCTCTTTTTTATTTTTTTTAACATTTATTAATAATCATTTTTAACATGGTTACATGATTCATGCTCCTACTTTCCCCTTCACCCCCCGTACTCCCCCCACCCATGGCCGATGCACATACACATTCTTTTTTTTAACTTAGTAGTTTTAGTTTTAATTTTTTTCATAGTTACATCACACATTCTTTTGAATAATTTCTCATATCACTTTGGTGAAAAAAAACCTGACTTTGTTGCTTGGAAGTTAGTAGCAGAATCATAAATAGGATGAGGAAGCTGGAACTTTGTCCTAGGATGCCAAATTCAGAGAGGATCCTAAAATACTTTTAATCCTTTTTCTGGAAAGAAACAATAGAGATTAGCAACCAAGCAGCAAGAATGGCTAGGTAAAAAATAATTCAGTCTCTTCTCCTCCAGCCAACAATAATTTTCTCTTCATTTACTTCATGATGTTTTGATATTTCTGCTACTTCTCCTACTGTCAATGGAATTGAGGGACATGTTATATATCTTTCCTAAGACCTATTTCTGCATCTTGCCTGATAATAAAATTTTGTACTTGAGCCTTGATACTGGGAAAGTTTATTTTACCACAGCCTAAATGCAACTTGATATTCTTTACCTAGGAATTACTTTTTAATTTTAAGATTAAAACATAGAATTCAGACTTTCAATCATTGTCCCTTAGTAAAGAGTTCATGAGATTTTATATTATAGAAATGTATATTTTATAGATATAGATATGAATATTACATTGCATTTTAAGGTTGAATAGCAGCATGCTGTAGAGCAGTGATTCCCAAAGTGGGTGCCACTGCCTCCTGGTGGGTGCTGCAGCGATCCAGGGTTGCAGTGATGGCCACAGGTGCATTTGGGGGCAGTGAATAACTGTAAGGGGGAGGTGATAGTATGTGACAGGGGGCACTAAGTAATATTTTTTTCTGGAAAAGGGGAGGTAGGCCAAAAAAGTTTGGGAACCACTGCTATAGAGCATGGATAGCCAGGTTTGAAGTCAGGAAGATCTAGTTTCAAACACTGCATCTGGCATGTATTGGCTGGGTTGTCCTTCCTAAAACACCTAACATCTAAGTGCTTTAGGGAAGCTAAAAGTTGTGCTTCATTACATCTGGGAAAACAGAACAAAACAAAATTATTCCCCTGTTATCTGTGTAGAGAAACTTTTCTAATTTTCCCTCATTGTTAAGAGTTTCCTCTCTGAAAACACCTTTGGTAGTCAAGTCTCATCCAGTTTATGCCTTAATTTATGTGGATCCTCAGTGAGTTACTGAAGATGCCTCACACGCTTGACTTTAACTTATCCCAGGTTTCTCCTTTACGCTGAAATCTCATCTTTGAAAGTACACCAGTATTTCTCTGTGAATACTTTGTGTCCCTGAATCATAGAATATGTTGAGTACAGAAGAATCAAGTTTTGGACTCAAAGAGGATAGGGAGATGATGAGGAGGCAGAGTTAATTTGACCACAACATATTAACAATTCTAGCCTTTATTGGGGATGAGGAAGAGAAGACTTTGTCAAAGACTTTTATGATTAAAAAAGGAGGTAGGATAGCCATGTCATGAGAATTAAGACTAACAGATGGACAACAAAGAGTTATAGTGCTATCCAATAAAATAGTACATGAACCAGAGGAAGATCATTGATACATTGAGTGGATTCTGAAAGACCAGAACAAGAATTATCTAGGCCAGTGCTGGGCAAACTTTTTTAAAGAGGGGGCCAAAGAAATGCTCATCTATCAGTCTTTCTAAGGCAACCCTTTCGAAGTTTCATTGTATTGTATCCTAATCATTGTATTTGTCAGATTATAAACAATGTCATCCCAGAGGCCAGATGCGGCTGGATAGAACATTTCAGGGGGCCGCATCTAGCCCGTGGGATGTAGTTTGCCCATCACTGATCTAGGACAAGGAGGTGCGAGAGACTAATATGAGTTGGCATTGATAATGCATTTAGAAGCTTCCAAGACACTGTACCTAAATTATTTCATTTGTGTCTCATAGTTACACATATGCAATAGATAATACCTTCTTTTTATAGGAGGAAATAAATACACATATAGATGAAGTAGTATTATCAGGGTCACATAGCTTGTAAGTGTGAGAGGTAGGATTTGAACCTAGTTGCTCCTGAGTCCAAGGTCTTATACTCTAACTAGATTGCACTGCTTCTAGGTATCCAGCTGGATCAGAATATGATTCTGATGAAATATTATTGTTGAGTTTCAATTCTAGTATTGTGTAAACAAATCTATTGGTCCCAAGGGAAATAACTCTGATAAAACTAAATACTAATATTTAGATAGCTTCTTAGGGTTTACAAAGCACATTACCTACATTATCTTCTTTGAGCCTTCTATCAATGCAGTGAATTAGGTGCTATTTATTATCCACTCTCATTTGATAGGTGAGGAGATAGCCTCAAGTCATGTAATTAGTAAATATCAGAGGCCACATAAGAACCAGATTTTTCTGATTTCTAATCAAGCTCTTTATCTGTTATATTATGCTGCTTCCTAACTTCTCCTGACACTTATTCTTTTTTTAATGGTCCTTATGCATATGTGTTAAGTGATTACTTCAAGAAAAATGTGGCATCTGCAGAAGGTCATCAGCAATTTGATGCGAATGCTAGTATGAATTTAAGATGGCAGGTTCATTGAAAAAAATCTACCAACATACATTTAGAGCAAGTTACTAACAAGGACACGAAGGCTTGATGTACTCAGGTTAATCTCTTAAACAACAGATTTCAATTTGAGCACAGAGCTAAATCCTATGCAAGTAAAAACAGATGATCAATCTGTGGCTGGCAGCTCATGTAAAACCAGTGCTGAACTTTATTCTCATGGTGGCAAAAAATCTATTTCTTATTTTTCAAAAATAATCTGTCCTTTTTATTTTCCATATTCTTGAAAGGATTAAGAATATTGCGGAAAGCAGGCAGACACTTTGACGATCTGGAATGAAATCAGACAAATCCTAAAAAGATCAAGGATTGCTCTGTTTGTTTTGCTTGGTATCCAAACTCAGATTCAAAATTTATAAGAATGGTTAGACAGTTCAGACAGCTGCAACTGCATATAAATCAGTGTTGCCCCATACGGATGGGCCTTTATACATTGTAATCTCTGTTATAGTTACAGATGGAGAGATGGGATAGTTGAGATGATTTAAAATTTGCAAAGAATTTATGACGAATTAGCTCTTTTGCTGCTTCTATTTTAAAAAGCTAGCTGAACATTGAGACCTGTTTCTAATTGCCGAAAGCGATTTTAATTTTATTTCTTCAAGCTCTCTCTTTGGACTGCTACTTAGTTGAGAGTCCCCGAAGATAACCCACCATCATCATAATTGAGGTGATTATGGTGTTAAGCTATGTTTTGATTTGAGGTGTAGTGATCTCTTGGGATCTGAACTTTGATGAAAGAGTTCTTACTGTTTCAGCAAAAGAAGCCAGGGCTATGGATCTGCTTACCTTACTTCTTTAGTTCAAGAGGAAGAGGCAGAAAAAGAATTTCCATTTAGCTGTTTTATCAGAGCAAGAACAAGCCCCACTGTCTGAAGAAAATCTATTTTGGTATTAGCCTTTAATGGGATTTGGGAGATTTAAGCTAAAAGTTTAGTGAGTGGTTATTGGTTTTTGAAGAGCTAGTTCTTCCATTTAAATATAGACCTGGTAAAGATGTAAAAATTATCTCTTACTTTTATTTGATATTGTGGGTTTAGAAAGGAATATTACCATGTTAAGTGACAAGACAGAATCCTTCAGGAAAGGCAAGATGTAAACATGAAAGAAAAAGAAAAATGGCATAACTACAAAATTTTAACAAATTATAATCCTCGTGTTAAAGGACTTGATTAGCAGGTGAAATAACTGTGAGAACAAATATGAAAGTAAGGAATTTATTAAAAGAAGCCACTTGATTTAAACCGCTTTTGCATCTTGGCAGTAATTAATTTCTTTCCTTCTTCACTGGAAAAGGCCCCATTACTTGAGTTGAATGTTTCCTCCACTTCTGTGGGTGGAGAACTTTGGAAAGCAAACTCTTACATGAATTTCTCCAGGCTTTCACAGACCAGTTCTAGCTTTAATGAGATTGGTGAAGTCCAACAATTTCTTATATCAGATTCATAGGGCAAAAACTACTAAAATATTTAAAGCCTGCAAAAAAGATAAATGAGCAGTCAGAGCAGTTATAGTGCTTGAAATGAAAGGAATTGTTCAGATGGAGAAGATTTGTTGGAAGGTAGCATGGAGGGAAAGGGCTAAACAGAAATATACTCTGTTAACCAGCAGAAATACCTGATTGCAAATGTAGCTAACTATTCCCTGAATAGTTCCTTTTTAGTTGGTCAGTAAACATTTATCAAGCACCTACTATGTGTCGGACACTGTTAAATATTAGAGACTCAAAGAAAGGTATTAATTTTATTAATCTCTGTCCATGAGGATCTCATAGTCTGTTAAGTAAGACAATATGCGAACAACAAAATAGAAATAAAAGGTATACTCAAAATGAAAATGATCTGAGGGAAGGCATTAGAATCAAGGGGGATGGGATAGATTTCCTGTAGAAGGTATAATCTTAGCTGAGACATGAAGGAAGTCAGGGAAACCAGGAGGCAGAAATGAGAAGGGAGAGAATCAAAGCATGAAGGCTTGCCACTATAAATGCCTGGAGTTAGGAAATAGAATCTTTTGTTTGAGGAAGAGCAAGATGGCCAGTGTCACTGGATTACAAAGTATGAGGTAGGAGGATAAAATGGAATATCGTAGAAGATGATGTGTAAGATGGGGAGAAAGGGTATAAAGGGATTTGAGTCCCAACCAAAGGATTTTTACACTTGACTTTGAAGGTGATAGGAAACTACTGGAACTGATTTTGGGGATTGGGGTGGGGGAGAGTGAGAAACATGGTCAGACATGAACTTTAGTAAGATCTCTTTGACAGCTATGTGGAAGATGAACACTGTAATATCCTGTGCCTATGTATTTTCTTTGGTATCAGTTATATTGAGTATTTAATTATCATTTGGACCATAATCACCAATTATATAATGTGATAAATTTGCAACTTGCTTGTTAAGACCTGATTTCAGCCCAGATCTACAAATCTACAGAAATTTGAGAAAAAGGAATTTGTTCTCATTCATGAAATTGGAAATATTTATTATGTTAATAAATCCCCGGATTCAGATTTCCTTCCTGAACCAATTTATGTGAATAAATCTCACTAATTCAGTTAATTCCTATTTGGAAATTTTTTCAGAAAATAAAAGGCTTAAAAATAAATATTTTAGTGTGGATATAGGTGTATGTTTATTATATACATGACTACTACTGTATAGATGCTCTATGCCTAATTACAGTTTGACCATCCAGTTGGGACATATAAACAATCTTCACTGGTTAAGCAGGGGTGATGGTGCTGGTGGGAGTCATGGTTCTGGACTTAGACTGATCAGATGATCAGTAGCATCTCTGCCCAGGAGAAAAGTTGTTTTGGAGGCAGGGTCAAATGAACTCTGAGGGAAAACAGGGAAGGGCTTAGGACATATTGCCTAATACACATTTGTTACTGGATTTGCAACACAGAATCATCACAGGACCTTTTAGTATACCATACCTAAAATCTCAGGCACCTTGTTACACTGCCTAATGTACGATTAACTCCAGGGAGACACAGGATAAGAAGTTATAAACACAGATACCACACAAGGCAAGCTACAGTATGAAATACTGGGTTCTCCTTGCTTTTATAGGCTGCCTTATGTCATTGTTAAAGTGATTTATAACAGATGCTTCTTTTTTGCTCCCACAGTTCAACTGTCCTGCCTCCCTGATTGTGGTTATAGTTTACCCACTCATCCCAGTCCCTGTCTTTCTTTGAATGTGATCTGGCCTCCCCATATGTAGTTAGGGGGAGGTAACTCATCCATTCAAAGGTATGGATATTCTTCCTCTGTTCATGTCCACTGTGCTTGCTAAATTATTTATGATTGGTCCAGTCTCCTTGTGCTACTTAGTATATCAGAAGGCCTGAATTAATAATAACTTTTACTATGTGTAAAACCCTTTTCTAAGTGAGGTCACAAATAACTTACTTTGTATAAAGACCTCTACTAGGCGAGGATACAAAAAGAAAAACCACATAGCCCCTTCTGTCAAGGAAACGACACAAAAAAAGGTTTCAGCTGTCAAATAGAAAAGTCCCATGGTTCTTAGGGTATAGTAGCAAAGCAGGTAGTAATGAATATTTTCTAATATCATTTCCACTGATAAAAACCATATCCATTTCTGATGTTGAATTATTTGATAGGGTCAAAGATTTCGGTAGTGAGAAGATTCTGTTCTCTGACTTCGATAGCTGTGACTACAGTTCCTTCAGAGGCAGTTTACCAGGTCAGATTTTCACAGAGATTGATTTGCGGGATGATGGTTATCAGGGCTTTGCTGAATGCTGGTCTGCTGATCTGTAGGGGATGCTATAGGCTTCTTGAATTTAACTGTCCTTTGGAAGCAGTTCCTTATTGTGGTGTTAGCGAGGAAGGTGGGTCTATCCTAATTACAGCAGGATCCAAATTGCAATTGAAGTCAGAAATCTAGAGAATATTACTTATTATTGAGATGCTTCCTTTCTTCCTTGTTTGTACTTTCAGTATTCAACCAGGAGGTTGGTACCCAGAGCCATAACCACCAATGCCTGGAACAAGTAGTTGAATGAGAGAGAAGACTCCTGGAAGTTTTCTGGGAAAAGAATCCTTGCCTTTTAAGGGTCACAGGCATTGGGATATGAGAAGGATAAAGAAGAGGTTATCTCCAGGAGAGGGACCAAAAATGATGCAGTACAGAGGAACTCACTTGAGGTACAATTGTCAGAATGGCTTGCTTGACATTGGTTATGACTCTGAAAGGAAACTTCCAGTTTTAATTAGGTGCTTGGCCCAACCACTTGACCTTGAAATAGGAATCTAAGTTTTGCCAGTGCCTTATAAATTTTGGTGCCCTAGGAAAAAAACCAGTTTTTCTAATTTTAATTCTGATAGGTTCCTATGTTATATGGGAACTTAAATTTAAGGCTTGTCTTCTCTGTCTTCTTTTTAGCCTTATGGAAAAATGAAACAATAATTATTCCAATCAACATCTTTTTGTGGCTTACTCTGGCCCAAATCACTGCTATGCTAGAGGCAGTATTATCCTCTTTTGCCCCAGAATTGAATAGTTCTTATGCCGATTTTGTTTCCCTCTAGGTAAAAAGTATGCATTATGATTAGTAGAGTTTCTTTCTACATATCCAAGAAATGTTTTTTCTACTTCCTTTAGTTGGGTGCTACCTCTAACAATGATTTGGTTGACCAGAGAATTTTAATCAAAAGGACTTCTGGCAAACAAAGATGTCCTAGGATGAACATACACTGGAAGACTAGGATGACTGGCTAGTTTTTCCTTGACTGGTGTCCAAACATTTTTGTTTCTTTAGGATTCCAGATCCTATCTGTCACTAGTGCTAGATTAAATGGTAATGGAAATCACACTGGATTCACAGGCTATGTTGAACCCAGTTCTTCTACCTTTTAGGGAATACAATCTCTAGCTAATCCGGAGTCCTCTTGCCACCCCACATGTAGTGTTTTTATCCTAATCCTTATTTCTGTCTTCTAAGTGGTCATTTGCCTAAATATTCGTATCTGTTTTTACTATTTGTCTGCCCTTTAAGTTTTCATTCAGATTCTTTCCAAATTCTCACATCTCCTCCCACTCTTAAAGAGCTCTCATAGCATTTATAGATTATGAGTCATATGTGCAGTGTGCTACCAGTCTTTCCTCTCTATTGGGATCACAAGACTTTGGTTCTCACATCTTGCCCTCAAAGAAAGTAACTTTAAACAGCCGAAGACAGTGAAGGAATGTGTCATGGATAAGAATAATCTGAATGAGTTCTTTGCATATTGATTAGCAGTTGGTTAAGTAAAGGTGAGGAATTCTATTTAACAGTCTCAATTGAATGAAATATTTATTTAATGAGAAATTGTTCTGTCCTCCAAGGTAGAGATGTTTGACTTGTCTTGGAATCTTGTGAAAATGTCCTATGGTTTCTGCAGCTGTTTATTCAGCTGCTGGATAAATCCCATCAGATGGAGGTTACTCTAACACAGAGATTCTTAACTTTTTTGAGTCTCAGATCCCTTAGAAGTCTGGTAAAGATTGTAGGCCTCCTCAATATACTGTTTTCCAATAACTGAAAGAAATGCTGAGACTTGTAGTAAAGTGACTCATTCAAAATCATATAAATTATAAGTGATCACTGTGGGATCTGCACCCAGGGCTCCTAATTCCAAATCAAATACCTGATACTACCACCATAGATGCATAAGATAGTTTTTGCAGAGGTGCATTGCTCTCCCATGAAGATCTGTCAATAGTCAACTTGACAACCTGAGGAGCAGTTTAGAATCATGATCCTAGAGGTCCTTTCTGTTTTCAGATTCTTCCCACAGGGGCATACACTCCATAAAGGAGACAGTTGATTATCTTCATTAGCACTATTGGCTTTAGCTTCTACTTCCTTGTTCTATCAACTCAATTGACTTTTTCCCTTGATTTTGTTTACATTTGTTAAGTCTTTAGCCTTGTATTTCTTGTATCTCACTTTTTTGGGGGGATCCTTTCATTTTATTTTTATTGAATAGTTTTGCTATTGTCATTTTTCCAGAGTTCTTGAGTATCATTTTATAAGACATAATAACACTGAAGAATAAAGATGAGAGAAACAACAACAAAGACCTATAACAAAGCAACAGCTTAGCTTATCTTCATTATGGCTAAAGGTACAGCAGACATTTGTATAGGATTTAAAACTGGCAAGGACCTTATAAATCTGATTGGCTAGTATCTAATTTTCCTGCTGAGGAAATTGGGACCTAGACAGGTAAAGGAAATTTCTCATTTAGCTAGTAAGTAGCGGGGTTATCTTATAAGTCCAAATCTAGTACTCTTTCCACAATACCACATGATCTTTTCCTCCAGGACAGAATTAAGATTTTGAATTAATGGTTACCTTTAATACAATGTAAATAAATAAATGGCATTATATGATTTGGTGAGTTGGTGGCAGGTAGAGTCAGTCAGAATTTGAACCTAGTTCTGATTCCAAGTCCAAGACTCTTACCATTATGCTCTGTTGCCTCTCTGAAGCCCATCTTTTAATATGCAGGAAGACAAACTGGCTTCCTGCTTGGTGGCCAATAAAAGGATGCTTTATCATCTTGGTGATTAAGAATGTTTAATCTTATGTGATCAGCAGAGTTCATCATCCTGAAATCAAACAACTTGTGGACCAAGCAGACATGGCTACATCACAAAGGTAGTTTTACATGTGCCCTGATAATATATACATTTAGGATTTTTTCTGAGTGGAATTTCTTTCAGAATTTCTCTGTTTTTGTTAGTATTATAGAGAAATATTGATGATTTTCACTGACTTATTTTCTGTCTAGTTACTTTATTGAAGTAATTAATCATCCTTGTTACATTTATCTTTGATTATCTGTAACTTTTTAAGAATTCATCATGTCATCTGAAAATAATAATTATGGTACAGCTTCTTTGCCAATATTAATACTTTTATTTTTAGGAATAGATTAAGTGATAATAAATAAAGTATTTTATAATAAAATATAAAGGAAGTATTCTTGCTTTACTCGCATTTATACTGGGAAAAGTTTCTAGTGTTTCTTTATTACAAGGATGCTAGTTCATAATTATAGCTATATGCATTTCATTTTATTGTAGTAGGAACCTTCCATGAAAGAGTAAGCTTTTTAAAAATTAGTTTTTTTCCAGATTATTTGTCAATTCAGTTTTTAATCATTTTCTAACATTTTGTGATCCATATTCTCTTTCTTACTCCTACCCTTCTACCTTCCCCAAGACAGCAGGTAATATGATATAGGTTTTATCATACAATACATATTTCCAAGTTCATTATGTTGTGAAAGAAGGCACACATCATTTCCACTAGAGAAAAATTCATGTAGGAAAACAATAAAGAATGACATGCTTCAATATGCATTTAGACTCCATCAGTTTCTTTGATAGCAGTGGATAAATAACCTTTTTAATCATGAGTCCCATTGAGTTGTCCTGATAATAGCTAAATTATTCACAATTGATCATCATACTTTATTGCTGTTACTGTGTCCAACAATTTCCTGATTCTGTTCACTTTACTTTGCATCACTTCATATAAGTCTTTCTAGGTTTCTCTCATTTCTATGGCTCAAAAATATTCCATTACAATCATATACCACAATTTCAGCCATTTCCTAATTTATAGACACCCCTTTAGCTTCTAGTTCTTTGCCACCATGAAAAGAGCTGCTATAAATATTTTTAGTGTTCTTTTTTATTTTTTATTTTTTACTTTTCAACATTTATTAATATTCATTTTTAACATGGTTACATGATTCATGCTCCTACTTTCCCCTTCACTTCCCCCTTCACCCCCCCCCCATAGGCGACGCACATTTCCACTGGTTTTATCATGTGTCATTGATCAAGACCTATTTCCAAATTGTTGATAGTTGCATTAGTGTGGTAGTTTCGGGTCTACATCCCCAATCATGTCCACCTCAACCCATGTGTTCAAGCAGTTGTTTTTCTTCTGTGTTTCCTCTCCTGCAGTCCTTCCTCTGAATGTGGGTAGCGTTCTTTTCGATAAATCCCTCAGAACTGTCCTGTGTCATTGCATTGCCGCTAGTACAGAAGTCCATTGCATTCGATTTTACCATAGTATATCAGTCTCTGTGTACAATGTTCTTCTGGCTCTGCTCCTTTCACTCTGCATCAATTCCTGGAGGTTTTTCCAGTTCACCTGGAATTCCTCTAGTTTATTATTCCTTTTAGCACAATAGTATTCCATCACCAGCATATACCACAATTTATTCAGCCATTCCCCAATTGAAAGACATACTCTCCTTTTCCAGTTTTTTGCCACCACAAAAAACGCAGCTATAAATATTTTCGTACAAGTCTGTTTATTTATGATCTCTTTGAGGTACAAACCCAACAATGGTATGGCTGGATCAAAGGGCAGGCATTCTTTTGTAGCCCTTTGAGCATAGTTCCAAATTGCCAGCCAGAATGGTTGGATCAGTTCACAACTCCACCAGCAATGTATTAATGTCCCAATTTTGCCACCTCCCCTCCAGCATTCATTACTCTCCCCTTCTTTCATTTTAGCCAATCTGCTAGGTGTGAGGTGATACCTCAGAGTTGTTTTGATTTGCATTTCTCTAATTATTAGAGATTTGGAACACTTTCTCATGTGCTTATTGATACTTTTGATTTCTTTACCTGAAAATTGCCTATTCATGTCTCTTGCCCATTTATCAATTGGGGAATGGCTTGATTTTTTATACAATTGATTTAACTCCTTGTATATTTGAGTAATTAGACCACTGTCAGAGTTTTTCGTTATAAAAATTTTTTCCCAATTTGTTGTTTCCCTTCTGATTTTGACTACATTGTTTTTGTTTAT
Organism: Gracilinanus agilis; assembly: GCF_016433145.1. Lineage (NCBI taxonomy): Eukaryota > Metazoa > Chordata > Mammalia > Didelphimorphia > Didelphidae > Gracilinanus > Gracilinanus agilis. The sequence goes on from NC_058135.1 coordinate 198,842,755, forward strand.
ACAAAAGCTTTTTAGTTTAATATAATCAAAACCATTTAATTTACATTTTGTAATTTTCTCTAACTCTTACTTGGTTTTAAAATCTTTCCTTTCCCAGAGATCTGACAAGTATACTATTCTGTGTTCACTTAACTTATTTATAGTTTCCCTCTTTATATTCAAGTCATTCACCCATTCTGAATTTATCTTGGTGTAGGATGTGAGATGTTGATCTAGACCTAATCTCTCCCATATAGTTTTCCAAATTTCTCAGCAGTTTTTGTCAAATAGTGGATTCATGTCCCAAAAGTTGGGCTCTTTGGGTTTATCATATACTGTCTTGCTGGTGTCATTAACCCCAAGTCTATTCCACTGATCCTCCCTTTTGTCTCTTAGCCAGTACCATATTTTTTTGATGACTGCTGCTTTATAGTATAGTTTAATATCTGGTACTGCTAGGCCCCCTTCCTTCACATTTTTTTCATTATTTCCCTTGATATTCTTGATCTTTTGTTATTCCAAATGAAATTTGTTATAGTTTTTTCTAATTCAGTAAAGAAGTTTTTTGGTAGTTTGATGGGTATGGCGCTATAAGCAAAGAAGGAGTCCTACCAAATTCCTTTTATGACACAAATATTGTTCTCATTCCCAAGACAGGGAGATCAAAAACAGAGAAAGAAAACTACAGACCAATCTCCCTAATGAACATAGATGCAAAAATCTTAAATAGAATATTAGCAAAGAGACTCCAGCAAGTAATTAAGAAGATCATCCATCATGATCAGGTGGGATTTATACCTGGAATGCAAGGATGGTTCAACATTAGGAAAACCATCCACATAATTGACCATATCAAAAGTCTAAAAACAAAAATCACATGATCATTTCAATAGATGCTGAAAAATCCTTTGACAAAATACAGCATCCATTCCTATTGAAAACACTGAAAAGTATAGGAATAGAAGGACCTTTCCTAAAAATAATAAATAATATATACCTAAAACCACCAAAAACATCATATGCAATGGGGATAAATTAGAAGCCTTCCCAATAAGATCAGGAGTAAAACAAGGATGCCCATTATCACCTCTATTATTCAACATTGTACTAGAAATACTAGCAGTAGCAATTAGAGAAGAAAAAGAAATTGAAGGTATCAAAATAGGCAATGAGGAGACTAAGCTATCACTTTGCAGATGATATGATGGTCTACTTAAAAAATCCTAGAGAATCAACTAAGAAGCTTGTAGAAATAATCAACAACTTTAGCAAAGTTGCAGGATACAAAATAAATGCACATAAATCATCAGCATTTCTATACATTTCCAACACATTAGAGCAGCAAGAGGTAGAAAGAGAAACACCCGTTTAAAATCACCCTACACAATATAAAATACTTGGGAATCTATCTACCAAAACAAACACAGCAATTATACGAAAACAACTACAAAACACTTTCCAAACAAATAAAACTGGATCTCAACAATTGGAAAGCCATTGAATGCTCATGGGTAGGAGGAGCTAACATAATATAAATATTTTCTTTTGAAAAGTAGGCCTTTGTTTATTATCTTTGATCTCTTTAGGATCAATGCCATTGCAGGTACAAAGAGCTCCAAATTGCTCACCAGAATGGTTATATCCATCCATGGCTCCTCCAACAGTGTATTATTAATGTACCAATTTTTCCACTTCCTCTCCAACATTCATCATTTTTGCCATATTAGTCTGTCAGATAGTTATGAGGTGGTAATTTGCTTGCATTTCACTAATTAATAGTGATTTTAAACATCTTTCATATGATTAAAGATAGTTTTAATTTCTTCCTCTCACAATTGCTTCTTCATGTCCTTTGACTCTTTTCCAATTGGGGAAATTTTTTTAGTCTTATAAATATGACTCAGTTCTTTATATATTTAAGAATGAGGTCTTTATCAGAGACACCTGGTATAATGTTTTCCCCAATTTCTTATTTTCCTTCGAATCTTGGTTACGTTGGTTTTGTTTGCTCAAAACCTTTTTTAATTTTATGTAATCATAATATTCTGTGTGTTGTGTGGACATAAATTCTTCCCTTATCCATTGATCTGACAGGTAAATTATTCTATGCTCCTCTCATTTGTTTAAAGTTTAATCCTTTTTTTCTAAGTCATAGAGCCATCTTCATTTTTCCTTGGTATATGGCATGATGTATTGGTCCTTATCTAGTTTTTGCCATATTGTTTTCCAGTCTTTCCAGCAGTTTTTGGTGGAATAATGAATTCTTCTAAAAGCTTAGATCTTTGGGTTTGTCAAACACTAAGATACTATGGTCATTTACTACTGCTTATTATGTGCCTAATCTAGTCCATTGATCCACTACTTTGTTTCTTAGGCAGTAAAAGATTGTTTTTATGGGCACTACTTTATAATGTATAGTTTGAGGTCCAGTACTGCTAATCCATATTCATTGATAAATTTTTCATTAATTCCCTTGATATTCTTGACCTTTTGTTCTTCCAGATTAATTTTGATATTTTTTTCTAGCTCTATGAAATGATTTTTGGGTAGTTTGAGTGGGATGGCACTGAAGAGGTAAATTAATTTAGGTAGAATTCTCATTTTTATTATATTGGATTGGCCTATCCATGAGCGATTAATGTTTTTCCAATTGTTTAGATGACTGGGTAAGCTTTTAAACTTAAGTGAGTGATGAATTTTGTCAAATTTTTTTTACGTATTTATTGAAATAATTTGATTTTTCCTGGGATTCATGTTTTTAACTCTAATGCTGAATTACCCTTGCATACTTGGTATGAATCCAATTTAGTGATACTGACATATTTTCTGAGTATATTAATATGGAGTCTTTGTAATCATTTTATTTTAAGGTTTTGTAGCAATATTCATTTTTGAAATATCTCTATATTTGTTTTATATGCTTCATACCTCCCTGGGTTGGACATTAGGACCGTATTTCTCTCCTAATTTATTAAGACTATTTGTGTATCATTTGTAACATAAGTCACTTAAAAGTTTGAGAAAATTTATTTGTAAATCTCCTTGGCAGAGGTCTTTCCTCTTACTGTCCCTTCTGCCTCTAGTCCCCAAAGCAGTTCGTGTGTAGCTTATTTATTTCTTTTTTAAGAACCATATTTCTTGTTTTGCTAGTTTGTGTTATGCACATCTTAATCATATTTCATGAAGACACATCAACTAACTTTGAATTTTCAGTTTTGCTGCAATAGGAAATCTCCTTAAAAATGCATCTTTTCTACAATAGTCTTGGAGAATAGACTATGGAATGTTATATGACTTGCCCAGCCAATATATGTAAGAGATGGAATTTGAAATCAGAGCTTCTTTACTGTGAGGCTAGCTCTCTATACATTATTCCATGCAGTTTCTCTTTGTGCAAACACTAAAAGTTTCTATTGATTGAGCAAAAACAAAGCCATATGAGCCAAATTCTCCATTAAGTGGGTCATTATCTACTATGTTATGCCTGGAATTCTCAAGCTTACCCTTAGGGTGATGGAATATAGACCAGTGTAATCACCTTATCATAAATTTAGGTTGGATTGTATGTGAATGACCTATTATTTTAGACTTAACCCTAACCAGGCAATTTAAATCTACCACGAAGGAGAGCTGCCATGCTTGGCTATAGCATAAAAAGTAATACTGTGGGGGAATAAAATTAGATAAAACCAATTCCTCTAACAATTATTTTTTTTAATTAAAGGAACTAGTGAAAAGACAAAGACACACCACTAATAGAGAATTTTCCTGGAATAACTTGTAAAATGAAGCCACACTCTTCCTGGGTTTCTGAGAAGACTTACTAGGAACCTATCCTCACTCTTCAAGTCTTCAACCACCAAATAGGACTAAAGGCAACAAGATTATAATTAATCTAATTACCCATTGGCAACTTATCAAACAATCAAATATCATTTATTAAGCACTGACCTTTATTTCTCCTTAAATGACCTTAGACAATATGGTTTTCTCTGTCACTGGAAGGGGAGGTCAGTGTAATTTTTCACAAATTATTTTATTGGGTTTCAATATCACTGGGGACTTCACTAATTACAATGCTAATATGATTGATGAATCTGAAAGTCTTTCCTAGCTACTGCCATTGCCATTCTCTGTTCTTTTATATATTGCCTTCCAAGATTCTCAGGCCTTTCCATTGGAGAGGGAAGACAACTAGGATTGGATCCCTAGTCTTATTTCAGTTCAGGGACTTTGCTATAAGCTTTAAAACCCATCCACTTCCTCATAATACCGGATTTCTAGATTTTAGAGAAATGACAAGTAGTTCTTACAAAAAGTAGTTCACAAAAAGGTTGGAGACCCCTTGCACAAGAGAATCATTAAAATAATAAATCTTTGTTCTTCCTTATAGAGACACATTCTGAAATCACTAACCATAAGGATCAGCTGGGTCTCATATGAATGCTTTGGACATAAGTGGTACTTGTAATAAACAGGGTTTTTATTACATTTTGAAGTGCTCCATGGCATGTGTTAAATTTTCATACAGGCTTCACAAAGTAACCGCTTTAAACTACTATACAATTGAATAGTTCCCATTTATCATCATCATTTCATTCCAAAATAATCTCTCAGGTTTTCATCTGGGAGCCTGGGAGGGCCCATTTGGCTTAAGTGATTGCTATCTACAGTTATCTGTTCCAATCTTGTTCAAGGTTTGCTGGATCTCCATTTGACAGTGGCAGAGAACTTCTCTTTCAATGTGACATCATTTCATGACCTTTGTTAGCTTTTAAGGAGGAGCAGACCACCTGCTCTACAAAGATGAGGAAATTACTGTCATTTGTTTGGTGAGCAGATGTGCTAGCTACCCAGAGGGGACAGTCATGGTACTTGGTGAGATTCTGCCAGGTAGAGTAAAGTCATTTTTTACCCACATAATTTTCCTTTACAACCCTTGTGGAATCAAGAGACACATTTAAAAATACTTACTGCCTGGAGCTGGAAAGCTTACGTGGCTTGCTGTTTTGCATTATACAATGCAATATGTTGGCAAAACAGCATACATCATTTCGATAGTGAACATCCTTGAAAGTCAAGCTTTCCTTGTGGTGTTTTAACACAAATCTCTCACTTATCTATGAGTACTCCCAGGGAACCCTTCTGTCTGTCCTGTGTTTTAATATGTCAGGTTGAAGGGCTATTATGTCTAGGACTCTCAAATATGCCCACAGGACAATGGAGCAGTCTCCAAACAATTTCTCTATCAAAAAATGTGACTGGGGCTGTATCTTAATAGCTTTCTCATCACAAGTACTCCTAATAACAGGAAATCGTCACCCTGCCTCCACTGGGGCAGGTATGGAGAGCGGCCATAGCCCAAGGGAGGAAGAATGAACATACTGCTCCCTCCTCCTCATTCCCTTTCCCAAAGGTCAATATAGTAGAAGAAACAATGACCCACACTCATAACAGTGAAACTTTCTGGGGAATCAGTAAATGCAGTCTTGCCTTGTTCTAAGTCCAGACACTTACCTAGGTCTGAGATTTTCTCTGTAAGTAAGTGAATTTCCTAAAGGCAACAGACTCACGGCCAGTCTCCTCATTCATGGGCAGCTATCATTGTCTTTTAACGTTTTCCTTCTCCTTAACTATATTATATCTGAAATATCCATCCAAAACATCAATTGTTTTTGCTTTAGTTTTTCCCCTTAATCATGTTGCAAATAAAGACCTCTCACTTCTAACTATCCCAGGCAGACTAGACCTCTGTTCTGTTTGGAGGTGGGGTGGGGAAACTGAACAAAACTATGTCTCAAAGATGATAGAGTAGTTCTAGCCAGAACAGAGGTTATAGAAGGATAGAGATAAAAGGGATAATAAATCCAAAATGCTTATTTCATAGATAAGTAAATTGAGGTTAAGAGGGGGGTTAAAATGACTTAGCTTGGGTTGCATATCTAATTTCATGGAAGAGCCAGGACTAGGGCTCAGTTTTACTGTAGAAAACTATCTTAAGATGGCTATTTGGTCTCTATGACTGCTTCTGACTTTTGTTCTTGATTTATCCTTTTTTCTGAAATCTAGCTTAGTCACTTTAAAGTTACTGGGATTCTCTACCCTTTAAAAGCAAGATAATAGCAAGCTTTCCTTGAATCTGTTGCTTTCAGTGCCAGTTCATTTTCTTTGAAACCTGTTACTTAAAGTTATAACTATCAATTCATTTAAATATTTATTATGGAGCAATTTCCCTGGTGCTCTGGGTTATAACAAAAGAATATGGCATAGTGCTGAATTTAGAAGTCAAGAAGGTCTAGGTTCAAATCCTGCCTTTATACTTAACAGTTCTGTGATCATAAAGAAATCACTTAGTCTCTGAGCATTGGTTTCCACATCTATAAATCACAATAAGAAAACTGGTAGGGTTTAACTCACCAAGTTATTGTGAGGCTCAAAAGAAGTTATGAAAGTGCTTTGTAAAATTTAAAGAGCCATGTAAATGTCAGCTATTATTAGTGTTCGGTTGGAGCCACTACCATTATACTTTGAAGGTTTACAAACCAGCTGAGAAGAGATATACATTCAAGAAAAAAAGGAAATCTAAGTGCTCCAAAAGAATTAAACTCATTATAACACGATCCATTCCTTTAATAGTACATGCTAGAGGTAAGTCTCAAAGTAGGTCTTGTAGAAAGCATAAGACTTTTATAAGATAATGAAATATAGTTCATGGCAACTTGCCAGGCATTGCTTTCTAGATGTCTTGGCCACCGACTGGATAGCTTTTCACCATTACTGTCCATGACCCTGGGAGATTTTCCCAAAGATCATTTTCCTAGGTCTGGAACTTTTTTCCTGTCTTTTTCTTTTACATCTATGGAAAAACATTATGTTCAGATTAGCTATTCACAGACCACATGCTATTCTACAGAAGGATACTTCAGGGTTTATGACTAATTAGGTCAATTATATAGGATATATATATATATATGAATGATAGTCCAGGTTTTTATAATCCTTTTTAGCTCTACTTCCCAGTTCAAACCAGAGATCTCTAATTGATTCTTGTCACTTGAGCAGGCATCTTCTTAGTCTAAGTGTACCTTAGTACCCAAGTGTACCTAAGTAAGCCTTTGGTCCAAAATGAAATTGGATACTTATAGGACTTTGAACCTTAGAAGAATGGCTCCCTTGGATTCAATCTGTAGAGATTCTCTTACATTTTCCCCAAAATTAAGAAAATAAACAAAGAAGAAACCCCAACAACTCCCCTTCTTGGGCATTCTACTTCTGACATGTATTATCATGTCTCTTTTTGTTTTTTATAAAGTTCTCATTTTTTTTAACCCTTCTCTAATTCCTCTACCTTCTCTGCTTTTCCAATGTCCCTAGTCTGGTTGACTTAGAAGTTTTCTACATCTTTATATCTCATTTCTTTCTTCTAAGATGCAGCAAATATTAACATTTTATATAATTTATGAGTATATGTATAAATATATGATTATATATGCCTATAAATCAATTACATTTTGACGACTCCCAATAACTGTTAAAAGCATTCAGTTAAAATTTGTGAGGAACATTTGCAATCATATAGTTCAACTCCTTATTTTAAAGATGATGGGGTTTGGCCTGGCCATCATAGCCACGGATAGAGGACCTGTTTTAAGTCAGGACCCTCTGTTGCTGCAACCAAAAGACAAGTGTCTTATTGGACTGCCAAGGCTTAAAGGTATAACATTTCGCAAGAGTCACACTGACCTTGGGTATTTAATGGACAAAAGAACTACTGGACCAAATACAATATGTCATTTGAGTCTCATTCAGTAACTAAGGAGTTGATGAAGGTAAGAGACACATTCTTCCAATAGGATTTTGACAAATCTATCTGTTTACAATTTATTCATTTCTTCCAAGTCTGTCTCTTTGATTGAGTCTATCATAAGCCAATAACTATTTGTAGTGTACTGAAAATGCTTCTTTCAAGTTCAGTTATATACCAAGTAAAAAGGAGATTTGTCATCTTTGGAGTATGAAAAATGTCTGACGCTACCCCTCCCACTAGATCATGCTAAATCAAAAGAATGTAGCCTCATTTCTAAAATGCTCAGAAAAAAAATCATTCAGTTTCCCAGCTTGGTAATAACTTCTTGTCTGATGTCCTAATCCAATGCCTCATCATAGCATGGAGGTGATCCTGGGTTCACAAAAAAAAAAAAAAAGATCATGAGTTCTGGCAAATTATTCCAAACTCAAAAATGCTAAGTACAGACCAGTGATGGACTGCTTGTGTATTGTTCAAAGACAGATCTTGCTAAATTCAAAGAGGATACCTCCACCATTCTCCCTGGTTGGCTGCAACTTAATGACTCTTCTAGGCACAACAAATCTCAAATATTTCATATTTCATAAGTTATGGCACATATTTATATAGCACAAGATTTGCAAGGCATTCTGCATTATGTGATATCACTTTTTCTACATATACTTAACTCAAGACTAAGCTATAGAAGTGCTTATTTCTTTCTTCTTGGAGAGAGTAATCATACTGATGATATTATATACTCTTGAAATACTATTTTATAGCATGTTTTGGTTTGCAAAGTGCTTGTCTTATAATTTTCCTCTGAAATAGGTAGTGTAGATCTCATTATTGCTATTTATGGAGAAGAAAACTAAGGACCAGAGGAGGAAAATTATATCCCCATGGTCAAGAATATAATATCTTAGAACCCAGATCTTCAACTCTGGATTTCAAACTAGGTAGTTTCTTTTATTTTTAGCTTATATTTCACTAATTGTCTTTCCTCTCCTATAGTATAATCTAGAAAAATATATTCCCTAATAAAAGGAAAGAGTATTGATTTTTGTTTTTATATACTTGTTAAGAAGCATTTTTGATGGTTCACTGTTTGTTTTGTAGGGAAATAGCTTTCCATTTTTATCTTCCAGAAAATCCAGATGGAAACTGGCATAATCGTTCCCTCAATTCCTCTTTCTCCCCATCTGGTGAGTTGATTCTTAGACATCTACCCTTGTCTCCCTCCTCCTCTAAATGAAGGCAATATCCCTACATTAACTCTAGGTAGGTTGTTACTTTCATTCCTGTTTCCTATTTCTTTCAATGACAAATTTATGTGACCTCCAGTTTATAGGAGATTCAATCCTGAACTTAGCCTGGCATTTAGGTATGGCGAGGCTCCCATTTGCAGGGTGCTTTGGCAGGCAGCTTTTGAAAAACTGGCTGAGCTACTGGAGGTCATAGAAAGATGCAGCTGATCTTTCAGTGAGGGTAGCTAAGTGTCTGTTGCTGTGCTATGTCAAGCTTGAATATGTAAATTATACCTCTATCATTTTTGTCACTAGATGTCTTTAATCTTGTATCTCTTTGTTGTTTTGGGCTTAAGCAACAGGTGAATGATGAACTGGCCTTTCTTTGCATTGACAGTCCTACATTCATAATAGGGTCATGAATCTTTCATTATTTGTTGTATAAACAAATCCTTTTTTATAAATTCAGTATTCTTATTAGCTTGAGCACTTGAAAGGGAGCCCTAAATCCTTCTTTTGCAAAACAAAACAAGACAGTTGCTAAAAGATACCAGGTTTTCCCAGGGTGAGGATATGAGCAAGACCTTGAACAATTCTCTTTCCCTCTGTTGGTATCAATTCTGTCATCTGATAAATGAGGGAATTTTAGTAGAGAGCCAGTTACATGTCATTGAACCTTATGGCCTGGGTTCTTATTTCAAGAAGGCTGTTTGGACACATTTTATGTAAGAAACTTTGATATAGAATATTAAGAAAGGTTTCATATATCATGAGGCCACTGATGTAAATCAATTTAAATGTGGCATGTGTCATTCTACTATCAAGTCCATAGGAATGATCAAGTCAGGGTATTACATCAATATTTTAGAAGACTGGGTCCTTCTTCTGTCTCCTTTGATGTTGGAGTTTGATACCAAAAGAGGTTGGGTCCACAACAAATAAAAAGTAGGGATTTTTTTAATTCCAATATGACAAACAATTCCCATAAAAATATACAGGCAGTGCTGCAGGAGCAAGAGAGTTACAACCATTTATCTTCATCAGGGCTTTAGCTGTATTGATAGGAAAATGAGATATCATGTGAGTTGGCTGTTTTTTTTCTTCTACAGCTATTGAAAAGCACTTGTGGAGAATTTATTGGACACTTTAGTAACCTATATAGGTAATAATGATCATCTTATGAGTATTGATTTCTTTTGCTCTGAATAAAATCCCTTATATCTTCCAGTCAGTTTTCTGGATTACTCCTTCACTGAGATGTGACATATTTTGCCATGAGAAGCATTTAAAATTTTTTATTCCTTATCCTTTTTTTCCATCAAAGGTCAGGCTTTAATGAGATAAATTATTTCAGAACCTGACACCATATTTTTTTCTTTGCAGAGACCATAGTACATTATAAAAAATGTGGAATTAGACCTGCTAAGGAATGTTACATGAACAAAGAGAAGGCCAAATTAATAAGAATTTCTTGAAAATCTTCTTGGTCTGTCTCTTTTTCTGTGGAAAAACACACCTAGGAGGTGTTTCCAAGAGGGCAGACGTCTTACTAGTATTAACTTTATTGTGACACCAGTAGCAGCAAAACACATTAGAGAATTGGGCACCATTTTACATTAGTAGGTCCCCAGAAATGTGGAGCTGTTCACTAGCATTGCAATTTCTGAAGGAATCTGATTTGACAGATTAGAATCAAAGCTCAAGGAATTTATATGCTAGTAGAGAGGGGAGAAGGAGAAAGGGAGCAAAAAAAAAAATAAAAAGGGAGATGAAAACAGGAAGGGAGTGGTACAGATTGTACTATAGTGGTGATATCCCACAGAGTTGGGAGCAGAGCTGGAAGAGAAGTGCAGCATGGCCAGTGTTCATACTTCCTTAAAATGGTGATTCTGAGAGGAAAGCAGGAGAATGGGAGTAGTAAGGTGGAGGGCAAAAGTATTTTACAGGGTGAGGAAGCAACTGAAGTATAGTAGTCTGGGCAGTCACCATGCCTTTTACCTGCTCATAAAGTGCTATTGACTTTGTACAGCCTTTAAGGTCAAATATAAACTCCTCTGTTTGGCATTTAACTCCATTATTTCCTTTTACCCTCTTTCTGGTCCAGTTTCACTATTTTTCTTATTTTTTTTTCCCCACAAAACATTCTCTCTCCCATCTCTTATCCTTTGCAAATGTTGCCCTGTGTCCAGCCTCCAATGTGTCTCTTGTCCTTTGTCTTCCTTCGAAGCTCAGATTAGGGGTCACCTCTTGCATTGGGGTTTTTCAGATCTTTCCCCACCAGCAGCTGATATCTTACAAGATATTATTTTGTAATCACATTATCCACCATTTGTACGTACTTAGAGTTGTATATTTTTAATTTAATTTTTTTATCCAATTGAATATAAGCTCCTAGAGGTCATGGTTAATTTCTTCTTTATCTTTATAGCTCTGCAGTAATCACAACCCTTTTGGAGACACAGCATGTAAGCCACCCACTCAGAACTTAGCCAAGACAGAGGAGGGAGGAAGCACTCCCATTGGGCTACCAGGCAGAGAGGCGGGTCATGTGAGAAATGTCCTCAGGTGCCCATGGAGAGGGGGAAGGGAGCATCCCCTTCCAGCATGTGTGCCATAGGTTTGCCAACACAGTCCTAAAATGTATTATAGATAAAGGAAATCCTTAATGTTCATTGATTTGTTACATCCTCTAGATCGATGGTGTCAAACTCAACTACAAAATAGACAACTACTTGACACATAGAGATCCCTGTGGGCTACATATTGACTTAATTTAAAAACCTAAAGCCACATTCTACTGTATTTCTATTTATTTTGTTAACTTTTCCCAAATACATTTTAATCTGATTCAGACAACATTCAGGATTCCCTGATATACAATTGACACCTCTACTCTAGACCTTTCCACAGCAAAATATTCACTAGGTTTGGACTTTTTTAATAGGAGGAGTTATTCCATTTGACCTTGCACAAACAGCCAATTTTGGGAAGAAAGTGGCCTAGTTTTATAGCTCTGTTTTACGACAGTTTGAAAAATGTTATACGATTTTCATGGCAAAAGGATATAAGTAGCACTGTGGTTCTTGTAGAAGTAGCCATGTATCCTCGTGGCCTCTTATGATCCCCACAAAAATCTTTAGAATGGTTATGAAAGTCCTCAAATCTGGGGAAAATCTTTTTAATGACATATATATTCTTAGCTGAAATAAAGTTACATCTTTTGCATTTGCAGCAATTACCTATTTATTAAGCCATTTTAAAATAAATTCCTTGATTATATACTATGTTTCTAACTAAGAAGGATCAGTTACATACACAAATTCTTTGAGCTTTTTGGAAAGTAAAATCCATTTATGAGATGCACTGTAGTTTTGAGAAACTGTACTATTTACTTGGAAAATTGATATACTGATGGATTTCAAAATGTTCTTCTACTGGAGAGAAATTTATGTTTATACCAATGGCTTTGCAGGAAATCTTCACTAGGAAATTATGGCTTGTCAATTGTTTTTTTTTCCCTGTGGGGACTAGTGCATCTTGTTAGGATGGAGTGTGTGTGATGTTTCATAGGATGACACTTTATTTTCTGGTGTGGAGCTTTTTCAAAATATCTTGGGTATTAAGTTGTCTGTAGCTATAAATGTAATATTTCAATAGCCTTTTCTCTAAGGAGCTCAAAGCTCTCTAACGATTAATAAATTGAGTTACCCTCACTAAAATGGATAAGGGTGAAAAATAATATAGAATAAAATCATTCCCCATTCCACATGGTCAGAATTAGCCATGGGAAATTTGGTATATAATAGAAAATAACAGCAACTGGCATTTATATATTGACTTCCATTCAGTGAAATATAAACACTTGACAGAATCTTCAAATAAAGATCTATTTTTTCTCAACTTGAAATGAAGTGACCTTCTGCATGGCCTTGGATGTTTGCAAGAGTCTATACCCATGTTAAAAAGCAGAGGCAGGCCTTATGTTAGTCAACTGAAGCTAGAAAGGCATTTTAGTTGGAGAGAATTTAATTAGCCACTTGGAATTTATGCAGGACATTTACTATTAATATTTTAAGATGGTACAGAGGTCCTTAATTACCCAAAGTGACTAGTTAGTAGTCTCACAGATCAGTTGACAAACAAAATCTCTGAGAAAAATGGCTAGTCACTTTGATATTTTTGGAAGACTTCAGTTTCTACCCAAGAAGTAAATGATGTAATCATACAATAGGCCTTTAACTCCCACCAGGGAGACTACACTTGGATAGAGACGGAGAGGAAAGTTTGAAAAGAAGGGTTACAGGTGGGGGAGCAAACAATATATCCATGTAGGGGTGTTATATCCAGGTATAAGGTGATATGAATGATTGGTTACTGGCCATACTTTCAGGAGTACACTTTTCCCTTAATCACCCCTGCAGTTACATATCTATTTTCTCCTCCTCTGCTGTCCCTACTTCATGCTTCTTTCCTATAGTAACTAGGGTTTTAGCACAGTGTAAAATTTTGGGGTTTCCCAGGACTACTGGCTCCCTACCGGAACTGCTTCTTAAATGAGTCCCTTGCCCTGGTCACCTCCCCCCACTATATTTTGCCTTGAGAATAACAGTTCCTAGTTAGGGATGAGTTCTCACTCATTCCTAAAAATAAAGTCCTCTCTTAACTCTCTAATCTCTCCAAATTATCTAATCTCCTGTTGTCTTGTTAGTAACAATACCATATAGAGTTACTCTTCAGCTCCTTTCAGTAAAGTTTCTACTCAACATTCTACTGAAACAACTGCATATGTGACATGTAGATAGCAGAATCAGGATCCTAAAAGATTTAGAGAGATTAAAATGACAGTCTAAATTTGATAAAAAAAATTTTTAATAGGCATAAATGCAGAGTTTTATAATTGAGCACAAAGAATCAATTAAAAATATAGAATGGGAGGTTTAGTAGGACATGACAATGACCTTCAATGACATGAAGGGTTTTCATGCAAAAGTGGATTTAAGACATGTTCTGCTTAATCCAGAAGGAAAGAGCTCATCATTGAATAGAGTGAGATTTAAGCTTGAAGGAAGAAAAAAATGTATGGCCATCCAAATATGGAATGGGTTACTTAGGAAGCGGTAGATCCTCTTTACTTGAATTCTCCAAGGTTGACTACCTGTCTAATGATGATCCTCAGATCAAAGGGATTCTTAATCCCTTTTAGCTTGAAGTATATGGTCATTTAAGTTTCACCTTCATTTAAGTTTCTGATATTGTGTGATATATGTATCTAGTCCAAGAGTAACTGGTCTGACCAATTAGTTTACTGAAAAACTTCAAAAGTGCCCTCCATCCCAAAGAGATGGAAATATTAAATTTTTGTCCCAGGGTATAATGCCGTGTGGTGATGGTCAACACTCTGACTATGATGGTTCATTTCCTCTTTTGAGTTAGATTTCCCATTGTGGTCATTTCTGGCCACTAATTGCTGAATTCTCAGCAGCTGAGGCTTCCCTTTCACATAACCTCTGGTTGGCATCTCCAGTAAAACTCACATTTCTGTACTTTCTTAACCATATCCTTGTAAGTAAAATTAATCTGCCCATAATGTATTATACAGCTCATTATAACGTCAGAGCATTGGTTGTGCCTACCCCTTTCCAGAGATCCAATGTGATGAGTATCACCATCTTGACTAAATATGTAATATCAAAGATCTTGAGGCAACTTCTTTATAGGCTAAACAGATCTCACTAGTCCTGGTATTGGGAAATGAGCACTTGTTCCAATTGAGGGCAGTGGTTGAATATGGCATGCCATTATGTGAGGCAATGATTTTGAAGGCACTAGGAGGAGAAAAACAGCCTTCCATAAATTTTACTTGATTAGTGGATTACATAATGTGAGTAACAGACACTAATATTACTGGTAATGAATTAATGAAAATCATTAGCTAAATGCTCACACTAAGCCAAGTACAGTGATAAATCCTGGGGATGCACATATGATAACACAGCAGTTCCTACCCTCAAGATACACACACACATCTAGCAGGGAGAGAGAACATGTATCAATTGGGAAGCCCAGTAGATGGAAAGTAGAGGCAGGATGTCCAGAATTCAAATGCATGTTTGCATATTTACTAGCTATGTGACTCTAGACAAGTCATTGAATTTCTATTTGTCTCATTATACATCTGTATGATGGGCATTATCCATCTCACAAGGTCATTGTGAGGATAAAATGAGATAATTTTTTAAAGTGCTTTTAAGTCTTGAAGCACAATATAAATGTTAGAAATTGTTTTCATCCTTTTCACCATCATTAGACTTCCACCATTAGCAGCAGTAACAATAGTATCAGCAGCAGCAGCAGCATCAACGTTTTAGCTCTCTTAACATGTATAGGGGATTGATGTGCAGGATATTAGAATCCTAGAACTCCCTGTAATGATTAGCAAAGATATAGGGAAGTCCATTAACGCCACATTTCCAGATACAATTACAATATTGATTTTACTGCAATTCCCAGGGTAAAAAATGAAGGGGATGGTTCAATGGGAAGAAGATAGGAGAGGTGGATAGCAGAGGAAGAAACAGTTTGTATTTAGGTCTAAGATCAATCTTAAAGAACAACCATGTATTGGTTTTATTACCACCAGGGAGGCACAGAATTTTAGGTGTATTCTCTCTTGTCCAAAACTGAAGAAAGAGGTTAGAATATAATCCTTTTTAGTGCAACTAGATTGTAGATAGCTGTCTGACTGTATACAACCCTATATCTGGATTGTGAGGTGGTTTCATACGACATTTTGATTTTGTTTTTCTTCCCAGGCTGGTAACCAACTATTTTCTGTTAGGTGGTATAGGAAAACACTGCAGGGTCTACCACAATGTTAGCAACAACTGAAAAGAGGACTTGGTGTACAAATTGTTGGATAAGTATGGATAAATTGGTAGCTTCCTCTACCCAAACAAATTAATTGCAAATACGGAAGAAGCACAACAAAAATTGCCCCATTGTGGCAGTAGTGTGATTTATTAGTTATTGGTTTTGGTTCTGGATGGAACTTACAAATATATTATGGTCTTTTGTCTTGGTCCTTTGAGTCTGTTGCTTAGAAATAATAGTTTGAAGAGAGTTTTAAAAAATTTGAGCTCCCAAAAGAACAAAAGAAACATTCTACACCATTCAGTGGGGCTACTTTTGGCCAGTTCAACTTCCATCTTCAGAGATTACTTTCTTTAAAAGAAGGAATATTTATAGTAACAGTTTGTTATTGTACTCCCCTTCTTTTGCTTGCATATTTAGTTAATAGTTTGACTTGAAATGTAATTGTTGATCAAAAGGACAGTGTTTTTTTTTTCTATTACACTTCCCTTTGCCCTAGCCCCCATTTTTCCACTGCGGATAATTATATCATCTTCCTAAATTTTCCTTGGGATCATTATCTTCACATGCAGTGCTGTCTTAACATATCAGTTTATATCACTGAATGTGTATTTTCTTCAGGATGTTATGAGAAACTGTGTTATTGGAATTTGGGGGGTTCTTTGGGGTTCATTTGACCCTTAAGCATTTAGATATGTGACATAAACTTCCTGTGGACGTTTAGGGGACTTTGAAACTACATTTCCTATGATTCCTCTTAGGAAGGAAGTGTGATTAAGGAGAGAATAGTATAAGACTCCTCAGGGGAAGGGGAGACACTCTCTTTCCTATGAAGCAGCCAGGTGGGCAGAAGGTAATGGCGGGCGATTTGAATTAGATCTTAGCAGGCGCGTGGTCTTTCTTAAATTTACCAACATGGCTTTAAATAAAATACTAACACTTTTATCTATATCAATCTATATCAATTTTATCCGTAACAAAACTACTTACACACCCGTATAAAAATGACTTATGTCCAAGAGCACTGAAGGTGCTCAAAGTAGATCAAGGCTGAATTATCCCTCCAACTAATTAGTTCAGAAAAGACTGTTTGGGATACATATGGCTAGGCCTTTGGAAGATCAGTTCTAAAACCTTCAAGACTGATTAAAAAACAGACATTTTACTGATAAATTATGTTAGAAGTATGGCTTTTACTCTTTTTAGTTGAGCACAATTCATCCTCCAGTTTTGCTCTGTTGCTATAGATGACTGTTGCTGAAAATTTACTAATGCACACTTTCTATAATCATGATAATTGTTGAGGCACAAACAAAGAGGCCTCACAAACCCAGAAAGAGTATCAGAGGCATTTGCATACTACCCTTCCTTCTTTGTCATCTTGGAAATTGTGTTCTGACTTTTTAATAAACTTCACTAGAACACTTATGCTATGTGTTGGGTTCCACTTACTCCTTTAAGTGGCTCAGTGGTCGCTATTACCATTTAGCACACAATTCCGTTTAGAAAGCATTCGCTGGGGGGCAGCTGGGTAGCTCAGTGGAGTGAGAGTCAGGCCTAGAGACAGGAGGTCCTAGGTTCAAACCCGGCCTCAGCCACTTCCTAGCTGTGTGACCCTGGGCAAGTCACTTGACCCCCATTGCCCACCCTTACCAATCTTCCACCTATGAGACAATACACCAAAGTACAAGGGTTTAAAAAAAAATCCAAATAGAAAGCATTCGCTGCTAAACATTAAGGAATCAGCAGGAAACAGTAATTACCTCTCCAGCATCTGAAATTATTCCTTAAATCAAGGACATTAAAGGGAAGATTGATCCAAGTGGTTGCCTGCCCCACTAGGAAGTATACCATTAAGGCAATCTCGGCCAGGTATATGGAGAATTTTTTAGACTTTAAAAACTAATATAACTAATGGTTCATGAATAATTTGTATTGGGCCAGGAATCTTGGAAGTTCCTCTACCCATCTGGTGAAAGTTTGGGTGATATCAGATGCTGTCTGAGGCAAAGGTCATTAAATTATAACCACTGTCTGAGCCAGAAATTCACTTTGATCAGAATATGTGTGTGTGTTTACACACATATACAATCTGATCAAAGTGAATGATGGAGCTGGTATTTAATGTGGCTATGCTTGTATATTATATACATACATATACACACACATATATACACACATTCATGGGTCTAGTTCAACTCTTACTATAGCATCATGATTTCTAGACTCTGGCTAGAGGTTCTGCTATTGTTATCTGTAATCTCTGAATTTATAGAGTTTGTATAATCTAGCAGGGGGATGATCACAAATATAGATACTCATAATACCCACTAATAGAATTAGTGTCGTAGAGAGTTGTAAAACAAAGCATTATGTGCAGTCTGAGGGTGTTGGATTATTCATTACTCAAGTGGAAAAATAAAGAAGACTTTGTGAAAGAAGAGGCTTTTTTATTGGGCATGTATATGGAAATATGTTTGGAAGGCATAAAACTTGTTTTATATGTGACAATACTATCAATAATATTACCAGTATCTCCTTTTCGAGGTGTACTTAAATGGGAAGATGGAAACAACCCCAAAAATATTGTAGTACAGTTCCCTCAGCATTAAAGAGATTTTGTTTTCTCTTCAAGGTCAATTAGCAAGATATTATTGGATAAGAAAAGAAACTACGATACCTGAAGAAGCTGTAAGGTGATTTGAAAGGGGCCAAATCATGTGCAAAAGAGTTCAAAGGACATAATCATAAAGAATAGAAAATGCTATATATCCTTCAAGATGTAGCTCATATCCTCTTTTAAGAAACCTAGCCATATTCCTTTAGCTTTTATTCTCTGTCCCTTATTTGTACTCATAGTATTTTGTCTGCATTTCTCCCAAGTACTCTTCATATCATAATTTATTTTATAGCTATCAGTATATACACTTTTATTCCACCTCCCTTGTTTTAGATTGCAAGTTCAATGAGGGCAACAACTATGTCTTATAAATTTTGTTTCTCTTCCAGTGCCTTAAATATAGAGTAGATGATTTATATGTGTAGAATGAATATATGAATAAATGTGAATGGACTTCTGGGAGAATAAAAGCAACAGATGAATCAATATGGTAGATATCCTATTTTGAGCAAAATGAATGGGCAGACAGGAATTTTAGTGTTAAAAAGAAGATCAGCAGATGCCTGTGGTATGAATCCAAAGACAATATGTGTCAGATCATGATGAGGGAGGGATTACAGTAGAAATTTTTCTTTCTTAATTTTTCCCCAATTACATATAGAAATAATTTAAAATACTTTTTCTGACATTTTGTGATTCTTGTTCTTTCCCTCCCTCCTTCCCTTTTTCCCTCCCCAAGAGAGTAGGCAATATAATATGTTAAAGAATTATCTTTCCCCTACATTTGCACTCCAAAATCTGTTTCTTTTTTTTCATGGCTCCTTCCCTGAAGAAAGTTTAGAACTATGATTTCCTCTCTCAATGAAGGAATTAAAAAAATACTTCTCTTCTAGGGCAGTCATGCCATGTCAATGCTTCACTCACACACTCAATATTGAGTAATAATTCTCTCTATCAAAGAGGAAAATGGTATCTAGCTTTGAAACTTGGATGAAAGAAGTTCCTATTTTAAGCTTTTAAAGTCTCTCACAACTTAATCTCAACCTATATTTCTCAGCCTTTTTTTCTGTCACTCACCTTTCCCATTTGCATTCCTTTGCCTGGCTACTTCACATACCAAAAATTCTCTCCCACTATACCTTTTGTTTCTTTTGTGTATTTATTTGTGATCATGTTATCTCCTCCTGATAGAACATATGCTATCTGAGGAGAGGGATTATGTCATATTTTTGGCTCTATATGCCCAAGGCTGAGCACAAATCCATAGTATATAAAAGGCACTTAATAAATGTTTGTTGATTGATTGGAAGGAAGTTCAGAGGTCATTTAGTTCAAACTATATCTAAACAAGAATCTTTCCCTTTAACTTGGTTAACAAGTCATTACCCATTCTGTGCTTGTTTTTTTTTTTTTTTGTTTTTGTTTTGTGAAGAGTAACACCACCAACTGGTCAGTCTATTCTAATTTTGGATAGTGCTAATCCAATAAATATTCAATAAACATTTATTAAGTTCCTGATATGTACCAGGTACTGTGCTAAGTGCTGGGATCATAAAAAGACAAAAAAGAAAGCACCTGCTTTCAAAGAATTTATAATAAAGTTAATTGTTAGGAAGTTTTTCCTGATATCTAGCCTAAATTCCCATTTTTTTGCAACTTTTATACATTACTTTGAGTTTTAGCATCTAAAGACGGGGAAATGGCCTAATCTCTCTTTCCATTTGACAGTCCTTCAAATATGTGAAAACAGCCTATTCAAATCTGTTTTTTCTTTCTGAATGCTGTTTTTTTTTTCTTGAAATGTCACAGCTTTTTGAATGTAAGCCTTTTGTCAAATTGGGCAACTCATGATGACAGTTGGGTGTAGCTTCTATCTTCCTATATTGTTGACAACTAAAGTTCAGATAGATGTCATCTATTACTTGCTCTTTTCTCCCTTTCTATAAAGTTGTTTCTAATACAGAAATAAATTAAGTACTATAAAGTTCATTCTTCAGAATGCTGAGTTGGTTGCTACTTTGGGGTAATGGAAAATTGATGGTGTGTGTGTGTACCCTTGAAGGAAATTTTTCAGAAGAGTGTTCTTTCCTGCTTCTACCAACCTTTTTTTAACATTAGCATTGTATTTGTACTTTTCCCCCAGGCTGTGGAAATTTTTCCTGTTTGTATTGTACTACTCTCCCCACCCCCATCAAAAATAATTCCTTGGCTCTGTAATAACTACTACTTCTTTTAAGTACCATATATATGCCAATAATTTTGTCTGATGTGAATATATGAATACTTTCAGTGATTAAAATCAGACCCTTTTTTGCTCATCTAGTTGAGATTTTCTCACTCTCTTCCTCTGATCTTAGTTTAGATTTATGTGTGAGTGTATATATGTGTGTATATGTATGTGTGTGCAATATTAATATATATATATGCATATATATAAAGAGAGAAATTAAAATACACCTCTTATATTTGTCTTTTATCTATTCAAATGACATCCAGCTTAGTTAAGGCTCCCATTATCTCTCCCAAGTATTTTTTTTAATCTATGAATCACCTTCATTGTTTCCAGTGTCTTCCCTCTCCAACCCATTTTCCCTACTAATGACCAGCTAATATTTCTAAAGCATAGTTCTGACCATGTCACTCTCTTGCTAAGGAATGTTCAGTAGCTCAAGAATGCCTCTAGGATTTAAAAAGAGTCACAATACAACTGTTGTTCATTTCAAATTATCCCATCTACTGACTTCCTTTTTTTAGGTAGCTACAGGGTAAGAGAATAGAGAGCACTGGACCTAGAATCAGGAAGACCCAAGTTCAAATTTATCCTTCAACACTTATCAGCACGTGATCCTACAAAATCACTTAACCTCTGTTTGCCTTAGTTTAATCATCTGTAAAGTGAGAGAAATAATAACATCTATTACCCAGTGTTGTTGTATAGATAAAATGAGATTGAAATCCAAAGAGCTTTGCAAACCTTGAAACACTATGCAGATACTAGCAATTATTATGAATATTTAGAAGGATTTCACACTGTCTCCCTTCCCAAGGTAGTGAATACAGCACTAAAATTGGATTTAGGAAGACTTTGTTCAGATCTTGTCTCTGACATTTACTAGCTTTGTGGAAAGTCTTTTAATTTCTCTCTTAGTTTCTTCATCTCTAAGATGAGGGAGATCAGATTTGATAGTCTCTGGGGCCAAGTAAACCAAGATTAGAAGGGTAACAAGAAATTTGGGGAGAAATTATAGTGTCTTTGACAAAAGCCTCATTTCTCAAATATAGAGAACTGAGTCAAATTTATCAGAATCCAAAGCATTCCCCAAATGAAAAATGGTAAGGGATATGAACAGGCATTTCTCAGAGGAAGAAATTAAAAATATCCTTAGTTATATGAAGTCCTCCAAATCACTATTGATTAGAGAAATGCAAATTAAAACCACTCTGATAGCACCTCAAAGATACCAGATTGGCTAACATGACCAAAAGGGAAAATAATAAATGTTAGACAGGGTGTAGAAAAATTCAGACACTAATAAATGGTTGGTTGAACTGTGAACTAATACAACCATTCTGAAGAGCAATATGGAGCCAGACTCAAGGGGCCACAAAATCATACATACCCTTTGACCTAGGAATACCACTTCTGGGTCTATGTCCCAAAGAGATAAGAGATAAGGGAAAATGCCTGGCCTGTACCAAAATATTTTCAGCATCTCTTTTTGTTATGGCAAAGAATTGGAGAACTGATGGATTAAGGAAATTGAGACTGACAAAGGCTGTGTCTTTATCAGGCTTAAATTGCTGTCTGAGATAGGATTTGAACACAGGTCTCCCTGATTTCAAGTTAATCACTCTATTTTCTGTGTTAACTAACTACCTGCTGAGTTTTGCACTCAGAGATTTCTGAAAACAAACATCACCTGCATACCATGATGGGGTATTGGAATAAGACATTTGTGAAGGAATGATAGAAAATGCTATCTCACCTTAATGTAGTGCTTTTAGTTTACCCAGTACTTCCTTCACAACAACCCTTAGAAATAGATAGGAACAGTTTAATTATTCCAAGTTTTTGCAAATAAAAGAAAAAGCTTGAGAAAAGTTGATTTCCTCACTGTCACACAGATAGTAAATATTAAACTTAAGCCCCTAGACTCTAAATTCATTGGGTTTTTTTCCCCAAATTCTATCCAAAAGGCATTTATGTATATATCAGGCACTAGGCTTGTACAGAAAATGCAAAAACAGAATTGCCCATGTCCTCAAGAAACTGTATTGTACTTTGTACTGGGGAGAAGCTACTTTACAAAAAGTTGTTCTTAAAACATTTATATTGTCTCTAAAAAGAATATTCTTTATTGGTAAATGAGCATTATTTCACAAATAGTTCTTTGAATTATACTACCATTTAAAGTCAGATGTAGTTAGAATCCTTTTGGACAGCCTATTTCTTAAAAAGGGATTCTACTTCCAGCTATTCTCCTAAGCCCAGTAGCTATCAATCATCTGGCAAGGTCGTTAGCACTGTGATCCCAAGAAAGGGATGCAATATTTTATATTTATTTGATTCCAGATGATCTGAGGGTATGACCTAAAGATGATGTTTTGCCTTATGTGAGATCCTGCACTTATACTCTTGCCAATTTTATCACAGCATTATCACAAAAGACATAGTTACTAGCCCTATCATTCTTTCTGGGAAAATCTGCCAGAATCAGATTCCCACAGTAGCCATATGTTGTATTCCAACACTAGGGAAATGAGTTATTTGACCAAATTGTATTCTATTGCTCTTGAGTCAATCAAGGCTAAAAAAATCACCCAGTTTCTTGGCTAAATTACTAACTCTATTAATTCCTTTCAGCACATTTATCTCAATAGAAAGGCTCAGCTGGCTTGTTTCCTTTTTTTAAGCCATGAGCAGTAATACTTAAATAGTAGATTTGGAAAAGAAAAATTTGCTTCTTCACTGAGGTTTGGTTTGCAAAAACAATCAGTTTAGAACAACCACTAGAAACTGTTTTCATTGGTAAAAGGATCATTTACAATTCCCAGAATATCTTGCTCCAATTTCTTAGTATACATTTCAATATATCAAATTGCCAGTAAAAACCCCAGCACAAAGATAAAATGGGGGTAGATCTGATGGGTTTTTACTCATGGTATAAAGCATTTAGTTTCTTAAAGGAAATCATATTTTGGCAAAAAAAATGTTTCCCTCGATCTTGTGTGTATTCAGATTAAACTTAATTTTTTCTAATAGATTGTTTCTATATTTCACTATGAACTATAACTTTATGCTCATTTTAATATCTGAACAAAATCTTGCAGTATCTATGGCTCTCTAACAAACTACTCCTAATTTTTCATTTCTGATCATTGTACTAAGATCCTTTCTTTTTATCTATCTTTGAAAGCAAATCTCAGGGATGTAAGACTTTTTATTTCCTAAGGAAGAGTGCATATGTCACCTACATACACACACAGAAGTCAGAACCATTCATTCCTTCCCCCTTTTAATTTGCATAATTTATTTAACAAGAGTTATTCTGTACATTCATAGACTAGAAGATCTCAGAAATGCCCTAGACATTGTCCTGACCCTCAAGAAAATGGATCCAGGATAATGATTTAAGGGCCCCTGGACATAGTTCAGCTTTGGAAAGTCAGCTAGCCTTCCAACATTGCTTAGGAAAGATTTGATGCAAAGGTATTCCAGCATCTTAATGCTCCAGTGTATATTGTATCAGGTTGTAGTGAATTATTTCTCTTTATGTTTTAATTTTTAGTCCCCAAAGATAAAGTGTTGGTCCACATCTGAAAGAATCAGAGAGATGTTTCTACCAGTTGGGAAATGTGATCTATTCAAATAGTATAGAAATACATGGTCTCTGGACTTAAAGTTGTCTGGAATTGAGTAACTTCTTCACAGATGCTCATGAATTTTTTGAAAACATTATTATATATACGTGTTTACACACATATATTTAAGTGTATACCAGACATATATACACATATATATGTATGTGTGCATATATGTGTGTATCTGTATATAATGAAAATGAGATGGAAGTTCAATGGAAGTGGTTTCAAGTGACCACTAATTTGTATGAAGAGTTATTCTCTTTTCCCCTAAAAGAAACCAAGCCTTATGAAGTCCTAACATTAAAAACAAAACAAAAGAAACCAACAATCTCCCTCTACCACCACAGCAACTTTTATAGTAGTCAATTGAAATTCATTCTTAGCAAACATTCCCAAAGCATAAACACAACATTTTCTTAAGTCCTAGCCAATGAAATGAGTTGAGCTTTAAAGAAAAAAAGAGTGCTAAATATTTCTACTCTGACGATGTCCTCCAAAGCTGTGCTGTGGGTGGAATATTGTTGGAAGGCTTTCAGGCTGTTTTTCTTTCATCCCAATTACTTCCATTTTAGTTTCCTTGGATACTTTAAAATCAATTCCAAATTGTCCTTCACACTCTGAGATGTATTGATGGACACATGGATACTTCTGGTATCATAAATTTTGTTTCAAGTGCCTTAGCCTTAGTCAAACAATGATGTAGAAACAAAATGCTCTCTATGATTTTGCTTTGTGAGTGAATTTTGTGTTCAGGAAGCCAGTCAGCTTCTACCTTGATAGCCCAGGCCTTTCTGCTTATTCTCAGAAAAGATAATGGGACAACATTAGTGCAATCTTCCAGTGTTCTGACTAAAGTGGACTGCTGCAAAGAAGAAACTGATGCTGGAGCCTCCAGCAGCCCTGCACTATCTAGTCTGTGTTGCTAGGCTACCAACATTGATGCTGTTGTGAAATGAACTTTTCTCTTCCAAGACCTTCATAGAAAGCACTAACTCCAGTCCTTGTAATCCACCATCTGACTGTTGGATGAAAGTAACTCCTGTTCCTATTTGGGGCTTCATTGACTAGAATTATTACCTCAGCCTCCTCATTGGTCTTTTTATTTCTAGTAATTCCTCTCTAGGCAATCCTTTTCAACTCTGTCAAACTGATATTCTTAAGCTCAGGTCTAATGATATCCCTACCCTACTTCAAAGTCTTCAATGGATCTCTGTTGCTTCTAGGATAAAACCTAAAATGATCATCTTGGTTTTTAAGATCTTCTATTATCTGACTCCCACTGAGTCTATATTGCTCCTTTTTGTACTCTTTCCATTCTAGTCACATTAGCCCACTGGTTCCACATTTGCAACAAAATTTTTTTTATATATTTTTGGCTTATCTTTGGTGATCCTCTATGTCTGAAATATATTTCCTCCTCATCTCTGTCTAATGGGGTCTCTTGAGCCTTTCAAAGTACATATGAGATGCTACTCTCCACATGAGGCTGTTTCTGATTCCCATTCAACTCCAAATTATTAATGCATTTTCTTTTTTGAAAAGGTTTTGTATTCTATTTTTTCTTCTGTATAGGTACTGTACTGCATTTCCTCAAAAGAATACAAACTCTGCATGAGAGAATGGGTCTTTTAATTTTTATCTTTGTATCACTGGCACCTAGCACTATGGGTACAGGGACCTGACCTGAAGTTTCATTGGCATAGGGGACTCCTGGTTGAGGAATCTCCTTCCACCAATGCAGGCAGGCACCTTCTCTACAATTTACATAGTCTCAGAGAGCTGCTAAGAACAATTAGAGATTAAGTGACTTGCTCGGGGACATATATATATATATATATATACATATGTATNCTCATTATATTTAGCTGATCAGTCTTTTTGTGACTTCTGTCCGTTGAGCCTACATCCTATTCCCTGGAACTAAGCAAAATAATTGTAATCCCTCTACCCTATAATGTTTTCAAAATAGATTAGCTATTTCTGAATAATTTAAGATGCCTAAACTCCATGTTTAAAGCTTGAAAGTATGCACGTGCATTTATATACATATATGCATATATATTGTATATATACATATATACACATACATATATATTCAGAGACTATAAATAGCATCTCGCTTAAAGTTCTCACATAGTGAGAAATTGTTAGTGAATATGGTAGGTGATCTGGATGCCAATGAACTGTAACATTTAGCTTTAATATTTGTGGAACTGTGAGTGAGTCACTAGTTTTTAATATATATATATATATATATATATATATATATTAATAAGTATCCCAAAGCATAGAAAGTATTTCCAGTGGAATAGTATGCAGATGCTAAAATTACATATTTCAAAGGCATGGATTTCATATTAGATTGCAAGTTTTCTAAAGGCAGGGCCACTTTTTAAAAAAATCAAATCTTTGGATCCCTTCCAGAACCTAGTATTTAGTCCACAATACATTAATTTTTGGGAGCAAATTATTTAAATCAGATTTTATTGGGGAAAATGAATGAAAGGGATTGATAAAAAGAAATTTGGGTTAAATTGAATAAAAAAACAGTACATAGTACTTCCTGGAAAACATCAAAATTAAAAAGAAGATACTAAATTATCTCTAAGATAATTTTTCTACCTTGAAAAATTTTTTCACTATGATTCTCTGTTTTATAACAAATGAATTACTCTCAGGGTTTAGAAAAATGCTGAGAAAAATGAGAAGTGGAAGCTTTTGCCTATCTTTAGAAAATTCAAAGAAAATTTTAAGTTCTATTTTAAATAAAATTTTTTAAATTGTTCCAAGCACTTCTGAAAATTCGTAACATTTTTAGTAGCATAGCAAGATGTAGATGGTACAATGGCTTCAAAATTTTAAAACTGCATGTCATCTTTTGTTGCCTGTAGTCTTCTTCTGCCTTTATATTTACATTGTTTTCATAAGAGCTAGGAAGCCTTATCTATTTGATTTAAGTTTTTTGTACTTATGGCAATTAGGATGATGGTGGATCAATGAATTTAAAAATATTGCACTTTCTCAGAACATGTTAGGTGTAGGAGTAGGGTCGGATGGCAATGTATTCTTCCTAGTTCCAGATCAGAGAAGAAGCAGGCATGGATGTCACATAGGATTCTTTCATTTATTGAAAAAGTCCTCATAGAATCACCAAATGTTAGTACTGAAAGAGCTCTGATGGATGATTTGGGTTTACCACTTATTTTACAGATAAGGAAACAAAGCTCTAGTGAAGCAAAGGGACTCACCAAGTGGTCACGCACCTAGTTATTGGCTGAGCTGGGATGAGAACCTTTGGCCTCCTGTCTTTCAGGCCAATGTTTCTTTCCCCCCTACCATGTGGTTGCTCCTCTCATTTTGATTAATTTAAACCAACATTAACATATGAGCAAACAGTGGGTGCTCTGTCCTAGCAGTTTTTTTTAGCTTACAGAATTTACTTCTATGGTTCCTATTATTTCCAGATGACAGGACATGGTGCTGAAAATATGGGAAAATATGGTTAAACTAATGGGTTTCCTGCCGACTAAATCATTCTGAATCATTGAATGTGGCTTCTATAGTATCTCACTTTTGATTAAAGCAGAGGCAAATTACAGCACTGGAATCTCTTTAAAAGAAAAGATCTGATGAACTGGTTCCTGGAGAGGTGGAGAAATGTGAGATGGCTGTATGCTTGATGTACATTATTTCTTCAGTTCCTTCTATTGTAGAGATAAAGTTGTGAGTAGTGATTTTGTATTCCCATTGGAGATGTTAGGAAAGCTGCGGCACATGTATGCTGAGATTGTATCTTTGCTGAAATGTTGTTTTTCAACTTTCTTAATTTAAAAAGCTTCAATATCCTTTTGTAGATTGAAACTTTAAAATAGGGATTCTTTTAGGGGGAAAAAATGAGGCATATTTTTTTCATACAGGAAATTAAGGATGGCTTGTAAAAGAAAGATATTGATAGATTATGAAACAGAGAAGGTAGGAGTTTAAGAAGGGAGTGGGGATAGAGGGGGGTATGTTAATACTGATTAAATATTGGAATTAAAAATACCCTCACAGTAAATTATAGTAAGATTGTGATTTAAAATGCATTATAAATGATGATGATTTAATGATTTAGCTATCATTGCTGAATATAAAGATCCTAATGCTGATGGATGGGGTTTATCTCCGCAGTGGGATTTGGCAGACAGACAGACCTGACTTTCATGCATTGGATCAAATATTTCCATAGCCTTTCTTCTCATTATTACAATCAAGATATTATTCAAAATGATGGGAACTACTCAAACCTTGAAGTTGCCAGGCACAGTAACCAAAAGGATGAATCCGGAGTGTATCTCTGTTTTCCCAACCTGTTTTTTTAAAAGGTATGTTTCCTTTCTGAGACTGCCAGATGCTAATTTTAGCCATGGTATCTTTATGCTTGTATGCATTGGTGCTTTTGCCCCCAATATGTCTACTTTTGATTCATCTCCCTTGGCTTGTCATCAGGAGAGGGTGCAATGTGGTTAGTAAAGCATATAGTCTTCTGATTGGTGCCTCATACATTATAAATAATAAAGATAATATATAGCATGCACCTCATTCTGCTGTGACTGCACAGTTGGTATTTAATGGAAACTAGGGAATAAGAAACTGAAGAAAGTCAGTTAATCAGAACAGAGTAAAGCAGAAGGAACTGTAGAATAAGGAGGAAAGAATTTGTGTGAATTGTTTTCAAAGTTATGCCATATTCCAGAGAGAGGCAAAATTCAGTTTGGGAATAGCTTCTTTCATTTTTGTAAAATGAAATCAACATCTTGCTTAAGGAAAATGATAGAAAAAGGAGAACTGGGACTGTCATTTTGAAAACTTGAGAGGATAAATCTATGGAGAGTAAATGAAGATATATTCTGAATCCTTCCACTCTGACTGATGTCCTGTAAGTTAACATTTGTGGACATATTACTTTTAATGGATTTTTCCTTCCAGGTACTCCATGTATTCAAATGACTCATCAAAGTGTAGTTGCTTCAAGTTTCTGCTGATAATGAAGACACAGCTTATACATGGATGTTGTTTCTTGGTATGTGATGGATTTGTGATTGCATTAGGATATAAGTATCTTTAAACCACCATAGCTTCTCGTCCCTTTCCAAAAATCAACCTTTGCGCATTTACTCAGTCTTTGCAAGGCCTTTCATTTTCACTCTTGATCTCTCTTATACTCTCATACTTTTGGCGACAATATAGCACACAGGATCCCCATTAGGTGATGCCTTCTATTCTTACTATATTACCAGCCCACCTTCTGTTCTGAACTGATGTATCCTCAAAACCAACCAATTTTATTTAAGATAAGTGTCTATTCAAACAAAAGGCATTTCCTCCAGTAGTATGTCAATGTGTCATTTGCTTGAACAGAGTTTGGACACCAAGATTACCTATAGTCAAACTTATAAAGTTAATATTTGTAAGTTGTTAAATCACTGCTTTGTTTCCTTTTCTATACTCTACCATTACTTAAAAAAAGAGAAAAAAAAAGAAAAAAAGGAAAAGGCTATACAGGACTGAAGGTCATGCTGTGTTGCTGTCTGATTCATAGGTTACCATGGCAAAAGATGTCATCACCTGGTGGCCAGTCTTCTAGTAATGAGCCTGTCTACAGTTAGCTAGACTGATGCTTGGACAATAGACACACACAGGCTGTGTTGGAAGCCTTTCTGCCTCTGTGGGATCTGCCAGAACTTGCATTCCAATGGCCTAATTTTCATGAAACCAGAATTACTTCCATGTCACAGTGAGGCATCAGAGAATATTTGGCACAAAATGAATTTGAAAATATAAACTACTTTTATCAAAATTCAGCCAAATGTGTTTTATTATCTGAATTTGGGTATTTATGATGCTTTCTTTGGGTGAGCTTTTCAACGTAGGCATGCATTAGTTTTCAGACCTGAACCTAATGAATTATATGAATTAGATAGTAAAAAGGGATGGCGAAATGTATTCTTAATATGAATGCATGAAAAAAATTTGAGATGATATTGGGTAGAGACAAAATTGGCTTGCATTATTCCATTTGATCCTGAAGATAACCCTTTAAGTACCTGCTATTATCCCTATTCTGCAGAAGAAATAAAATGAGAAACAGGGAGGTTAGATACTTGCGTAGGGCCACTTAGCTAAGAAAGTCTGAATCAGAATTTGAACTCCTCTTTCTGACTTTCAAGTGCAACTCTACTGGATATTTTTACTTCATTAAGTGGTACTTTAAAAAATGTTATTGTAGCCATATGAATGAATGAGAAAGCATTTATTAAACCTATGGATAACTTTTGGATGGTTATATTCCAAACATTATTGCACAGCCTGAGATGCTATCTCATTGTGTTACTTTTCATCTTAATTTCTTTTTTGAATTAACATAAGGCATTCACTGAAGGAAGAGGAAACCACTCAAGGAAGTACAAAGGTCCCCAGCTTGAGGATGTCATATTAAAGTGGTAGCAACAGGAAAGTTTTTAATCACTGTCGGCTTCTCCACCAACCCCCCCCCCCCACCTGTCCGTGGCTCCTGTGTCCTAACACCAACCCCCCTTCCTAATAAATACCTGTCTCTATTGACCAGTTCAATCTCATGATTATCTTCAGTGACAGGAGACTCACTATCTTTTGAGAATTGCTGCTTCACTTTAAGTTTTCAGACAGCTGTAATTGATAGGATCCCCTTTTTTACACTAACTAGGAATCTGCCTCCCTTTTATATCTTCCCACTGCTTCAAGTTCTGTCTGCTGGAGTTAAGCCAAAAAAAGTGTTTTCCCTGCTTACCCATGAAACTCTTTACACATTTAATGAGATCTGAGAAGAGGGTCTTCAGGTGAAAAGCAGATATTTCTTAAACACTTGTTTAATGCAAATTCCTGACTAGCCATTGTAAGCAATAGGTTAAGGGCTAGTCCAATATATTCTAATTATCATTTCAAATAAATCAGAACTACTTCAAAATGTATGAAGGATTATGGATATGTGAGAGCTGAGTCTTGAAATCAGCCAGGGAAAACAAGGGAAAGTGCATCCTACTCTTTTCATACAAACAGTTCTCATGTTATGCAGAGTTATTCTGTTACAGGTTTAAATGAGTCTGTGCTTTAAAGAGGGAGTCTCCTGCTTCTTAAATTACTCTTTGGTATTAAGTTCAGCTCTTTATAAGTTTCATGAATATCTTATTTCTTAGTAGTTGTTGTCTGTTTCTTCCATTGTCTCTCCTTAAAAAAAGACTTTATTTGTACTAAATTAAATTTGAAAAATGAAATTCTCTTCTTTAGGACATACTTAGAGAATATTGAAGTCTTCATTTTCCAGGGACTATAGAATATTTTCAGGATCATCCCATAATTACTCATACATATCAGTCATAGAGCTCTCTCATTATAAACATTGGCCATTGATTCCTCCACTGTCAAAGTATGATTGGCATAACCAAAACTGGTTCTGTGAGCAAGGTGTGTGTGTGTGTGTGTGTGTGTGTGTGTGTGTGTGTGTGTGTGTGTATGTGTGTGTGTGTGTGTGTGTGTGTGTGTGTTTTGGAAGGAGTTGCAGTACAAATCAATAAAACCAGACAGCTATTTTCATCACTACTGTTTCTTTTGAAAGATCCTTGTGACTATTTTGGGAGTCAGACATAGTAGGGTGATGGATCTCTGCACCATACCAGAACCCTTAGCAACAGAAAAGGCAGCTGGGTGCTATAGCAACTAATGAGAGAATGTGGTCAAAGGGGAGGGAATTTGGTGACTTCAGGCTAGGATGATTTGGAGTTGGGTTTTAGTATGGGATTCGGTTTCTAACGGAAATAACTGGTAGTGAGAATTATAAGACATTCATAAAGTGTAAGGCCTCTTTGTGAACAGGGCAAAGTCATCTGTGTTTGTCTATAACAATATTGTTATATGTGGTATGAAATTGAAATGCTGAATGTCTTATTCTCCTATATTTCTGCAGTCTCTTTACTTAAGGAAAATGTTTTATATTTTTATTACCCAAATTATTATCTTGAATTTAAATTCAGGTAATATTTGACTGCTCTTACTATTCTCATGTATTAGAAAATGTGTCACCAAACATTTGTTAAATGCCTATTATATGCCAAAAATTGTGTTAGGTAGAGACAAAAAAATATAGAGACTATTGTTCTTGTGGAGTTCTCATTCCATAGGATTGTACAGATAAGAATATTGTGCTATCTCTGGTCAAAAGCATTGATCAGAAGTTTGGTACTGAAAGTGAGAACTGGTGTCCATTCAAATGAGAATTTTTTAAAAAGTGACTTTTTAAAGAATGAGAAAACTTAATAGTAAACATCAATACAACAAATTAAATTTTCTTTGCAATTATATATACATATATACGAATTTCAGTATAAAAACTATCACAACTTTTCAGTGACATCCAAGATTTTCCCAGGTTTATTCATTTTTCCATTAATTTGCCCCACTTTTGTTTTATATACAGTCTTACTGTAGATAGTATGAATTCTATTCTAACAGAACTCTATTAATTGGCACTTGCACACATCCATGGTATAAAGTTGATGGATTTCAGTAGTGATCCCAAAGGTATCATAGGAGCCTGTAGAATCAAAGAAAGCTTAAATTTTATTCAATATAGATTTAGTCTCCACTGCCTTTTATTGTTTTCTCACTTTTAAAATTGGCAATCCATCAAATTCACATTCATCTCCACCACCAAACATTTAGGCAGTTCCTACTGTATGCTGAGTACTGTGCTAAATGTTAGGGGAGACATAAAGTACAGTACAGAGAGAACACAACCCTTGCTCTTGTGGAGTTTATGGTCTCAAAGGGCGAACTATTTATACAAATAAATATGATACAAAAGTACATTTAAGAAATATAAAATAAATACAAAAAACTGATGAGGATGAAAAAAGGAAATATAAAATAAAGTGTTATGAGATGACTCGACCCATTGGGGAATCAGGGAAATCTTCCTAGAGGTGGTAGCTTTATGGGAAGAAATTTATTCAGTGGAGATGGGTAGGGAGGATATACTAAGCACAGGAAACCATATGAATAAAGGTATAGACAGGAAAGTGCACGGTTATATTCAAGGCATAAAGCATGGTAGAGTTAGGTTAGAACAAAGAATAAAGTATAGAGAAGGAAATATGATATATGGCTAGAAAGGCAGAAGTGGCTCCAAATTGTGGAATGCTTTTAATGTCAAGAAAGGAGTTTGAACTGTGCTTAGTAGGTAATAGGGAGCCACTGAAAATTTCTGAACAGAGGAGTGAAATGGGATCATGGAATTAGAGTGAAAGAAACCTTAGAAGTCATGTAGTCCAATACCTTCATTTCATGAAGAAAGAGCCCCAGAGAGGTTATGTGATTTCCTCAAGGTGGTATAAGTTGCAAATTAGCAAACCCTGGTATTTTGCCTACAAGTCCATTCCTCTCTTCATTACAACTTAGGTCTCAAGACCATGTTACCTAGGTAGACAAGTGGTTACCTTAATTCTATAGGGTCCATAGAGAGGCTAGGAATAGCAGACATTAGTGTAGTGCACATCCTTATTGAAACCACATCACCTTACTTTATTTTGACTTCATATAGATGAATAAATTTTAAGATATTTTTAGGTCAAATACATTTAGTGTCCATTAAAGCCATCCCCAAGGCCTTTACCATGGTGTATGTGTAGAGGGAAAGTGAGGAGGGAGGAAGGAAGGAGATGATAGATTGATGTTTTTGTTGCATTGGCCATTTTGACATTTGAAGATGCTAGTAACCTAAATGACAAATACCACTGACATATATATGTAAAAAAGAGAAGACATTCACAGGCTTTTCTTTGAAAACAGAAGTTTAAATTTGTTATTTGTAAAATTAGTGTCATAGAAATAGTAGATCCACTAATTAGTCTGTGGACTTCCATGTAGATAGCTCTCATTTTGCATGGTTCCTAATAGAGCATGTGATGTATGAATTATTCGTCACATTTACTACTGGGAAGGACTATCTTTTTTCTCTAATCTTTTTTCTCTGATAATATCTTTCCCAATGTTTTTCCTGTATAAGTAAATCCTCATTTGTAATGTGTTATGATTTGCTCACACCTACCCTTTCCATTGCTCTTTGAATGACCACTAATTTCAAATTTTTAAATATTCTAGCCTTTTATCCAAGAGAGTTTTGGAATCAGGCTAGATTGCCCTACCCCAACACCATCCTGAGAACTGACTGTTAAATTTCAGTGTGAGCATTTCCAGCCAGTGCTACAAGAAATCAGGGTGTGATTTATTTTGTTGTTGATTTCCTAGACTTGAAAAACTGATGGTGAAAATGCTAATAATGCAGATTGAACTTAAAGTTGTGTCTTACAGTTTTGGGGTGCGGGAGCTTGTTGTTAAACATCTACTAGGACACTCAACAAATATCAGCATATCAAATATCAACTATCAACCAACAATGATATTTGGTGAAAGCAAAGAAGACTATTTCCTATATTGAGGGAAAATTTATTTCTGGCAATAGTCATCTACTGGTATGACACTTAAATCATCAGATTATGGTGACAGATCAATACTTTTATGACATTTTGACATTAATTTGATATTACAAAAATTATAGAGCTTCATTTGGGGTAAGGAGTTATATTGCCCAATAGAGATTATTTAATCTTTTTTATACTTCTAGGACATAGCATATAGTCTTATATATAGGAAGTGCAACACAAATATTTATTGGAATAACATGGCATAATAAAAAAATGGATCTGGAGTGAAAAGACACAGGGTTTAAGTCCATTCTGCATATTATCTTCCCTGACTATGTGAATATCATTAGGATCTATGTTTCTTTTATCAGTCTTATGATGCCAGATTTATTGAGAAACTCTTAGGACAAGAATTCTTGGATTTTGTAAACTTGGTGCTTAAAATTAAATACATAATAAAATATATCACATTGCTTACTATGTTGGGGAGGGAGGGAGAGAACATAGATGACAAAATATCAGTAAATGATTATTAATACTTTTAATTGACTCACAAAAAATTTAAAAATAAAGAGTTGCCTTGGGGCACTGAAAAGATAGGTGAATTGCTTTGGGTCATATGTTCCCATATATCAGAGGCAGGACTTGAATCCATGTCTTCTTGATTCAAAGGACAGATTTCTACTACATCAAGCTGCTTTACTTTTCAGGAACAAGTAGAAGCAGTTTCACTAACTTCATTTCCTTTTTGAAGAATGCTTATATATGGTCAGAATATAGTTTATTTCTATGCCATGAATTTATAAGTAATAAATTTAAACTTCTATTTTCAAAGAAAGGTCTATAAATATTTCTTCCAAGATATATTTTTGCTGAAGAAAATAGTTTCTTAATTCAAAGGACTCCTGCAATATGTTTAAAAAAAGAGAGTGAAATCATCCCCAACAGTGCTTGTAGAGAATGTATGCAAAAGATTTAGCAAGAAGAAAGTCTCACTAATAACCATTTTATGTAACTAGGATATTATATTGAAGTGATGTACCTTCCTAAAGCAGGTTGGGTAAATTCCCATAATATCAAGACAGTATATCAAATTTTCCAGAGGGGATCAATCATTTCTATGTTAAAGGATCACTAGGAAAATTCTCAGTGCCCTTTTGGGGTGTTCCAACTTAGCTGTTAAAACTATGAATGAAAATAAGAGACACATGAATTAGTATAGTGCACAGAAGAAAGACAAATGTTTTGGGAGACAAGAAATTTTATTCCTGCTTTTGTCAATGACTAATTTGATAATCTTGGACACTTTTAATTCTGGGTGTCTCAGTTTCCCTCTCCCATATGTCCTAACTACAGAGCTACTGGGAGTATGGACTTTGGAAGCACTTTATAGAAGCAAGGTATTTTGTATAATTTACTATCTAAATAGAAGTTTCCAACTTCATCTAGTATCTTATCTCCTGCAGTTAAACTTTCCCCATTAAAACTATGCTGTTCACATGGTTGTGATATTTTCCCACAAGTTGCCAGTGTAAACAAAAGAAAAAAGGTAATTTATAGATTACATTTTTTAAAAAATGCCTTATTTAGGTGAGGTAAATAGGGGTAAATACACATTATTTCCCGTTTATAGATGAAGTAACTGAGGTTTATAGAGACATTGTGATTTACCTTTTCATTACCTTTCAACTAGGATTCAAATTTAGATTCCTGACTCCCAGATCTGGGGATCTTATCATACTAATTGCCAAAAACCCAAAACAAATTGTATAACTTAGTAAGGAAAGTAATATTATAAAGCATTGATTCCAACCTCCCTCTTTTAAAAGAATTTCAGAGGTTAAATGACTTGTTTGAGGCCCCAAGGCTATTAATAGTAGAACTTCGACTTGAACCTCGTTTCCTGACTCTTAAACTAATCCTCTTTTCACTCTACTGAAACTAGAAACATAGCAATACCAAGATACAGAGAAGTCAAAGAAAGGTCTCCAGAGTGAAAGTATAAGTCAACAACTAAAGTCATGAACTGAATCTAAGAGAATGATAAGAATAGCAACACAATCCATGCAGGAACACTCACTCTCATCATTTTAGACCAAATTAACTAAAGGTTACTAGGGCAATGGCATAATAATCTATCAACATAAGAGATGAAATTGCTTTAACATAACCCCAATTTAATTGACTGTTTTGTAGATTGAAGCAGTAATTATATGTGTGTATGGATGTATGTGTGTACATGCTATTCAAGTCTGGGAAAATATACATTATTCTCAACTTTTCCATCTATCAATATTATTCACAAGTCCTTCAGTGTAAAATTTTAGGTCTTCTAGCAGAGCAACCAACAGAATTTTAAAAATCTTTGTGTGAAAAAAATTAAATAGCAATAGCCATTCTTATCTCCATCCCCCTTCTTCCTAGCCACATATACCATATTTCAACAAGAATGAAGTTATAGATGGAAATAACTGAAGTAAGTAAATGAGCATATGGAAACAGTTTAGTGAACAGGTTGGGAGGAGCTAGGGGAGAGATGCCATCTGCTCTGAGCACCATATACATTTAAACAATTGCTTCACCAGATAGTTTCTCTTTAATCAGAAGATAGTACTCCTGTGGGTCTGATTTGGTCCTTGTCAACTGGAATGATTCATTGAAGTTCATGGAAATGTCAACTCCTGCTTCTCTTTGTTGTGAAGGAAGTTCTCACGAGAACTTCCTTTAGGCTCCATTCCAGATCAGTCTTTTAGATTCTTTTTTTTTTTTCCAAGACTTAGTCATTTGAAAATAATGCCAGCATGACTAGATAATTTCTTTCCATTGCTAAAATCCTTTTACTCACTTATCCATTCATTCATTTTTTCATTAATTTACTCTTTTATTCAACAAGTATTTATTAACCACTAGATGCTGAGGGAAACACAGAATACCAATAATGCCGTGCCTTGTCAAATTTATATTCTAGTAAAGAGAAAAAGATACATAACACAACCTGTAAAAATGACAATCTAAGGGCAGTTAAGTAGCACAATGAATAGAGTGCCAGTCCTGGAATTGGGAGAACCTGGGTTTAAATATGGCCTCAGATACTTCCTAGCTCTGTGGCCTTGGGCAAGTCACTTAATCCAGATTTCCTTGCCTTTGCTGCTCTTCTGTTTTACAGTTGTTACTAAGAAGGTAAGGATTTTTAAAAATCACATTTCTGTAAATGTTTAAGAGACCAAAATGCACTGGACATCTGGTGAATAGATGATTATTAACTGAGAAGTTCATAGAAGGCTTTATGGAAGAGGTGACATTTAGAGTGACCTTTAAAACTAGATCCTTTATGTTTTTTTTGTGTCATAGATCCCTTGGGCAGTCTGGTGAAGCCTAGGGACCTTCCTTAAAACAATGTTTTTAAATTCTTGAAATCAAATTATACATACATTTATACAAGAAACCAATTATATTGAAATGTGGTTATGCAAATGTTAAAAAAATTATGACTGTCTCATCCTGAACTCACACTTTTAAAGTAAGAGTAAGATTCCAATGAGAGGGGCAGCTGGATGGCTCAGTGGATTGAGAGCCAGGCCTAGAGACAGGAGGTCCTAGGTTCAAAGCTTGCCTCAGACACTTCCTAGCTTTGTGACCCTGGACAAGTCACTTAATCCCCATTGCCTAGCCCTGTAACAAATAAAATTAATATAGAAGGATATATAAAGATATTAGGGTTTTAAAAAAAGATTCCAATTTGAAAGGAGTAAGGCATGTTGGCAAAAGGCAACATGGACATTATGAATAGTGTGCACAGAAGGAAGAACACTTAGGATATGAATGGAGAGATGGAAACTAATAGAGTTTATCTGTTTCAGAGAGTATATGTTACTGTGGGATTGGAGATGAAGAGGGGACAGGAGAAGCGATTCCACTGGAAATCCCAGTGAGTAAACTCCCTTGACCAATGTAGATTGACAGCCTATCTGAAGCATATAGTCATATCAAGCAAATGAGAGCACTGAAAGTTTAAATGACCTGTGAAAGTTCACATGCATAGGATATATAAAAGGTAAGTTATGATCCTGGGTCTTTCTGAGTCTGACTTCACCCTGAGTTCAGTCATTTCAGTCATGACCAAAACATCATGACCCATTTGGAATTTTCTTGGCAAAGATACTGGAGTGGTTTGCCATTTCCTTCTCCAGCTCATTTTATAGTTGAGAAACTGATGCAAATGGTCTTAAGTGAATTGCTTAGGGTCACCCCCATAAACACACCTAGTAAGTGTCTGAGATTGGATTTGAACTCTGGTCTTCTTGACTCTAGGTCTAGAACTCCATATACTGAGCCACCTAGCTTCCTCTGAGGGTTGTGGATGAATAAAATTTGGGGCACAGTTCTTAAAAAGAGAAAGAGAAGCATGGCTGTCTTGTTTTCAGGGAGATCCTCTTTTAAAAAAACTTTCATTTATTCATTTATAAAACTTTTAAAGTACATATTGTATGCAGAACATTTGGCCACTTGCTCACTGATCTCCGGAAAAGCGAATGTTCCTTCTGTGTAGATAACTCTCTACATCCTTGTAACTATTCTTATGTGACAATCTATCTTCCAGCTCAGTGCCTTTTCACTGCCTAACTCCCAGGCATAGAATTCTATCCTCTTTGCCTCTACCATTTGGCTTTCTTGGATTCCTTTAAGATTCAACCTACATGCCTACAAATTTGTCCTCCCTTTATTGTCCCCATGTGATCAACCTGTGAGATTATTTTCCTTCTATCCTGAACCTGTATATTTCTCATAGGTACATGGCTGTTTGCGTTCTGTCTCTCCTGTTAACACATGAGTTCAATATGTTTAGTTTTCCTTGTGTGTCTGTCCCTTCCCCATTGCCTCACATGTATTAAGGACTTAATAAATGTAAATAAATGTTATTAATAAATATAATTAAATTGCTGAATCATTAAAGTTTTTTTTTCTTTTTTGTTAAACTCCTGTCCATATCTTCCATTAAATTTTCTTCAACCAACATACTGAGGATTGTGTGAATTTAATATAAATTGTACCCACTTATTCTATTTGAAAACCCATCACCCTCACCATTTGTCAGACCTTGAATGCATATTATGGCAGGATGCCAGAAGTCACATGGCTCTCTGGCTTTCTGGAATAGGATGGCTCAGGTGCCCTGTAGCTACCTGGAGTTTTGATGTACAGAAGGAGCTACAAGTCCCTGTGTGAATTAGAATGTGTCCAGAAGTCTGGACTTGGAACCTGGACTGAGGTTAGAGCCTGCCCCATTGGAGACTACTAGGAGAAGTGACAAATGCTGGCTTCATAACTGAGTGAGGGTAAGTACAAGGATTCTCTCTTCTAGGACTGAGAGCACTTTCTTTTCCATCTCTGGAGCATTTAACGGTTGGCAGG
The DNA here is from genome assembly GCF_016433145.1 of Gracilinanus agilis. NCBI lineage: Eukaryota > Metazoa > Chordata > Mammalia > Didelphimorphia > Didelphidae > Gracilinanus > Gracilinanus agilis. The sequence continues at coordinate 198,883,030 of NC_058135.1, forward strand.
TACCAGTCTTATCTCACTGGCTTATCTTAGCCAGCTCAGCTTGAGCTGCTGGGAGATGCATGGCTTGGGCTGGGGCCAGGGAAGCGTGGCACAGCTTGGAACACAACATGAATATTGTGGAAGGTTTTTAGTTAGGGCATCTTGGTAATCTCTCTCTCTCTCACTCTCTCTTTCTCTCTCTCTTTAATCAATAATTATAAATAGATATACAGTATCCAGGTAATTTTATCATTACAGAGTCTTCTTCTAGACCACTTAAAATTATATGGGCTTCAATGGAGTTTTTCATTGATTATCATCTTCCTGCATGATTGCCTTATGACACTTGTAGAGAGATATACAAAGATTAAATTAGATGAGATTCTTGTCTTCATCTACCCTTCAAGTTCATTCTCATAAAGGGGATGAGACACACATGTAGATACTCAACAGTTCCAAATAATGTATTTATGCATCAAAGATACAAAGTGTAAATTCAGATTCAAGAATTTTTCTTTCCCAGAGCGTGCACAGAACCAAAGAAACTTCAAACCCTACATTTCAATGAGTGAAGAAATTCTATATATTCAAGTCAGTACAAACTAGTGACCTCTTTATTCCCTCTCTTGACACTGTATCAAGTATCCTGCTTGGGATGACACTCTTGTAAACTTTGGCAAGTCAGCTGTAACTGCACATGGGACTTATAGATTCTTCCTTGTTATTATTTGATTATTTGGTCTTTTAGATGCTGAAGATAAGCATGATGTTTTCACATCTGGTTCTAGATTAAAGATGAGGAACATTTTGCATTTTGCTTTCATTTTGAGTTTATTGACATCAATAACACTGATTAGTTTGAAAGTGAAAAAGCTGACATATTTTCATATGTTCAAAAATGAAGAATGTTCCAACAAACCATAGGATAGGAGGATTCTGTGTAACAACAAAGATTTTACCTTTTTTTTTTGGAATCTTCCAATGAAGTCCTCTACTCATGTCTCATCCCAAGAAAGGGGGGCATCCTGAGTTCTTAGAGGCTGTGACATTGAAATACAGATTCCATAAGCTCTTTGCAGACTAGGAAGATTTTGGATTCTGACTCATTGTCTGTTTTCCAAAAACCACTTTGCCTAAATACAATCATGCTGGCTTGTATAAATGGAGATTTTGAACCTCGGACTGCATCCTCCATAAGTCCCTTAGTATTTCCCAAAATTCCCTTTAATCTCTCCTACGGGCTTCACGTTTGCATGGTCATGATATTGTTTTATAGTTGGCTGTAACTCCTCTCTCTTCCTTTTTGCTCTGGTGAGCAGATTGAATAGTTAGGTCTCTTTTGTTAGTTTATTATTAATAAAACTTTTATAAAACTATAATATTTAGTTCTTTGCATATTAATTTTAATCTCTATAGGCTGTAGGATAATGATCATTTTATGGTGGGGGGGGGAGGGAACAGACAGATTGCCTACCAAGTCCCAAAGGCATTATGATCTATACTGGACAAGGGCATACTCATACTGAAAAAAAAAACACCCCAAAACATGGATCTCTGGATTATTTTGAAAAATTATTTTATCAGTAGTCTGTATGTATGTGCAAATGTGTAAGCATGCTCACATATGTGCCTGTGACTTTAATTTTCATTGAACCTGTGAGTTCATAATTAATAAGGAGTTTCTGGAGAAGAAACTTTCTCTTCTGATGCAATTTGATATCTTTTCTACAATATATCTTAGGAACTTAGGAACTGGCGCTGAGAGATGAAGGGACTTGATTGGCCAATATGCATCCGCAGAAGGATGTGATCCTCAAACTTCCTGGTTCTAGCACTAGTCTATCATGTCATCATGATTCACTAATATGTTCTTTGCAATTTGCATTTCTAGAAGAGAAAAGTTGCATAGAAAGGGAAGAGGATAACGTACCTCATAATCTCCCTACTATTTCTGTATGCTTTCCTTGTTTGAAATTATACTGGATGTGAGCTAGAAATATGGATTGAACTGCCTTTGAAGATGTTAGGCAACTTCATAAGATTCCTGGATTTGGGCTTAGAATTCATAGGTCTGGATATTCCAGCTTGATTGACGTTGGGTAGTTCATTTCCCCTGAGTTTCAGTTTCCTCAAGAGTCAATTACACCTGAAAAATGACTGAACAACAAAAATTTGTACAGTGAGGGGGTTGGACTTAGTGACCTCGGTGATCAAGGTCTCTTCTGACTCTGAAGCTATGATACTTTGGTCCCAAGCTTAAGTATTAAAGAATATGCTTAGGTGTGCCAATCACTGCAAATTTCTGGCACACAAAACATTTCACATATGTCCCCTTCTCTCCATTCATGGATCTACCACACTAATTCAGGTGTTCATTATCTCTCAAATTGGAATTTCAATTGCTTCATAATTGGTTTCCCTATTTCCACTTTCTCTTCCCTCCTATCCATCCAGCATATGGATGCGTAATTGATATTCCTAAAGCACAGGTGCAACTATCTGCCTCCTCTACTCAAGAATCTTCATTGGCACCCTGTCACCTCTATGATAATATACAAACTCCCCCCCCCACCCCCGGCCATTTAAAGTCCTTCACTGACTGACTACAGTCTATCTTTCCAGATTTATTTCACATTATTCCACTCCACCTACTGCATCAAGCTAAACTGGTCTGTTCTTTCTTAAACTTGGTATTCAGTATCCTGCCTCTGCTTTTCACAGGTTATTCCCCATGCCTAAAATAGATGCCATTTCCCTCTTTGCCTCTTAAAACCCTTAGTTTCCTTCAAGCCTCTACACAATCACTATCTCCTATGGAGAGTTTTCATTTCTTTTCCTTTCTGATCTCCTTCTAGTCATTAGCGCTCTCTTTCTCCTCAAATTTGTTTGAACTTTTTATTGGTGTAAATGGTATAGTCTCTAGGAGAATGAAAACATTTTGAGATCAGGGATTTTTAAAATTTTAATTTTTTTATTCTGTCAGAATGCCGAAACCAGTCCATGGCAACTCAAATGACCCGTCTCTGTCTCAGAAACCTTCTTTTTAAGCTGCCAGTGTTTCTGTCCCTTTGAACTCTTTCTCCAATTGATGAGTTCTTTCACATCCTCCATTTGAGGAATAATGTAAGTGAGCCATCATATCCTGTTTAAACCAAGACCAAGATATCCCAGGAGTCTCTCCACCTTTGTCCCTTCACCTACCTTTTATGTGTTGTATTCTTTAACTAGAAAGTAAATTCTTTAAGCTTTAGATAGGGACTATTTTTTCTCGTATTGATATTCCAGGAACTTAGCAAAATGCTTAACACACCTAATAAATGTTCTATCTGTGGAGCTATTGTTTACTAGCTATGACTTAGGTTGAGTTGGCTTAATTTCTGTTTGATGAACAACTCAACAAATTTTATTGATTCTGCTCAACTTGATGACTAGCCACAAAAGAATGCTATTGACTTCCTGATGGTCTCTCTATATAGAATGACATGCACGTTTCAGGATGAGATCATTATAAAAATTTGCTTTGTTGACTGACTTTTATTTTTTATCCTTTTCTGTTAAGGAGAAGATGGAAACTCATTTGTTGAATAAAATTTAATAATTAAAAAAAACCCTCTCTCTGCTTCAGGTAATTCCATGGGACAAATCTACTTGGTGATAGGTAGGTTAATATGCATTGGTGGAAAGATTTTCCATACTGAAAGAATGCCCACAGAATCAAAGAAAGTAATAATAATAATAATAATAATAGTTAGCATTTACATAGCATTTTAAGCTTTTCAGAGTGCTTTGCAAACATTATTTTATTTTTTTCTTTACAATAATCCTAGATGCTATTAGTATTCCCATTTTATAAATAGGGAAACCCAAGCAAACAGAGATTGAGTGACTTTCCCAGGTTGACACAGCTAGTATCTGAGGCTAGATTAAAACTCAATTCTTTCTTAGTGTACCACCTATCTACCTAGATGCAAATCCACTTATTCACTCATACTTGGGCATAGGATAGTGTCATCTTACACGTAGTAAATGCCTAAAAAATACTTATTGAAATAAATTGAACATCCCCTAGCAATTTCCTGGGAGGCCTGTGATTCCTTACCCATTCATTGGCTCTGACCTGCATTGGAATATTCAGTTTTCTAAACACATCTCATATGTTCCAGTTTCTGTGCTTTGGCTCCCTTGCCATTTCTGACTTTTGAAATTCTACCCAACCTTTGAGGCCCAGCTCAAATGCCACTCGCTTCATGTTGCCTTTTCTGATTCCTACCCCTATTCACCCCTAATGGAAATGAGTTCTCCATTCTCAGAATTCTCCCTCAAAACACTTTTTTGTACTTCTCTTTGTACTCCAATATTCTGTCCTTTATTATGAGTATTTGTGTTACCATCTTTTTCTGCCCTGCTTGAATGGAAGTGCTTAGCACCTGGCACAGTGTGAATAAATATTTGCTGAATTAAATGGGCTTGAATTGGTAATCTTTCAAAATTCACCAAGGACTTCCCATATTCCATATCATCAACCAAAAGCCCTGGAATTCAAACTAAAGGATTTTGCTTCTAGCTCTCTGATCAGTGATTCATAGACAATTATTTAAAAATGTGCTTTGTTAGAAGTGACTTTGGTTAGGTAGAACTAAAGGGAGGAATAGAGGAGCCTGCCAGCAGACATTAAATAATCTATCCTCCACTGTGGAAAAGGTTTCAGATGAGCAGAATGAAATATAGGAAGAATAATTTGGCAACCCAAAATCTAACTCGGTGAAAGCATGAAATCTTCTGCTTAGCATTCCAATGTTTACCATAGTTTAATCTGCACTCTCTCAAGAAGAACAAAGATAGAAAGCATGCTTAGGTCATGATACTAAATTTGTCAGAGTTGGGCAGCAGAGGAATAAGATGAGGGAGAGAAAAAATGTGGGCTGTTTCTTGTGGGGGAAGACTTCCTGGAAGAGGTGAGATTTAAGCTCTTCTGGGAAGGATGGATAAAGTTTTGGATAGGCAGGGGTGGGAATAGTATTCTAAATGTGGGGAGCAGCTGGCTGTGGTGACATGTTTCCAATCCCTGCTGATGGGGAAGCTGAGGTTGATAGATCTCTTGAGCTTGGGAGTTCTGAGGTACAATGAGCTAAACCATTTGGGTACCTGCACTGAGCATGACACCTCTATAGTGATCCCCAAGGAGCAGAATGCCACCAGACTGCCTACCAAGGAATGAACTGTCCTAGGCCTCTGAGAGAACTCTGCACATCCATCTACACCATGTAAGATAGGGAGAATGAATGGAACAATACATTGTTTATGGAACCCTTGGAATGTGTTTAGTGGTAGAGAGCAAGCTAAAGAGTAAGGAAAATCTGGATTTGTGACCTGTAACTGACTCATATTGGCTTTGAGACCCTGGGCAAGTTATTTATTTATTTATTTAGGGTTTTTTCTTTTTTTTTTTTAATTTTTATTTAGAATATTTTCCATGGTTACATGATTTATGATCCCCCCTCCAACTTCTCCTCTCCCCTCCCAAAGGTAACAAGTAATTCCACTGGGTTATACATATATCATTGTTCAGAACCTTTTCCCATATTTTTATATTTGCAGTAGAGCAATTCTTTAACATCAAAACCCTAATCATATCCCTATCACACTATGTAGTTGATCATATATTTTTCTAACGCACCTCTGGTTCCACAGTTCTTTCTCAGTATGTAGATAGCGTTCAGTCCTCTGGCTTGTCCTGCATCATTTTATTGCTACTGGTAGAAAAGTCCATTACATTCATTTTTGCTATAATGTATCAGTATCTGTGTACAATGTTCTCCTGGTTCTGCTCCTTTCACTCTGCATCAATTGCTGGAGGTCTTTCCAGTTCACATGGAATTCCTCCAGTTCATCATTCCTTTTTGCACAATAGCATTCCATCACCATCAGATACCACAATTTTTTCAGCCATTTACCAATCAAAGGACACCCCCTCATTTTCCAATTTTTGCTACCGCAAAGAGCACAGCTATAAATATTTTTCCATGAGTCTTTTTCATTATTATCTCTTTGGAGTACAAACCCAGTAGTGGAAAGGGCAGGCATTCTTTTAAAGCCCTTTGTGCATAGTTCCAAATTGCCCTCCAGAGTGGTTGGACCAATTCACAACTCCACTAGTAGTGTATTAGTGTCCCAATTTTGGGCAAGTTATTTAACCTCTTAAGTGGCCTGTGTAATTCTCTAAGGCTATAAATCATAGAGGAAGTGCCAACTTACATTAATTAGTAAATGAAGTTTCCTCCTCCAAGAGTTCCTTATACTAATAAAATCACAGATTTAGACTCTATAACTAGAGGAACTTGAGTCATGTCTTTCTGAGCCCCAAATGTCTTTGGCTGGTATTGCCTGATGGCAATTAGCTCTAGGAAAGGAGTTCTAATGAAAGATGATATAAATATGAGTTCTACTCTAATCAAATAGTTTTAACTGAGGTTGGTTGACAGGGTAAAGACTATGCAGTCTGTTTCTGTGAAACTTTTTGTACCAGAGTAGTTTTTAAGAAGTAGCAATTAGTCTTTCAAGTTACCCCAAGAAACTTGAGAGCTGCCCAAGAATGAGGTGAGCAATAGGAGTGGGAAAGATAGGTGTATATGGGGGGAGATGGTCCCACTCTGAGTATACACTCTTGGCCCTTAGTGGGAAATTTCTTGGTTTTACCATAATTTTCATATACCCTCTTAGTGGCAACTTTCTTGGGTGACACTAATCATTTTGTTTAATGGAATGTATCAAATTCACTTACTGAGACAAATGATTGAGTTTCCTTGGGTGATATGAGCACATGTTTTACTCATGAAATAGCTATATTTCATTATAGGCAAGTAGCATAAAAAATAAGCTTAAATTAAGCCAAACAGCCTCTGGTGATTTGTAGTATTTTTAATTGAACATTCACAACCTTAGAGAGGTTTTAAGATACTACAAAATGCTTATGTAGTCAAAGCCGTGAGTGATAAAATAGAAAAGTGTGCCATTCAAAACAAAGAAGTCTCAAAGTGATGAAATGTTCCCAGACACAAACTTTTTTTGTGCGTTTGGAAAGCATTATTTTTGGCCTGGAAAACTATCCTCATTTCCAGTCTGCTATACAATGTAACAACAGCAAAAATCCAATTCTAGGCCCACCTAAAAAGCTCATCTAACCAAACCCTTTCCCACAAATTAGACTGTTTGAAAGTTATATTTTAAAGCTGATTCTCTTTGGTATCTTGTTTCTTTCAAATGTCAAACTCTCCATCCAAATGAAATGCTTGTTTTCAATCATAGAAAAACAAAAGGAGAATATGGAGCCCACCAGCTTTTTTCTGAATCAAGGCCAATAATAATCCATGGGAGTCTGTCTGAGAACTGGTAGTGCTTTTGCTGACTCTAATGCAGCCACATATATGAGACTCAGAAAAAAAAAAGAGTCCCAGCCTAGTTGTCCCTAAGTGGGCATTTGACATCATCTCAGTGTGGGGTTTGAGACTTTAGAATAAATAGCAATATTTGTGGCCCCACATTGTCAGCTTGATGATTCTTTTCCCAACAGAATCAGGAAAATTTGTATATTTTTTTTGTTTTGTCATGAGATCCACAAGACAATCTAATTCCTATAGCTATTTGCTTGGGCTCCTACTCTTAAGATCTGGAAGGTCTTAAGCAACTAATCAACAAAAACATATGAACTTCCTCCATCTGATAGCCATAATTATGGAATTCATTGATTGATCATATGTGGGAATGGTGTCCTTCTCTGCCTGTAGGTCTCCCCCAGGACTGGTACAATGCATTGTGTAATACTTCAATGGATTGGGGAGCCATTGGCTTGATTGCTAATGGGATATAGATTCATCCATAAAGATTGCAATACATCATACTTTTTTATTCTATGTGGCTTTCTTTAAAATCTACTTAGAATGTGAACCATTAGAGGGCTTCCTCCAGCTTGTGTAATATTTTATGATCACAAATATAGCATTAAAGCTGTCCATCTCATATTCTGTATGCTTGATAACAGATCAAGTTTCTTTTTTGCACCACTAATCAATGCCTTTTTCCAAGGATGTTCAAACATGAAACATTGGAGACAGAGTGGTCCTCACCAAAAAGATCGAGGCTTAGTTTCCACCTCTGAAACATATTAGCTGTGTGACCATAGGCAAATTGGGAGACTCCACAAAGAGGAGACAAAACAAATATAAGATATGGGGAAATCAGTAAGGCAAGCCATCTTATGGGGAGCTATGGCAGTATCTTCTTGTACCATGAGTAGCAGTCTACTGATAGTTATTCTTTAGCATCATTCCTATTCTTGCTTCCCACAGTGGCCACAGTCACTGTTCCCTGTAGCCACATTTCAGCTTTCTATGACTACAGGAACATTGATAGGTGCTGGACTGGCCCTAGCTCAGGACCAGAGCCCTCTATGTAAGCTTCCCTTATCAATAGAATCTCATCCCTGAATTATGGCTGCTTATATGAGGTCTAATTTCCCCTTTCCTCTCTAGAACTTGAATAAGAAATGATACCTGCTTTGCCATTCACAAATTTCTTGAAGGTAGAAACCCTAGGCAAAAGGTACCCTGTTCCTGTTTCATGGTTAGCAACCTGTCACTTCTTCCTTTCCTAATCCCAAAGACAGAGAACAATTATTGGCAGTCATATTTAAAAATCATCTACCACCAATCCCTGTTGTCTTATTCAATCTAACAAGGAAAATTTATTAAGTGCCTGTTTTTAAGGCACTGTGGCACAAATATAAGAAATAATATTTGATCTCAATGAACTTATATTCTTTTGGAGATATTACATGTATATATAAGTATATGAACTTAAAAGAAAAAAGTACATAATGAATTCAAAATAATGTTGTTATTAAGAGAATCCCGTAATAGTTGCAGAATCAGGAAAGGCATCAGATAGAAGAAAAGGAAGTAAGGAGGCACAGGAGATAGAACACTGAATCTGGAGTTAGGAAGGTCTGAGTTCATATCCAATTTCAGGATATTTCCCAACCTTTTGACCTTGAAAATAATAACTTAACTTCAGTTTCCTTTTCAGTAAAATGGGGATAATAAGAGAATCTAGCTCCCAGAATAGTTTTTAGAACAAAATATGATAATTTTCATAAAGAGCTTAGCACAGTGCTAGGTTATATAATAGATATATAATAATAGTGTATAGTCAGTGCTAGTTTTATTTATTTAAAATACATTTTTATTTATTAGTTATTTTCCAATTACATGTAAATTTTAAGCCATTTATATATTTTGAGTTACCATTTATTTGTATGTATAACAAGATATAACATAAAAATAACATAATACATTATTCATTATAAATATGTAATGTTATAATAAACTCCTCCAAGGATGGTCCCAAGCCCGGCTGAAAAAGGAGGAGGGTTGGGTGCGAGGCTAGCAACCTCACCCCATAAAAATCTCACTTGCTATATAAACTGCAACCTCATTGAACCAACAAAACCAACGATCACCTAGTCTGGAAGATTGCTCTCCAACAGAGTCCATGACGCATGCTAGCAAAAGCCAAAAAACTCCAGGTCTTTGTTGATGGGTGCCTGCGTCACATCTTGGACATCAGATGGCATGAGGGGATCTCCAATGCCAGACTCTGGGGGGGAGCAGTTCGGTGTCCCATCAGTCAGGACGCTATGAAAATCGGAGGACAGCGTTGCCGGACAAGCACTGCCAAAGCAGACCTGGCGGAGATATGCCGAGAATGAGACAGGGACCATCGGAGTGACATGGGCCCAGTTGGGGGAAGTTGCTCAGAACAGAGTCCGTTGGCGCGAGATGGTTGCGGCCCTATGCTCCTCTGGGAGTCAATAGGAATAATAATAATAATAATAAATGTTATAATAAATCCTTATTCAAGAGAACTAAATTCTCCTATAGCTATGTTCAAAAATCTGTCTCATTTTTTTTTATCTTCTCCCTTCCTCCCCACCCACTCCTCAAGAAGGCAGGTAATATGACAAGGGTTGGTCGTATATTATAATATATATATGTATATATACATATATACATATATATATCAGTGTACATCATGTTGTGAAAATAGATACATGTTGCCTACAACAGAGAAAAATTTATGGAGAAAATAAAGTGAAGAATGGCATATTTCAATCTTCAGACTCTGTCAGTTCCTTCTAGTACAGGGGAGAGCCTTTTTTTTTTCATGAGTCTTTTGGAGTTGTCTTTGATTCTTGCCTCTTTGATAGTAGTTGTCATTCAGAGTCAATCATTATACACTATTGTTGTTACTGGGTATAATTTTCTCTTGGTTCTGCTCACTTCACTTTGCAACACTTCATATAAGTCTTTCCAATTATTTTTAAAGATTATCTTGTTTGTCATATCTTATGGCACAATAGAATTCCATTACAATCATAAACCACAATAATTCACATTCAGCCATACCCCAATTGATAGACAGACCTTCAATTTCCAGTCCTTTGCCACCACAAAAAGGGCTGCAATAAATATTTTACAACAGAAAATGATTAACAATATTAACAATTGTTATTAAAAAATTGAAATCCAAATTCTCTTTCCTTTCTGCTACTTCCCCCCCCCTTTTTTAAACCCTTACCTTCCATCTTGGAGTCAATACTGTGTATTAGCTCCAAGGCAGACGAGTGGTAAGGGTAGGCAATGGGGGTCAAGTGACTTGCCCAGGGTCACACAGCTGGGAAATGTCTGAGGCCAGATTTGAACCTAGGACCTCCTTTCTCTAGGCCTGGCTCTCAATCCACTGAGCTACTTAGCTGCCTCCTCTGCTCCTCCCCTTTTTTAAAAGGTCAGACAATTTGATATCAATTATAAATGTGAAGTCAAGTAAAATATGTTTCCAAATAAGCCATGTTGCAAAGGAAAATAAAGACAAAAAAGTAAATTCATAAGTATGCTTTAATCTGCATTCAGAGTTCATCAGTTCTCTCTGGATGTAGATAGCATTTTTCAATATGAGTCCTTTGGAATTGTCTTAGATCATTGTATTGATCAGAGTAGCTGAGGTTTTCATCATCCATAGGTGACAATTCTTACAATAGTGCTATTACTATGTACAATATTTTTCTATATTACAAAGTGGATCTGTTCACTTTTCAGGAATTCATATGTCTTCCCAGGTATTTTGAAAACATCTTGCTTATCATTTCTTGTAGCACAATAGTATTGCATTACAACCATATACTCAACTTGTTCAGGAATTCCCCAATTGATGGACATCCTATCAGTTTCTAGTTCTTTGCCACTACAAAAAGAACTGCTATAAATATTTTTGTACAAGTTGATTTTTCTCAAATCTTTGATCTCTTTGAAATATAAACCTAGTAGGAGGTATTTCTAGATCAAAGGGTATGGACAGTTTTATACCATTTTGGGTGTAGTTCCAAATTGTCTTCACAATGATAATTATAGTTCACAATTCTATTAACAGTGCACCAGGAATCCTATTTTCCTACATCCTCTTCAGCATTTATCATCATGTTTTTCTGGCACGTTGCCCAAACTGGTAGATGTGAGGTGATATCCAGAATTGTTTTAATATACTTTTTTTTCTAATCAGTAGTGATCTGGGGCATCTTTTAATGTGAATTTTAATAACTTTGATTTCTTCTTCAGAAAATTGTCCATGTTATTTGACCAGTTATCAAGTCAAGAATGGCTCTTATTTTTTATAAATTTAACTCACTTACCTACATGTTTGAGAAATGGGATTTCTTTTAGAGAAACTATTATACATTTTCACAAAATTTCTTGTTTTCTTTCTAACTTTGGTGCTGTTAGCTTTGTGTGTATAAGGGTATTTTTTTATTTCATATGATCAAAATTATGTTTTAACTACTTGTGATTCTCTACATCTCATTTGGTTATGAACTTTATTTATCCATAGATCTGACAGGTAGATTTTTCCATTCTCTCTTAATTTCCTTATATTGCATATTGTATTTTGCCACAGGTTTATTATGTAATTATTGATAAAGTCATATGATTTTGTTTTTGTTATTTATATATTCAATAATTTTCCTAATATTCAACCTGTCCTAAACTCCTGGCATAGATACCAGCTGGTCATAATACATGATTTCTTGATATATTGTAATAATTTGCTTTCCTGTTTTTTATTTAAATTTTTTTCATCAATATTCATTAAGAAAATTAGTACTTAATTTTTCTTCTCTCTTTTTATTTCTCCCTCTAGTTTAAGCATGAAAATCACATTTGTGTCATAAAAGAAACTTGGTAGGACTGCTTCTTTATCAATATTTTTCAAATAGTTTATATAGTATTAAAGATTAAATGTTTTTTAAATGTTTGGTAGAATTCTCTTTTAATTTCATCTAGTGCTGTGAATTTTTTTAGGGAGCTCATTTATGGCCTGTTCAATTTATTTTTCTAAAATAGTGTTTATTACATAAATATTCTATTTTGTTTTCTGTTAATCTGGGCAGTTTATATTTTTGTAAATATTCATCAATTTCAGTTAAATTGTTAGTTTTACTGTCATGTAATTGGGCAAAATAACTCCTAATAATTGCTTTAATTTCATCTTCATTGGTTGTACATTTACTTCTTTCATCTTTGATATTTCTTTTTCATTCAAATTAACCAATAACTTATCTGCTTTTTTGTTTTTCTTTTTATAAAACCAACTCCAAGTTTTATTTGTTAGTTCAATATCTTTCTTCTTTTCTTCTTACTTTTTTTCTTCTTACTTTTATTAATTTCTCCTTTGATTTTTGGAATTCTGAATGTGAAGTTTAAGGATTTTAAATTTATTCTTCTAGTTTTTTTAAAAGTTGCATGTATGCCTAATGTATGGATCTGCTCTTTTTCTCTTTTATTGAAGCAAGCATTTAGAGACATAAATTTTTGCCTAAGTCCTTTCACTGAATCCCACAAATTTTGGTATGCTGTTATTCTCTGAATTATTATTAAGTATTCCTATCATTCATCCTTTGACCTACTTATTCTTTCAGATTAGATTATTTTTCAATTAATTTTAGTCTATACTTCATGGATCATTATTAAAATAATTTTATTGACTTATGGTCTGAAATGGGTACATTTAATATTTCTTCTTTTCTACTAATGGTAGTGAGATTTTTATGCCCTAATACATGGTTAACTTTTTGTGACGGTGTCATATACAATTGAGGAAAAGGAATACACTTTTCTATTCCCATCCAAGGTTTATCATAACTTACTTTTCTAAGATACTATTCATCTCCTTGATTTATTTCTCACTTATTTTATGGGTAGATTTATCTAGTTCTGAGAGGGGAAAGTTGAAGTCCCCCACTAGTAGTTTTGCTATTTCTTCCAGTAATACATTTCACTTTTCCTTTAAGAATTTAGATGTTATGAGATTCAGTGAATATGTTTAGAATAGGTATATTTTCATTGTCTGTGGATGCTTCTGGCAAGGGTTAGTTTTCCTGCTTATCCCTTTTAATTAGGTGCATTTTTAATTTGTTGTTACCTCTGCTTTCTTTATATCAGCTGAACTATAATAGATTATTCTCCAGCCTTTAATTTTATCTCTGTGTCTCTCCATTTCATGTGCATTTATTATGAAAAACATATCATTGGAAGATAATCAATTGCTTGAATGCATGGGTTGAGGCGGACATGATTGGGGAAACTACCACACCAATGCAACTAACAACAATATGGAAATAGGCCCTGAACAAGGACACATGTTACAACCAGTGGAAATGTGCATTGGCCATGGGTGGGGGGAAAGCGGGAGGTGAAGGGGAAAGTAGGGGTATGAAACATGTAAATAGGTTAAAAATGAATATTAATAAATGCTTAAAATTAAAAAAAAAAACATATCATTGGATTCTGGTTTCTAATCCAGTTTCCTATCTGTTTTGTGAGGGAGTCTATCCAATTCACATTCAGTTATGATTGCTAACTGCATTTCCCTCTATTTTACTTTCTTACATTTAAGGAATGCTTAAAACATGCTCTTTCTTTTCATTCTTCCTCTCCGTATCTGCTTTTGACTACTTCATCTGTTCTTTCTTTTATCATTCTTTATCTGTCCTATCCCTTCCCCTACCTCATCCCTATTGGGTAAGATATATTTCTATTACAAGTTGTGAATGTATGTGTATTTTCTGTCTTTGAATCAACTTAGCTGTAAGATTCATGGGCTACCTCTTCTCCAAACCTGACTCCCACACACATTTTGTAAAAAATGCATTTTTTACAGTCTTTTTTATGTGATATATCATTTTTCCCATTCTTCTTCTCTCTTCCCCCTTCTCCCAGGACATGTCTTTTTTCTTGAATATCTTATTTTCTTACATCATCCCAAAATAATTGACTCATTCCCACACCCTCTTTCTATGTATATCCTTTTAATATTCCTACTAATAATAAAATTCTTAGACTTGACATATATCATCTTCCCATTATAGAAAAGTAAGCAGTTTAACTTTATTGAATCCTTTATGATTTCTTTTTCGTGCTTACCTTTTTATACTTCTCTTGAGCCTTACATTTAAAAGACATATTTTATTTTTTTAATTGAAAAATGTTTTTAATTAATTAATTAAAAATAATCAATTAATTAATTTAGAATATTTCCCCATGGTTCCATGATTCATGTTTTTCCCTCCCCTCCTGCCTCACCCACCCCCATAGCCAATGAGTAATTCCACTGGGTTTTACATATGTCATTGATCAAGACCTATTTCCATATAATTAATATTTTTATTAGGGTGATCTCTTAGAGTCTACATCAACCCATGTGATTAAGCAGTTGTTTTTCTTCTGTGTTTCTACTTCCACAGTTCTTTCTCTGGTTTTGAATAACATTCTTTCCCATAAGTCCCTCAGAATTATACTGGATTATTGCATTGCTGCTATTAGAGAAGTCCATTATATTTGATTGAGCCACAGTGTATCAGTCTTGGTGTATATGGTTTTCCTGGTTCTGTTCCTTTCACTCTGCATCAATTCCTAGAGGTCTTTCCAGTTCACACAGATATCCTCTAATTCATCATTCCTTTCAACACAATAGTATTCCATCACCAACAGATATCACAATTTGTTCAGCCATTCCCCAATCAAAGGAATCATTTTCCAATTTTTTTGCCACCACAAAGAGTGAGGCTATAAATATTTTTGTATATGTCTTTTTCTTTATTATCTCTTTGGGTTATAAACCCATCAGTAGTATGGCTAGATCAAAATGCAGGCAGTTTTTTAAAGCCCTTTCAGCATAGTTCCAAATTGTCATCCAGAATGGTTGGATCAATTCACAACTCCACCAGCAATGTATTAATGTCCCAATTTTGCCACATCCCCTCCAACATTTATTACTTTCCTTTGTTGTAATTTTAGCCAATCTTCTAGGTGTGAGGTGGTACCTCAGAGTTGTTTCAATTTGCATTTCTCTAATTATAAAGAGATTTAGAACACTTTTTCATGTGCTTATTGATAGTTTTGATTTCTTTATCAGAAAATTGCCTATTCATGTCCCTTGTCCATTTATCAGTTGGGAAATGAGAAAGCTACATTTTATATTTCTCTCTAGTCTTTTCATTAGGAATGCTTCAAAGTCCTCTATTTCATTAAATATTTATTTTTTCTTTGAATGATTATACTCAGTTTTGTTGAGTAGATTTTTCTTGGTTGTAATTCCAGATTTATTGACTTCTATTCTCTTTACTGAATTAATGAAATATTTGATAAATCCTGTGAGTTCCTGACTGTGACTCCATGATATGTGAATAACTCTTTTCTGGTTACTTGAATTATTTTCTCTTTGACCTAGAATTTAGGTATATTATTCCTAAGAGTTTTCAATTTGGGGTCTCTTTCAGGTGATCAGTTGATTCTTTCAATATATATTTTACCCTATTCTTCTAGGATATCAGGGCAAAGTTTCTTGATAATTTCTTGAAATATTTGATTACAGCTTTTAGGTATTCCATTTGTTTTTAAATTATCAAATCTATTTTCATGTTAGTTGTTTTTCCTATGAAATAGTTGACATTTTCTTCTATTTTTTTTTCATTCTTTTGACTTTTTTTAATTGTTTCTTATTGTCTTCTGGAGTCATTACCTTCCACTTCTCCAATTATAGTTCTTAACGAATTATTTTCTTCAGTGAACATTTGTAACTGCTTTTTCCATTCTCTTATTCTTCTTTGGAAAGGAGTCCTTTTCATCAGTGAATTTTTGTGCCCCTTTTTCCATTTGATCAATTTTATTTTTAAGGTGTTATTCTCTTAAGTATTTATGCCACTTTTGCAAAGTTGCTGTCTTTTCATAAATTTTCTCTTTTGTTTTCATTTCTTTGCCAAATTTTAGCTCTATGTCTCCTATTTGGTTCTGAAAATCATATTTTAATTCTTCCAATAATTCCTGTTAGACTTGTGTTGAATTCATATTTTTGAGGCTTTTTTGTAGCTATTTTGACTTTGTTGTCTTCTTCAGTTTGTGTTTTGTTCTCAGCCACCATAGCCTATTTTTATGGTTAAGTTATTTTTTGTTGTTGCTTGCTCATATTTCCAACCTTTTTCTTGACTTGGAACTTCATGTTAATGTTGGTCTCTGTTCTGCCATGATGGGGAGAGAGGCACTGTCTCAAGCTTTAGCCTTTTTTGCATTGCTGCTTTCAGAACTATTTGTGGGAGTTTGGAAATTTTTGGTGCTTCGAAAGGATTTGAGAAGAGATGTGATCACTGATCTCCTGGTTTGCACTCTCATCCTTTCCTAGGAAGGACGCTTGATCCCCTCGGGTTGCAAGCTTTATTGCTTCTCATGGCCCTTGCTTTCTTGAACCCAAAAAGTGAAAGTCTTCATCTAATCCCTGATAATTCATGAACAAAATCAATGGTGTTCCTCAGGGCTTTTACTCCCCCTTGAATGAAAATATTCCTCTCCACCCTTGAACTTTGACTCAGAAGTAAATATAGGCAATGGAGTTGCCAAACAATTACTGGTCCTGTACAGTGTTAGCCCAGGGGTCCCCTATAATCTCTTTCTGATCACATACTCAATCCCTTTACCACCCCTTACTAGATACCCTTACCATTCTTACCATTCCATTACCAGAAGCTCCTACAGCTTCTCCTACTTCTGTTACTACCACCTGGTCCCATCACTGGTGTTTCATCAATATAGGCTGCAGACCAGCCTCCTTTTCTATGCCAAAAATCTCTCTTTCCAACTTTTTCTCTGAACTTACACTGGAACAATGTCTCACTCTGATCTTTTGTTGTCTCTACAACTCAAGAATCTATTTTAATGTTGTTTGGAGGGTAATTATGGGAAAGCAGAATTGATTTCTTTCTCTACTCTGCCATATTAGCTCCATCCCTAAAAGTCTGGCTTTATTATTACTTTTATTTGGAGTAGTTGTACTAATATTAGTACTGTTTCTAGCAATTGCAGTAGCAGTATCAGCATCAGTAATGGTGGTGGTGGTGGCAATAAAAGAAGGATGAAGAGGGAGAGAAGTAGTAGTGAGGTGCTTTTTGATGTGTGCCTTGAAGGAAGTACCTCTGTGGAGTATAAGTAAATTCTGTAGCTTTGTCCTCCCTTTCTACTGTGCTTTCTAAAATCCCAACTTTAACACTGAATTAATCTTCCTTCTTGTTCCCAATACACTTACTAAGATTAGGAAAAAGAATTCCCTTGAGCTTCCTGCTCACATCATAATTAGTAATCTCTTCTTTGAAGTTTGCTCTATCCAAATCTATCTCCCAATTGTCATTCTGGTGCTATTGTCACTTTGACCCCCTTTCTCCTTTCTCAGAAAGTCAAGGACATGACTCAGTGTCATCTCCTTTTAAATTTTTTATCATTTTACTTTTGGACTTCAACATTTATGCTTATTCACCCTTAAAATTTTTGGTCTCCAAAGTTATAAAAATGTTCAACTCTAATAAGTTTAGTTCTATCTCAGCCATACACTGGCATGATTGACATTATCATTGTCCTACATATAAATAAAAATAATTTAATAAAAATATTTATATTTTGTTACATATATTATATATTATATACATTATATAACTATAACATTATAATTCCATAATCAATAACTTTATAATTCCATTATCTGGCAATAACATACATTGCCTCCCACAACTCACTCCTATTAAAATGTTTTTCTTCCTTACCTTCCATCTTCTCATCACTTAGTGCTCTCCAAGTCAACACTCCTTATCTAGTTTCACTCTACTGACTTCTCAATTTTGATTCAATAGTTAAACATTTCAACAATTTGCTCTGTTCCATGCTTGAATTCAGGGACTCTTTGACTTATTATTGGTGGCATTGTCATTCAGTTGTGTCTGACTCTTCATGGCCCTGTGGTCCTTTGACTTTTTGCCACTCCAACCTAGACTGGGTCTGCTATCTGCTTTCTTTTCTCTTACATACAATTCAACAATGCTGGAAAAAATACAACTATGTTGATTAGGGTTATTATAAATTTGCTACCTTTGTAAGTAGAAATTTTATATCCTTTAGACTTCATCTCTGAGAATTTTTAGTTCATCCCAAAATTCCCTTTTCCTTTCTGTTTACATGCATCATTTACTTGATTGTATATAAATTTTGGGTAATGCCCTTTCGTTCTCTCTTCCATGTGAGAGGTGAGCATTCCCTGTGTTCTCTAGCTCTCTAGTTAAATATTCATAAATCTTTATAAATATAATACTTGGAGTATTGGATATTAATTTTAAAAATCTACATACCTATTCTGCAATATTCCTTCATTGCACTTGCATTACATTGCAATACTTTTACTCTTCCCTAGTTGATTCTCTGTTACATGTCCTATAAAGACTATTTTGGGCAGTTAGGTAATGAAGTGGATGGACCATTGGGCTTAGAGTAAGGAAGATCTGAGTTCAAATTCATCTGCAGATAGCTGTATGACCCTTGGCAGGTCATCTAATTTATATTGTAGTGCAGGGATTTTGCATGCAATATTGACTCAGGCATACCTGTCAGTTATCAGAATGGAATGATGGCATGGCATGTGTCATGTGCCAGGTGCCAACTGGCAGTTGGGCTGTGGCTATAAAAAGCCCCTGTAACCCAACCCTGGGTTCTGATTTCCCCTGACCTCACTCAGACAACTTGCTACCCCTGACCTTCCCCCTGGGGCCCAGGTGGTAAAGGGAGAAGGGTGGTAGATCGTGGGTAGGAAATTAGGATAGGATAGTCTTGTGGTTAGGACCATCATCAAGATCAACCCAAAAACATCTTTTGTGTAGCTAGCGGTCCAAATAATATCTGGCCAGAGACTATTTACTTCTGGCTAAGGGCGGGCAGCCCTCAGCCTGCCAAGACCTTCTAGGACCTTTGCCAGCACCAGTCAATTGCTCATAGCAATAGCTTAATAACACCTAAGCCCTCTTACCTTGGTTTTCCCTTCCCAGTTTCAAATAAGTCCCTCAGCCTTAATTTTTAGAATCCTGTGATTATTCCAACACCATCAAGGCTAAGGGACTAGGGGAAGAGAGAATACAGAGTAGTTGGAGTTACTGTGGAGGTGGAATCTGAGACTCCATTGTTAGCCAGGAAGTTAAGGTCTCAGCTTCCTGCTGGGTTCTGCTTTCATCCAATAGGAAGGCAGATACCTCAGCAGGGAGGGGCCACCTCACCTAACATCTTAAAGGAGCCTACAGCTAGCTGTGAAGATACACTGGGCACCATGCTAACAGGGTTTTAATTTATTCTTATATCAAATTCATTCCCAGATGAGACTGCCCACCTTTGTCATCAACTAACCCCAATCTCCTGCTAGACTGGGCACTGGCTCCCAGGCCCCTAGTGACTCCTTTACCATCTTATCTTTTATAACAATATTTGCCTCAGTTTACTCATTTATAAAATGAGATGAAGAAGGAAGTGGCAAACCATTCCAATATCTTTGCTGAGATAAATTTTCTATATATATTTGAAATCTCCTCCATCTCATATGGATGGGGTAAGCCAGTGGCCAGCCTTCTTTGTATATTCTGTTTATCCGAGGTGCTGGGGTAAAAACTCCTGATATCCTTCTTGACAAGTAGTCCTAACCTGCATGGGGTAGAAGGGAGGGTCTTTCTACTCCCAACCTGATTCAGGTACATAGTGCATTCTAAGATGAAAGTTTAAGGATTTAAGGGTGGCCCTTTGAGATAGCTCAGTGGATAGAGCAGTAGCCCTGGAATAAGGAAGACCTGAGTTCAAATCTGGTCTCAGACACTTACTCTGGGCAGGTCACTGAACTATGTTTGTTTCAGTTTTCTCATGTGTAAAATGAGCTAAAGAATGAATTTTAAAACCACTCTACTATCTACCAAGAAAACCCTAAATGAGATCAAGAGTTGGACACAAATGGAAGTAATTGAACAACAACAATAAGAAAGCTATTTGCAAAACTTTTGTTTTCTTATTTCTCCTACATTGATGAAATCAAAGATCTTTAAAGATCTTTACCAAAAAGATCCTAATCTTGAGAAGTTTACATTCCAGTATGGGAAGAAGGGAAATGGAAAGGAAAAAGTGAATAACCTAGAGAATGAATTGAGTTGAAAGTTAAGTGAGAATGCCTGGCCTTCCCTAAGATATGACAACCTCAGAGACTCACCAATCAGGAAAGGAGCAACCTGGAAAGCAGTTACCACATGTTGGACTCTATTTCAACCCCTTCATTATACAAAGAAATAGAAAGAGCACAGAGACTCAGTCAGGATACTTCATTTCAAATAAGATCCTGGTAAGACAGACAGTGTGACATATTGGATGGAGAGCTCTCCTTGGCATCTTTTAAAAAGATCTAGATTTATTTCCCAACCCTGAAATGCACTAGCATTACAGTCATTACAGTCAGCTGAGGATATTTTTTAGTAAAGTTCCATTTTTTTCTGTTGAGTTGAAGCAATTCTGTAACTGAATGGAGAACTGAACCCCTGCATGGCAGCAATCCTCCCCTAATGTAGCATTTCCTCTCTCAGCAATTGGAATGATTGCATGGACCAGAACTCATTCTGTGCACATCAATCAATGCCATTCGATACACAGACCCAATATAGTTTTCAAGGAAACACCTTAACCACCTTCTATTTATTTATTTATTTATCTATGTATTAGATTTACACAATTTTTTTTCCTTCAAAAAGCTTAGGGTAGAGCTCTTTTAGAGAAATAAACACAGAAAAAGTAACTATATTCTTGAATACTATAACATTAAAACAAGAGAAGTAGAGAAGAAAAACAAGGGATATTGGGAAATCTGAGGGAGTAAGAAGAGCAAATAAAAGTATCAGATCCTTGAGCCCTTAAAACATGCAGCAATCTATTGAGGATAACATTTATAGGCTTCACAATCAGGATTTAGAGTTATAGGTACCTTAGAGATTGTTTAGTCCAATTCCTCATTTTATCAATAAGGAAACTAAGGTACAGGGAAATTTATAAGATCACACAGGCATTAGGTCATAAAATGGAGATTCAAACCCAAGTTTTCTTATTCTTTGTCCAGTTTGGGATTCTATAAAGGATAATTCTCCTGGAATTATTTTTTAAAATCTAAATACTTTCATTTTCAATATGTTATTTAGTCTACCTAGAGTCAGATAGTCATTACATATCTTTATTAAGTGCCTACTATATGAGAGACACCATGCAAAGCCAAAAAAGATCCAAAAGATAGTCCTTGCCTTCAAGGAGCTCACATTCTAAACCAGACATTATGCCCAAAGGGCTTTAAAAGAATGCATACCTTTAGATCTGTATCACAAAGAGATAAAAAAAAGGGAGAAAGACATGTCTGTACAAAAATATTTATAGTTGTGCTTTTTGTGATGGCAAAGAATTGAAAACTAAAGGGATGTCTCTCAATTGGGGAATGACTAAACAAATTGTGTTTTTTAATATATACAACAGTGAAGGTACCATGTAAAATGCACTTTTGATCATTAAGATTAAGGGAAATGAATGATATGAAGTTCACAACACAATGTTGGATTATTTAATTTCACTAGAAAATTAAATTGAGTGATGGTTAGAATTAAGTTGGCTTTGGAAAAAAACACATTTATTTTTAAGCAATCTGCTGCTAAAAATGTAATGATGCCTCTTGATGCTTGATGAACTTAAAATGTTTTTCCCTTTGGTAGCCAACATGAGATATACTGAAGTCACAAGGGAAACTATCTTACAGAAACCAAGTAATATTGACTCTAACAACAAAATGAACTTTTATAGATAAGTGGATCATATTGGTAGGAGTTTCTTCAGTCTTCTCCAACTTAACCAATGCTGTGATGTGAATTACAAAGTCATTGCCAGAAATGTATAGTGAAGTGGGGAGAATTAAAAAATTAGAGAGATTGAATTTAGAGTCACAACAGTAACAGAAGCCTTAGATTCAGAACATCTAGTTAGTCGTCTTTTCACCAGCTTTTAGGTGTGTGACATAAACCAAGTTTCCTAGCCTTTCTGAATCAATTTCGTTAATAGTAAAATGTGGATCAAATATCATTGCATATTTCCTGAGTACATGTGAAAATTATAGATGCTTGTTGATTGACTAACTGACATAAAATAGTAACAGAGAGAGGAAGTATGGCTCAGGAGAAAGACTACTGCTTCTAGAGTGGGCCAAACTGGGTTTAAATCTGGCTTCAAACACTTGATACTATTCAGTTTACCTCCCTGCTACTCAGTTTCTCATTTCCAAAATGAGGAGGTTGGATTAAAAAGTTTTGGACATCCATTTGAGTTTTAAATCTATATTATAGTTGTGACCTATAATTGTTTTCAAATGGTATAATTTAATTTCAACAAAAATTTATTAAATGATTTTTATGTCCATTACATATTATGTTATATCTAGATTTTATGCAAAGTTTTTCAGTGCTTCTGTGACTCCTAAACTCTCTTTAATTACTTCTCTCTGCATCCAGAGAAAGAATTTACTTATTAGATGATAATTTAGAATGGATAAATTTTATAATTTCTTTCAGTCCTATGATTCTGTGAGTCTGTATTTCTAAAGCTCGTGTCTGACTATGTCAAGAAAATTCAATTATCCCCTATTGCCTCCAAGAAACTATATAAATTCTCCCTTGTTGACTTTTAGTATCTACCTCAGTAGGTCTTCCAAGCCATCTTTCCAGGATGACTTCATTTTACTTCTTCTCTTGAACTTTATAGTCCATCTAAATATAGTCAAGTAGGAAGAGTGAAATCAAGAAAACTCAATCAAATGGAAATAGTAACTGATGATGTGAAAAATTTACTCCCTATACAAAAGTAGTAGAAGAAAGTCTTAGAATTATTCTCTTTTACAAATGTAGAGTCAGCATACCACATAAATGGATACCACTGATGACTCATTCCATGTGATTTTTCCAGCCCGAATTATAATTCTAGCTCATTCCATTCATTACCAATGACTTAAAAAGGAAATATTTCCCTTCCTTCTCAAAAACTCCCCTAAAAAAGGAAAGAAATACAAAAATGAAATAGTGATTCTGCTTCTCTAAGTAAACATATGCCCTAGGGACTAAATCCTGCAGAAGTAACTTATAGTATATGCTAATATTGCATGACATTTTCTCTAACTCTTCAAGAATGAATTATTTGGCTGCATTATGATCTCAAACATTTGTGGCATTTTGATATTATCTTAGATAACTCAGTCAATTAATAAATGAGCATTTATTACATTCCTACAATGTGCCTGGCATAAAGGAAAAATGGAATAGCTCTCTTCTTAAGAAGCTTACATTTAAGGGAACAGGGAGGATAACATCAAGATTCAGGGATCTATACAAAGTAGAAAGTAAACAATTTTTTTGCTAAGGCACATAGGTAAGGTTGTATGAAGAGAGGAGTATTTGACCTTATCCTTAAATGAAACTAAATATTCAAAGGGGCATAGGTAAAGAAAGAGTGAATTTCAGACATGAAGGATAGACAATGACGAGATAGTTTGTGGAATCCAGTAGGGTTAATCTTTAGTTTTTTCAGAGAGACTAAAGTGTAATACATCCAGAAACAAAGGTTGGAGTCAGGTTATAAAAGGCTTTAGATGCTAAACAGGAGAGTTTCTATTCAATCTTAAAGGTAATAGGGAGCCACTGGAGTTAGTTGAATGTGGAAATGACTGATCTCTTTCATAGCTTTATAGAAGATAAATGTGGGAAGGCTCAGGGAAACTTAGGAGGCTACAGTAAAGGAAGAGTTGATAATGTGTGAAACTGGATTGTATTTATGAGTAGGAAAAAAGGAATGGGTAAAAGCGATATTGTAGACATAGAAATGGCAAGATTTAGCAACTGATTGGGTGAATGAGAGTGAGGAATCAAGCAAGAAGGCTAAATTTTGAGAATCTGGGTGATCAGAAGGAGGGTGGTACCCTTGACCGAAAGGGGAAGTATAAGTTGGATGGACTTTGAGGGGAAAGGTAAAATTGCATTTTGAATATTTGAAATTTGAGATGCCTTTATCCTCTTAAAGTTCTAAATATACAGTGGTCAGTTGGTGTTGTGGAACTAGAACTTAAGAAAGATGCTGCAACTGGATATATACCTTTATAAGTCACTAGCATAGCAAAAGTGAATAAGAATATGGAATCATATAGAGAGTTTGACATTGTCAAGGTGTAATCTCATATCATCTTCATTGGCTGGGATAAAGAAAGAGAGAAAAGGGATTGCCTTTATTTTTTTAACCCTTACCTTCTGTCAGTATCATTTCTAAAACAGAAGAGTGATAAGGGTTAGACCAGTGATTCCTAAAGTGGGCGCCACTGCCGCCTGATTGGTGCTGCAGCGATCCAGGGTGCAGTGATGGCCACAGGTGCATTTAGGAGTGGTGAATAACTATAAGAGGGCCTTGATAGTATGTGACAGGGGGCACTAAGTAATATTTTTTCTGGAAAGGGGGTCGTAGGCCAAAAAAGTTTGGGAACCACTGGGTTAGGCAATTGGAGTTTAGGTCAATTGTCCAGAGTCACACAGATAGGAAGTATCTGAGGCCACATTTGGGAATTATATTCAATCACTGCTCTGGAGAAATGATAGAAATCAGCTGCCACTATGTTTGTGCTTCTTCATCTTCTATGTAAAAGAACTTGATTGAACATGATCATCCTAGTCTTCAGATGACAGCTCTCTAGTTCATTCTCAGGCCTTTAAGTGAAGGGTTTTGGGTTTGATAGTATCTGATATAAATTGAATTTAAAGGATATAGAAACAAGAGAATCAATAGGATTGCTATGGAACTTTATTTCAATTACATTAATTGCTATGTCATATGTAAAAAATAATTCTAAAATGATATGTTCAAAAATTGTTTATCTATCAAACCTTATGAAATGGACACAACAATATACATAGTTTTCAAATTCCATCTTGAGAGACAAAATATTAAATTCAATTTGTTGTTCACTTGAAGTCTTCTGGACAAGGCACCTTGTTTTATCCCAATTGTATTTGTTTCTGGAATAATCTATATTTGTCCTTTTCAGTATCTTTTGATTTTGATCTAATGCTTTCAAAATTCTTTTCAGAATTAAAAGCATTTCATTAAGTTAGAATTAGGTCCATACAGCACAGACTTAGTGTAAGATATGTGTAATAAAAAAAATCTATATTTTGCATTGTTTTTGTTTTTGTGGTTATGATTGTTTAGACTTGTCCTATGTAGGAGATAGTATTTAAAAGAAATAGAATGCTATCTGTTAAAGTCATTTACTGCACAATTTTACTATGACAAGTAATTGAACATAATTTTTTATGATCCAATGATCATCATATATGAATTTAAAATGAAATCCAAGTAAGAAATTCACTTTCCTTCCTGTGTCAAAGGTGAACCATTTCCTTATGCATGAGATATCAGGCTATGAAGAGAGATTACTTTCATAGACAAACAAAAGACATCTGCCCTTGATAATGTTATATTTATTTTTAATCTTTGTTTCAAAGTATCTATTTCTGGCTAAACTTTCGTGAAACATAATTTTCAAGTTATATATGTATGAAATATTCTTTTCAAAATAAATGTCTATGTACAAATAAAGAGCTACAAATACACACACACACACACACACACACACACACACACACACACACACACACACACATATATATGGAAATGATGTTGATGATAGCCTTAAAGTTTATAAAGGTCTTCAAAAATATTATCTCATTTTAACCCAACAACAATCCTGGGAGGCAACTTCTATTATTATTCCCACTTTATACATGATTATATACATACACATGTATTTATATACACATATACATTTATGTAGTTACAATTAAGTAGATATTAACTTTCATACATACTTCTCCAATAGAGAAGGAAACAAGCTTTGGGAGAATATGGCTTATACTAGTTCTCTCAGTGGTAGTCCTGGGACTTGAATTTAGGTCTTTTTATTTCAAATTATAACCTCTTACCACTAAACCTTACTTAGGTCCATTTTAGCTCTTGCCTTCTGGGAATAAAGCAGGCAAGCATTTATTAAGTACTTACTTAGGGCCTGATGCTATATTCTAGGTATTATGTCTGCAAAGGCAAAAAGACAATCAGTCCTTGTCTTCCAGGAAGAATCTGGGATTTGTTGCATTTTCCCTCCTCTCAGTTGCTCTTTTCACCATCTCAAAAATATGGGGAATTGGGTGTAATTATACCTATGATTTTGTTATCACTGTTGTAAAGACTTAGCTCGTGAAGAGACTTAGCATGTGATCAGTAACTAAGGAAAATCATAAGAGAGGAAGGAGAGAATACATCAGTGGGTACTAAAAAAGACCTGACCCGTTCACATACTAAATACAATCCTCTATAATCATTGATCTCCAAAGCAGAACAGGTGGATGTACTATCACCTCCTTCCACATATTCCCCAATTTAGCTGCAATTTACTGTTTTTTATTTAATTTCAATATGAATTAAACAGAATAAAGATGTATGGGTTAGAGCATTATGATTTCACAGTATGATTTTCCCTGAGCTCTAAGGGCTTCCCTTCCCCCTCATTCATGCCTAGAATCCATTTGGGAACTCAAGCAAATCTATGATCCTCCCTCATTTAAATATCCTGGTATAATATTTGCAAATAATATGTTCTTTTCTATGGGAAATATTTCCAAGTAAAGGGGACAAAAATCATTCAGAATCACCGAAGGGTATTCAACTGGTAAAGCAATGTTTGTATATCACTGAAGATTGAAACAGGTCCCTTTCATAAATAATAATGAGGAACTTCACAAAAGCACTTCAGTCTTCCGAGGTGGGAGGAAGAGAAATCATTAAATCATGGTCCTCCAAAAATTCAGGGAAATTAGAGGAGTTAAATTTAGTTTGGTTTTCTTTTCTCTGTCCAGAAGAATATAGTTACACTCTAGCAATTTTCCTACCTCTTGGTGGGCTTTTATATCTATGACTCTATCTGGAGTTACTTCAGAATTGGGAATCTTTCTAAGCTACAAGTCCATCAAGATTTGGGTGAAATTTCTCTTAAGAAAGAAAAATAATAATAAAAATAATAAAATCCCTATAAATATCTCCCTTCCCTGATTTTTTAATAATATTGATTTCCCTCAGGACTTAACTATATCCATGACCAAACCTAATTTGGAATTCATGCAGTGTTGAAAAATCAGCAAGAAAAACAACCACCACCACTACAAATACTTTCTTTTCTCTCCCTCCTCCTTTTTTTGATTCTTTTGTGTTGGAATTATTTGTAAGTTACCATTATTTCTCTAAAATGAACATATCCCACTAGTGCCCAGGTTTATTTTGTTTTCTTTTCAATTTAGGGATACATTTTTTCTACATCAAGGTAGGCAGACTCAGATATTGTCTTTTTGTCTTTATTTCTTGGAAGAAAAATATATTTTTGTTCTTTTCTTAATGAAATTGTTCCCCTCCAATAGAATGTCCTACTTAGAAGTGATCTCAGATAAGGAATACAGATATCGTTCACTTGGCACCAGACAGATGGCTATTCAGATTTTGCTCAAAGAGCTTCTATGAAGGGAGATCCATTGGTTCCTTAATCAGTCTATTCTTTTGGATATATGAGGTTATCCACATTTGTATTTTATTTTTCCCCCTAGATATCATGCCAGAATCTGAGGGAGGGAGTGGAAAGAACAGAATTTGAGGACTTGGTTTCAAATGCTACCTCTAACACTACCTTTGTGACCTGTGGCAGGTCACCTAATCTTCATGAGCCTCTCTTTCCTCTTGGAAATGAGAGGGTTGTATTAGATGACACCAGAAGTCCCTTCCAAATCTTGCAATTTGCCCTTATTGCTCCTGGTTTTTTGTTTTGGGACCAACAGAAAAAATCTAATTCCTTTTCCATGTGACAGCCTTTGACTCAACATACAAAGTTACTTTATTTTATTATCACTAATACTATTAGCTAACATTTAAAAAAGCACCTTAAGGTGCTAGAATGTTTTTTAGGAAGAAGTAAAAGAGAAATTATTCTTACCAGCCATCCTTTATACCATTATTAATACAATGTGTTCTCTGTAGGGATAAAAAGATAACATTTCTCATTGCCAAAGAGCTTAAATTCTATTGGGGTCTATTAATTTTACTTTTAATTTTCCCACTTCCTCCAAAATGTAACTATAAATAGAAAAAACCTTCTAATTTATTAAATTTGATTTAACCAATATATATTAATTGCCTACTTGGTTCAAGGTACAAGTCACAGTACCGGGTAGTATGCATAAATAAAAAGGAAACTTGCCTCTACCTTCAAGGAGTTTATATTCTAGAATGGAGATTGTGGGAATAAATACATAGAAAGAAAAGTAAATATGAGGTTATTTGAGGAAGGATCAGATACACCAACTGATCCAGTTATATATTCCATATATTTAATTTTCTAACTAATGTTCAGTAACATATTTTATAGCATTGACAGTTTTTTTTTTTAACATTGTCATTGTGATCTACAAATAAATGGAGAGTTTGGATTAGATTTATTCTAGAAGTTTGGCAGAATAACGGCAAAGAAACTGTGTGGCTGGTAATATTTTTGCATACAGATGTACAGCTGGTGAATTATTCACTGAGTCATAGGGTCTGTGGATAATTCAAAATGGCAACTTTGTGGGGGATCAAGTCATTCCTTCCTGAAGTCATATTAATGGAAGATATTTTTAGTTCTCTCTATGAATGTTAAATTTACTGCCATTAATGTTTCCTATACATATTATATCTCTCATAAATCAGTTTCAACTTTGTTTTTCATTCTATGGAGAGCATATCTTACAAATAATTCATTCAATTCAAATCAGCACAAGAATTGTTAGTAACTACAATTCTTCCCTTTCCTGTGATAGTGACTGCTAGTTTTGTCATCTTGTTAGAGATGAGAAGTTTGACTGTTTTATGTCCTTCTCATGCTCTTCTTTCTATATAAATTCATACATGGCTAGAAGCAAGTTTGGTTGTAAGCCGAATTGTGAAACAAGCAATTTATTTGAGGAGCTTCTCCATTTTTCTTTGTTGCTCCATTCAACCTTCTACCACACTCCATCTTACAGTGCAGTGTAATGATTTCATGCATTTCTTTGGCTCCCTGAAGGTCCCCATTGCAGCATTTGACGTGGTCTTGCTTACCCAATCTGTGCTGTATACATTGAATCCTCTCTCCACCTCCCTACTCTACCCTTCTATTAGAGTGAAGTAGGGAGACAGCCATGTAAAATCCTCTATGGCCTTCAAGACATACCTGCCCATTATCTGATTTCCTCAAATTATTGAGAAATTATTGGCTTCTTATTCTCTGATGCAATAAGGTCATAACACTCCA
The DNA here is from genome assembly GCF_016433145.1 of Gracilinanus agilis. Lineage (NCBI taxonomy): Eukaryota > Metazoa > Chordata > Mammalia > Didelphimorphia > Didelphidae > Gracilinanus > Gracilinanus agilis. The sequence continues at coordinate 198,912,877 of NC_058135.1, forward strand.
TCTAATGAAGAGAGAAGTCTATGGCATTGCCAAGAGGGAATAGGCAAGTATTTGATGGGAAATTTGAGAAAAGATGAGAATTATCTGGACATTAGATTTTATTAGAAGATATTTTTGCAGACAACTGTTGAGTATAGCTATTTTTCGTGTGATGAAGGTAATATTTAATAATATTTAATTTAATAATAATGATACAATAAAATACTTTAATAATATTTAATTTAATAATAATAATATCAGAAGGAATCTGATGATTGCATCCTAAATGTATCTGAGTAAGCATCATTCTATTAAGCCAGAAAGAGAATGCAAGCTGGCTATAAAAAAAGATTCACATAGGAACCTTCAGTCTAGAACTTTTGGGACAGTAGACAGGCTTGGCAAATCAGCTGTTTTGTAGGAAAGTAATTAGTTATATGTCAACAGTAGGAGACACAAAGGAAATAAGGAGCTCAGTTTGAACAAATATAAGAGGTGACAGCAGTTAATTTTTAAAAAGATCTAGGGTTTTAGGGGACTGCAAGCTCAGTGTGAATCAACAATGTAGCATAGAAGCCAAAACACTTTATGTAAGCCTGGACTCTGACAGCAGAAGCAGAGTTTCTAAAACAAGGCAGAAGAACATAGTCATGCTCTAATATAAAATGGTTTTTGCCACTGCTGGCATGTTGCAATGAGTTCTGGGTGACACATTTTAGGAAACACATGGCAGCTATCATCAAGTATCTGAAGGGTTACCATGTGGAAGAAGGATTCAGTATTTAATACGGTGTCTATTTCAATAACTTAAGAATAGAAATACTCAGAAGTAGAGACCAAACAAGAAAACCAAGAAGTTGCAGAGACAAACTTCTACTCGATAACAGGTAAAACCTTCTAATTAGTAAGGTGAAGAGGAAAAGGTAGTTGTTGGAGATAATGGTTTCCCATCACTAAAGGTTTTCAACCAGAAGTTGGATGGCCATTTATTGGGGATGCTATAGAGAAGATTCTGTCTCAGTTACAGGTTGAACATCATGACCTTTGGGCTGAGAATCTATGATTTATGGCTAAATTATCTCAAGTAAAGGTATTAACCTTTTTTAAATTGAATCATATATGCAGTAATTTTATGCAGACAAAAGGATTAACAATAGGAATTTCAATGGAAGTGACAAACAAATGGAGGAAGACATTTCTAATCATTTGTTGTTTTTTTTCTTTTTGGAAGTGCCTCTTATCATGTCATATATAAACTACTATATATTCTGCCATTATTTATGGATTACCTTATCTTGAAGGCAGAATCTCTAGCAAGTATTGAGGAAGAAGCTTCTGTAGGTGTGGCAAATGTTCCATTATCAGGGGAAAGTGCACTTGGGAAGTACCATCTGACCATGTCTATCGTAGGTCACAGGCAATATAGCAGACTAGGTAATTTTGAAGAACTCTTCCAGGTCTGTAAGATTCCTTGGAAGAGGTACTTAACCTTTTTTGTGACACGAACCCATTTGGCAGCCTACTAATGCCTCAAGGCCCCTTCTCAGAATATTTAAATGCATAAAATACGTATGATTATAAAAGGAGTCATTTATTGAAATATAGTTAGAAAATATATTTTTTTAAAAAGTTCATGGACCCCAGGTAAAGAACCCTTGATTTGTAATAATACTTTGACAATGCACAGCTCTCTTAATAAATGTTTATTAATTGATCAATTGATTCTGTCCAGGATCACTTCAGAATAGACACATAGAGGAGATAATAGTCCAGCAGAATCTATTCATTTATCTATTTATTTATTTGTGTGTGTTTATTTATTTATTTATTAGTTTGTTTTTTTATTTAAGCCCTTACCTTCTGTCTTAGAGTCAGTGTTGTTGTATATTGACTCCAAGGCAGAAGTGTGGTAAGGTCTAGGAAATGCGAGTTAAATAACTTGCCCAGGGTCACACAGCTAGAAAGTGTCTGAGGTCAGATTTGAACCTAGGACCTCTCCTCCTCTCCAGTAGAATTTAAACTAAGCCTGGCTGCCTAATTGATCCTGCTAGAATCAGTCTTTGAGCATACACAACCAAGTGACTATATTTTGTGTTGCTTTGGAGTAAACAAGTTCTTGTAATTATCTAGGGAGGGAGGAGGAAAGAATGGCAGAACATTCATTTTGATTTAGCCTCCACACGAGATGCCATTAGGGAAATGTAAAGTATTCTAAATATATGTAAAGTATGTAATAATATAAAAATATAAAATATATTTAATATATTTTATTTATAATTTAATATAATAAAATAACATTATTTTATATTATTATATATCAATATATAATAATATAAATATATTTATATGTAATAAATATATGCAAAGTATGTAATAATATAAAAATACAAAATATAAAAATAAATATATGTAAAATAAAATGTGAAGTATTCTAGATTTGGAGTTAGAGGCCCTAGACTTTAATTTTAGCTCTGCTATTTTCTACCTTTTTGATTTTGGTCTACACCCTGTATTTCATTTTTGTTATCTGAAAAATAAAAGAGTTGTTCTAGATAGATCTCTCAGGGCTCTTTTAGCTCTAAATGTATGATTCTTGATCTAAGATCCATCGCCCTCATTTAATGTTTAATACAATAAACCTCAAATCTTACTAGGTACTTGGTACTGTGGGACAACTCTTACCCTCGGAAAGTTAACAGTCTTATTAGNTCTCTCTCTCTCTCTCTCTCTCTCTCTCTCTCTCTCTCTCTCTCTGTCTCTCTCTCTCTCTCTCTCTCTCTCTCTGTCTGTCTGTCTCTCTCTTCCTCCCTCCCTCCCTCTCTCATTTCTTTCTTTTTCAATGTTGCTAATAGTAACAAGGAAAAGAAGACCTGCTGATTTCCAGTCGCTGCTATCTTTCTTATAATATTAGCTTATCTAGACAGCAGAATGCAAGGCCCAATGTTTATGTTAAAATTATTATCCATAATTCTCAATGAGACTTTAATTGCTTTAATTTCTGTTCTGAATGTGGAGTCTGGGATGTGTGCCAGGAATAATCTTTGAAAATAGGAAACACACACACACGCTCACACACACAACCAGGTTTTGATTTTGCAAACATGTCCCTTGTTCAAGGGTTCACTGCATGAAATGTTAGAGCATTATACTTTCTGTTATTTTAAATTTTGTAGTGAATTCAGACTTCAGGGCCTTTCTGGAAACTATTCCATTGAAGTGGTTGATGGTAAACCAATGAAAAATAAATGCAACGTTTTCCAATGTTAATTCACAAGAGCAACTTAAAAAAATTGGATCAATTTTTAAAAATTTCTTTGCTGTAGAAGAAATGTACTCACAAATGACACATGGGAGCTGATGACAAAGCTTTGAACTTACGCTCCATATTTTATCCTGCCTTTGTCAGAGGATGGTATGCTTTTGCTACTTAATATTTTGCTTTTGTTTATTTTGAAATAGGAATCTTCACAAAATCTTATATCAAAGACAGTGAAAATATACTTGTTAAAAGAATGGGCTTAATGGCTTGTACAAAAGAAGAGAGAATAAAGAGAATAGCAGCAAGGCAAAGTGAAAAATCCTACACTTGAGATTAACAACCACCACATAACAAAAGAATGGATTTAGGATAGGGTAAGGGGTTACCAGGCACTAGTACTTCTGAAAATATATAGAGCTTTCTTCCAAGTCAAGATCAATATCAAAATTATTCTCGCTAATAAGGAGTCAAGTTCATTTATTTTTTTGAAGTTGCAGAAATCTAAATTTTGACAATGCCTACAAATTTCAATGCTGTGGACAAAACTTTAGTGGTACAGCTTTGGTAATGGCTATGGTCCAAGATCAGACAGCTTGTAAGGGATGGAGCAAAGTCTTCTGATTCTAATTATAGTGTCCTTTGGTCTACATAATATAGCATCAATTTTGCCCCTGTGAATTTGACATGAACCAATGCACTACATAGCAAAACAAAACAGAATATACTTTGTTGATGTTGAAGTGATAACTATGACATGAATCTAATGGTGATAGATCATCAGTAGCTGAGAAACTCCCTATTCAGGAAGATTAAGAATACACAGCTCAAGAACTGAGTGTGCTCTTTTATGGGCTCTAAGTTAAAGTTCTGGCATGAATGGGGAAAACAATGTGTATAATAAAGAAATATGATCTTGTAGGTAAGTGCTTTTCTAATGCTTCACATATTCACAATCCATCTCTCAAACATTCTCCCCCTCCTTTTTTTTTTTGTTTTCTTACCCCAAACTATGCATTTTAGCATACTAGATTCATTCTATTATCTAAAAGCCTCAGGCAGCTGATGGTTAGAAGTCTAATAATGTGGCTTTATTTGAAGGATTGAGGTGGGTGGGCACCAGAGACCCAGCCTTTCCCTGTTAATGATGTTTGATAGTCAGTTTTCAGCCCATTTATAAGTTATGAAGTTTAAGTCTAATGCCAAAGATTCCCCAGATCAAGTACACTAGAATTTAAGAATTGCCACTCTTGACATGGAATCTAGAAACCCCAAACTTGCAGCTTAGTAAGAACTGATGAACCCCAAGTTTTAGGACTGTAATAGGTATAGGCTTTAAAAGTATAAAGACAGATTTTTGCAAGTATATTAGGGAAAGCCTTGACTGGAAGTCATGGACATTCTGAATAGAATGCAGGGGGTAGGGAGGAGAGGGCTAAGCAACAGACATTGCTGTTTTGTGAGGGTTTAGAGCAGAAGTGCAATCAGTAGTCCCTTTTGACCTGTGATCTTGGAGATTGGTGAAGGTTATAAAGGCTGAAGACATCATCCTGCAAGTCAACTCTGAGTAGGGAAGAGACCTGTGTTCTGGTGGACAGGTTACAGACATCTTTCCCTACCTGGTTACTTTTGGATCATTAGCTGTGGAGGAGTTGGTTCCTGGTATCCTGAAGACATCTCTGGATCAGTTGTGAGAGCCCAAACCCAAGCCCTTTCCCTAAGGTCCTTAGCCAAGCTGTCAAAACTGGCAGAAGCTAGGTTGGCTAAGGAATTTACCCCTTTGACTCCAGTCCTGGTCAGTTAGACATAGTTTCACCTCACCCCCTCTCCTATCCTCTCAAAAACAATTAAATTGTTTCCCTGTATGTTTTCTTCGTACCTTGAAGTTCCCATACTGTGTGTATTTATTATACTCTGAGTTTATCCCTTGTCTAGATGGAGCAGGGTGACAGTTAGGCCTAATTGTCACTTCTGCCAACAGTCATTTCCCCTAACAGTTAAACCCAGTGTAAGGAATAAAATTTATGTATTTATAGATATATATTAAACTATGTGGCCGCCAGGAATCAACAATTTAGGTTGATTCTGTAATTAAATCAGACCCAAGTCAGCATCGGGTTGAAGAGTTTATTTACAATCGGTAGGTAAAAATAGGAATAAAGAGAAAGGGAGAGGCTAGTCCTGTCTGGACTGAGAGAGAGGAAGGTTACAAAGCTTAATAAATGAAGCTGTAAGCCACAAGGCCCAACAGCCAGATGGGCAGAGTTTAGAATTGGCCCAACTAGGCCAAGGAAGTCAGCCTAACTTACCCACGTGACAATATAGAGGGAAATCTGTCTGTGGTCTCAGGAGATGCTTCTTCTTCCAGTTTGAGAGGGCAACTGCCCCCACAGGAAGTTCACTAACTTACTTAAAGAGATAGTGTCTTTCATCACTTCCTGTGGTCCACCTCTAATTCAAATGGACAAATGGCAGTTTCTACATTGATTTGGACTGCCCAAAGGGCAGTCCTTTATTCTTGATTTGATACTTATTGTCACGTGTGGGTAACTCGTCTCCCCTCCCCACTAAGGGAGCTGAGAGTGACATCATTAGCACGCCTGGGTTGAGTAGATTTTTGACTATTAATGGGATCGAGCTAATTCTATTTACACACCAGTTTCCCTAACTTGTTAAGTCCCCACCTATTGTCCATTACTATCTCCTACTCACCCTTCTGAACCCACATATAAATATTAAGTTAACTTCCCTTGTTTTCCCCAGAAGAGGACTGGCTTGTAAGTTGGAGACCCCAAAGTTTGTACTTGTTCCCATGGGAATCTACCCTGAGTTAACACCAATGGAAATGCATGTTGGATATGGGGGGAGAGGGTTTAAAGTGGGGATGAAGGGGAAATTAAAAACATGAATCATGTAAAAAAATAAAGAATCTACCCTGAAGGGAATCTCAGGCTACCAGTTTCAGACTGAATAATGGATCCTAAGTTAAAGACAATCCCTGTCAGATGGCTTCAAGTCCAAGCCTAGCGATTCTTCTTGTCTCCAGAAGCCTCTCCCATTGTATCACACCCTTCTTTCCAGGATCATGGGAACAAGCTCAAGCTTTGGGGTCTCCAACTTATAAGCCAGTCCAAAAATTTGGGGTTCATCAGATCTTACTAGGCTATAAGTTTGGGGTTTCTAGATTCCATGTCAACACCAGCAACTCAAGTTGATGAGTTTTGCAGTAAGCATAATTTAGAGTGAACTCATGGGAACAGGTGGAGGGGTTAACTCCTCTTCTCTCTGAAACAACATGTTATTGTGGAAAAAGCCTTGAGTCTGAATGAAGCCTGAGGAACTTGGTTCAAGTCCTTGCTTTGTTTCTGAAAAACTGTGTGACTTTGGGCACATCTCTCTGCTTTTTTGTGACTCAATTTTTTTTTAGTATGTGAAAGTAGTACAGTCATAATTAACCTCAACTATCTCCTATGGCTATTGTGAGGAAAGAGATTTGTCAACCCCAAAACATTGCCAAAATGCTAACGGTTATTATTCTTGTTCTCCCACTGTGGCAAACTTGATGCCTTGGTGAGATGACTGAAGGGCATCAGTTTATGAGTCATTCATAAACAAACACAAAGGAACCCTTTGATTAATTAAAAAACATAATACCAGTGGCCACTAAGCTACCCGCAGGGTATTTAAACAATCTCTTGCTTTTTAGACTTGGCAAAAGCCAAGTGGAAAGGAATCAAATAGTTAGCTCACCCTCTGAGGGGAGCAGGCAGTCTGATCTGTGTTAGGCTAAAGGCTAAAGGCCCCTGGGAAGAATTGACCCTAGACAAAATCATGATAAAATTGAAAGAGCGATAGTTTTGGAGTCAGAAGAAATAGTTCCCAATCCTTTCTCTGATGTTTACTGCCTTTGTGATCTCAGGTAAATCACTTTACCTTTTTTCAGTTTCCTCATTTACAAAATGAGGGAGGGAGACTAAATGAGTCCTGAGGTTTCTCCTAGCACTATATCAGTGACTTAATCTTTCCATGAAAGATTATGCCCATTATCCTATATTCCCTCTAACATCCTGTCCTCACAGGCACCACCTGCCCCCTGTAGATTCTTTTGTCTTCAACTGTGCCTACCCACTATATTCATGGTATTATTTGAGTAACACCTGCTAGTAATGAGCTTACTATGAGTCCAGCAAATTTAATAGGTTTTTTGAATTCTTTCAGGATTCTAGTAACAATAATTTCATTGGTTGATGCTTAGAATCATAAAGGTAAAGTAGGAAAAGTTGGAAGGAACCTTGAAGATCTAATCCAATCCTCAAATTTTACAGATGAGGAAACTGAGACCCAGAATTTTCTGTGACTTGCCCATGGACAGACAAACAGTAAATAGTAATGCTGGAACTTCAGATCGTGTTCCCTGAATTTAGTCTCCAAGTCCACTATTCCTTCCACTGTACCACTTTGTCTTTTCCAAACACATTAGCCACCATGGTTTTCTGTGAGTCACTTAGTCTCCATGAACCTCAATTTCCTTTTATGTAAAACAAGGAGAGTAAATACTCCCCCTAACTGTATCCTATGAATATTGTATTATGAGATAATGGATGTGAAAGTCTTTTGTAACTAGAAAACTCTATATAAATGTCAGCTATTATTCCTTTGAATAGACAGGCTCTATTTTGTTCTCTAAGCACTCTAAACATACTTTCTGAATGTTTGACATTTTTTGCAACTTCTTCAAAACAGAAAAAAATGCATACATTCTTGGCAATCTAACTAATGCTATTAATATTCTACTTGACCTCCCTCCCCCAATGATCTTTTCTGATACCTCATTAAGGAACCCGAATTCTAGAATCCCACAATCTCATAGCTGGAAGTGACTCCAGAATTAACCTGGTCCCAACTTATTTCTGAAAAAGAATCTGGACTACAACATAGCATTAAGTAGAAAACCAGACTTTACTGAAAGTTCTCCATTCTTAGAGAATCTACTACCTCCCAAGGCATTTCCTTCCAATTTTTGGATAGCTCTAAATTTAAAGATAAATCCCCTCTCTATATTTAACCTAATTTTGCCTCTTTATGACTTACAGATTTTTTCTTTTCTTTTCTTGCCCTCTGGGGCTAATCTAATTCCTCTTCCATATTATAGCTCTTCCTATTCTTAGAGATAACTATTTTACACCCCCACTAATACTCCAAAGCTACTCTTCTCTTTACTCTAATGGTGTCTAAAGGTAACTCTAGATTCATACATGTTCTGCCAGTGGAACACAAGCTTGGATAAATCCTACTCTATTGGATTCCAATTCTAGGCCTCCAAAACGGGAAGACCTATACTAAAATATAGAGGGGCTTCAATCGTTATCAATGAAAGAGCACCAACCTTCATTAAGTCCTAAGTCCTAAATATATTTCAGCATATCTTCTAGCTATTTTATTACTAAATATTTGAAGTCAAAAGAGATTTGACTCAAAGATATGACCTAGAACTGTACATTCATCTAGAAGGTTCTACTTCCCTGGAAAGCTAATTTCCTCATTTAGGAACATAGAAGTACTTTATAGCTTTTCTTTAGGTAACTTGTTTCTTGATTTGTTTTATTAAAAGTTCATAATTATATTTTATCAGGAATATGGAGGGGAAAATCCACTTAAAATAATTAAACAAGGTAGATCCATTTTGCCCTCAATCACATGGCATGTCAATAAATTTGCCTTTTCTTACCTTATTTTCTTTCATTTCTTGATTTATCTAAGGTCCAAGGTCACAGCATCACTTTTATTTGGAAAATAAGTGAAAATTCAAGCATAAAATTATCTTAATGAGGATTATTTGTTCTTTCTTTTTTCTTTCTCTGTGTCTCTCCCCATCCCCTCCAAAAAGGAACTAGAAAAATGTTTTGCAAGCAATTCAAGACTAAATTCAGGACTAATTCTATTTTACACACACACACAACTATGTACACATATGTGTACACATGTGTACATGTATGTCAATGTGTACATGCCTGCTGGGTTTTCCCAGTGTTTTGTGGCTCAATTTTGACCTCTTTTTGAGGTGATATGAGATATTTTCCCCTAAAATTGCAATTCTAAGGGCCAACATGTTGACTACAATCATGTTGTATTGTCATTTTAATTTTGGTAAGTGAACAATGGAGTAGAATTGGGACACACAGCCAGAGAATTTTTGGAAGCTATGGTCCTCTTGCTTGCTATTTGATCCTGGTCTGAACATCAAAGGTTCAGAGCCCTCTTGGCAATTGTAGCCAGCAGAAAGTCTGTCTGTTGATAGGTGCGGTGAAGCATTTGATACCCATAGGACACTACAATTTGAGTTATCTGCAGTTTGATTTAGTGAATCCTTCACCAGCTGTGCAGTATGTCCACATCAACAAATTTGCTCATCCGGCATACTTCTCAAAAACTTCATTCTAATTCTTTAGGTTGTTTCTCAAGTATTTATTTTATATCCAACTACAGAACTTTGTAAATTTCTGTTCAAACACATTAATTGACTCCGTGATCAATCTAATTGGACTATGACTGCTACATACCAACCAAGCAAATCTTTTAATATTGAGAGATTAGGACCATGGCCTCTTTCAGCCTTTTCTTATCATGCAATGAATGCATTACTACCTCCTCAGTATGATTAATTGGTGGGGACAATATGGTTATGATTAGTTTGTACTGGATGTTGCCTTTTGTAGCTGGAGATTCCTGCACACATTTGCTTATACTTAGTGGCAACTCAGTTCCCTCAGAATCATCTTTATCAGTGATCATGGGAATCACTGGAAGTTAAGCAATTACAAATAATTTCTAAAGGACATACAGGTATACACCTTGCTTTAGGAAATACTGATATATGGGGGCATCTGGGTAGCTCAGTGAATTGAGAGCCAGGCCTAGAGATGGGAGGTCCCAGGTTCAAATCTGGCCTTAGACACTTCCCAGCTGTGTGACTCTGGGCAAGTCACTTGACCCCCACTGCCTACCCTTATCACAGTATTGACTCCAAGACGGAAGGTAAAGGTTTTATAAAAAAATAAAGAAATAAAAAAAAGAAATACTGATATAAAAATATGCATTTCTGAATGAGGATTTCTTAAATACATATATAAATGTATATATTAGAATATATTAGAAATATATAATAATATTATATGTATAAGAAACATACATATATATATATATGTTATTATTACTGAAAGCTGACCTGTTAGGAGTGGTTATCCAAGAAGAGTGTAGCAAAAAGTTTTCTTACTCATGGAAAGGAATGATTCCAGAGCTGCCTGTCCCTTTACACCTTAGTCCACTTAACTCTCACTTGTATGTTCAACCTTTATTATAGTCCGAACTTATGCTGATGAAGGGAAATGTAATACTTCCAGAACAGCAATTCAGCATCCCAACACCCATTGTTCTTTGTTACTTGTCCTGTTCTGTCAAGGAAAACAAATGAGGTACATCAAGTGATAGATAGGGAGTCTTGAGAGAGAAGTTCAAATCCTAGATCTAATACTTTCTAGCCAACAATCAGAGGCACAGCATTTTACCACTCAACCTAATTTTCCTCATCTGTAAAATGAGTATAATAATAATTCCATGGGATAATAAGACCATGGTAGATACTTAGTGTAAAAAGAGGCTCCTGCAGTGTGGGGGTTGAGTGATAGAAAGAGAGAGAGAGAGAGGTCAAAGTGCAATTTCTTCCTCAAGTCACCATTGGAGCCCTCCTTTTACCAAGGGTTATTTGTCTATGGCTTTACTAGATGGAGGGACTTGATTTGTTTGTGCTGCCTTATACTTGATAGAGGACAGGCTTCTCTAATGATTGAGATATATTTTTATTTCTCTATAATGTTGCTAGCCAGAGGTAACAGGAAAAACCTCCCCCTCCAAATACTCTCACTTTCAACTGATAAGTCAGCTTCAAGATGGAGAATCACCCAAAGGTAGGCAGCCGACTTGTTCATTCCCTGATAACTCCTGAATGAACCAGAAACACTATCTGACTTATAGCTAGAATTTGATAACAGGATTCATATAAAGGAAAGAATGGGGTTGAGGGAAGAGGATGAATAGGATGGCTAGTTGTTTCTTCGTTGAAGCCTGAGTCCTTGGCCCAGACAGGGCTAAAAGCCCCAAACTGGGTCTCACTCTCCCTTCCTCACTAAAACTCTTACTCCTAACTCTTTTATAGTAGATAAGAAGTAACTAGAGGGACTATAATAGAGTTAAGATGAGGACAGTTGTAGACAGACAGGCTCTCCTAAGTGTCTGTGAATCTCTCAGTAGATGTTGTAATGAAGACCAGACTTGGCAGGAATCAAATATAGTCTTAGCCACAGTATTACAGGGACAGGAAGAGTTTGAATGTGTCTCAGGTGCAGCCTGGATCAGGAGCTGCTGACTTCTACCTCTTCCTTCACAACTCCCAAAACCAACTTCCCTCTCGTTTAGGAGTTCCCCCTTAAATACTCTTGGTTCCAACCATCATCAACTGCTCTTCCTCTTGGGGTTCCACTGTCAGCACCCCTCAAATTCTACCTGACATTTGTAAATATCCATTGACTGGCTGTACCTTCAATGGACACATTATCCGGGCATTCCATATAAAGCAAAGCAGCTTGGCTAAAAACAGGAGGAATTGACCACTTAACCCTCCAAAGTCACATGTATAGTTTCTTCTATTTGACATTAATTATTTGACATTATTCTATTTGGCATTATTATCTAATCTCTTCTGATCTTTCTGGACTTCTTATATATTTTTCCCATTCAATTTCTCTGAGATCCAGAGATCTCCCTTCCTAGGGCATAGGAAAGAGAGGGAGAAAATTTCCAAAAGTAAAAGGAAGAGGGGGAATAAAGGGTTAATTACTACAAAGGAGAAATTTTGCATAGTTTAGATCTATCCAGTGGATATGTTTGTAAAAATTTTACCCCTAAAGCAAATAGATTGTTTTATTTGCATACACTTGGTGATAAAAACCATTATTTCCTATTTAGGAAAACAATATTTATTGTACATCTACAAGTAAATAAGATGGAATTGAGGACAGTATATATTTTTTTCCAAAAATTCACTTCATCATATTCATGTATATTTGTGTGATACAAATGCTTCTTAATTCCATAGGCCTTTCTACATGGGACACAGGTGCCCTCAGGATCCTTAGCTAATTATTTGTTGGAGGGTCCATTGCTCTTTGTTTTTGTTGAAAGGCATTACCTCTTAGCAGCTGTTCTTTCCATCTCCACCATTATACCCTACATCAGACTGCAGATTTGTGTTTATCAACAGGTCCTAGACTAGTGGAACTTAGGGACTGGTCCTTATCATAAGAGAAAATGGATGAAAATCCAGAGTTAAGCAAAAGATTAGCTTACTGTCAACATTCTCCTTGCTTCTGCTACTCCTTGTACTTATTGCCTAGGCCACCTTGTGTTAAACACATGGGCCACACAGCACTCCTGAGTGGAGCCTGAACCTGATTAAGATTAAATTGGAAAATATTTTACAAAATCAATAAAAATAGAATAAAACATAGAGAGCATTAATATGTGGTTTTCTATGTCAATATGTGGCCTGTTTATATTTGAATTTGGCCTCACTAGCCTAGCCACCATTTTCTAGTGGTAGATTCTAGCATCCTCTTGGTATTATTAAGCCTTCTGGAACTTGAGGCTTTGGTTATAGATTATCTACCAAGTTGAATTTCAAATAACGTATATTTTTTTTTCATGAAGAAGAGAGGCATTTAGTGGGGACTATTCATATGTAAATATTATAGAGAAAATAGCAACTTAGTAATAAATTGGATTAATGTCAATTATTAAGAAAATAGAGTATTAGGGAAATTAGTGTCAAAATGGAATCTAGAAAACCCCAAACTTGTAGCCTAGTAAGATCTGATAAACCCCCAATTTTAGGACTAGCTTGTAAATTGGAAACCCCAAAGCTTGTACTTGTTCCCTGTTCTTGTTAGAATCCACCCTGAAGGGAATCTCACTTTAGCAGTTTAAGACTAACGTAAAAAAAAAAAAAAAGGGGGTTGGTGATACAGTGGGAGAGGCTTCTGGAGACAAGAAGAATCACTTGGCTTGGGCTTGGCCCCACCTAACAGTGATTGTCTTTTACCTTAGGGTCCAATATTCAGTCTGAGACTGCTAGACTGAGATTCCCTTCAGGGTGGATACTCACAAGAGCACAGAAAGAGTATAAGCTTTGGGGTCTCCAACTTACAAACTAGTCCTAAAACTTGGGGTTCATCAGATATTACCAGGCTACAAGTTTGGGGTTTCTAGATTCTATGTTGCACTAGAAACAGTAACGAAATGATATATCAACAGATATGACTCAGGGATGACAGATTAGTTCAGGAAAAAGAACACCGTCTCTAGAGTTGGAGAACTCCAATTCAAATTCTTCTTCAGACGTTTATACCTCATGGGACCGTGGGCAGTCCCCTTAGTCTTCCTGGGACTTAATTTACTCATCTGTAGAATGAGGGAGATGGTCTAGATAGCCTGTAAAATTGCCTCTAGCTCTCTATGTAAGATTCTATGATCCTGGGCTTCTTACATGATTAAAATGGAATAGAGACTAATCTTCCTGGTTTCAAATCTGGCCTCAGACACTTATCAGCTGTGTGACCCTTGGCAAGATAACCTTTTTGCCTCAGTTTCCTCATTAGTAAAATGAGCTGGAGAAGAAAATGACAAACCATTCCAGGAGCATTGCTGAGAAAACCCAAAATGAGATCAAAGAATTGAACACAAAAAAATGACTGAACAAAAACAACAACAAAGTCGATACTGCATTCCTGGATTCAAACTATTGTCTACTTTGACCTTTTATACTTGCCAAAGGTTTGAGGTTAAGCCTGACTATTTGAATTGGGGAGTTAGTGTTTGCCTTGATATTAATTATTTGGGTATGCCCTGGTTTCAGTTTTCCTACTTTTTGCCTCACCCCTGTCTCTGATTAACTTTTAGTACTTGGGCATACACTAGTCCAAAAGGTTTACCCAGTTCTATATTTTCTTGCTCCATATTGTGGCTTCTTCCTTGGGTCCAGCCTTTTCTTGTGCTTTTTCTCCTGAACTCTGCTCTTAGGCTTGCCCTGGATCTGCAGGGCTTGATTACTTTTCCTGCTTCTAGAAACAATGGCTGCCTATGATTTTAGAAACAGGACTTTTTATTTTTTTGCAGCTTTGCGGGTCATGAAATTTTTTTTTTCAACAAAATGCCCTACTCCATCTCTGATCCAGCTCATCAGTGTGAACTTTGGTATTCTTTCCAGAAGTCAATGACCATGTCTATGGGATTTCAGATCATTTGGATGAAAAAGCAAACAAACAAACAAATAAATAAATAAATAAAATATTCCATTGGATTTTTTCTCTAACACAATGCCAAATATTTAAATACTTGGAAACAATTGGTACCATGGAGATGAAATGTCCAGTTGATTATAAGAAACTTCTTTCTTCTCCTCCTTTCCCCACCCTCTCCTTATTTTGGCACAAGATTTACACATGCCGTGTCCCAGCAGATTTGAAGTTCCTCCTCAGCAAATCTATTTTATTTCTTCTTCAGTGCTGACTAGAAACATGACATTTTGGTTTGCAACACAGGAATTTCTCCACTTTTCTTCTTGTATTTATTCTCTTGCCAATGTCCAGATCAAGAGAATTCTGTTGTAATTATGATGTTGTGATAGTTCTCTCATAATTACTTTAACTTTTCAGGATTGATCTTCAAGGTGACAGTGATGAAACCTTTAAGGACACAGATCTCTCTATATTTGCCTCTCTCTGTCTCTGTCCTTCTCTCTCTCTCTCTCTCTCTCTCTCTCTCTCTCTCTCTCTCTCTCTCTCTCCCTCTCTCCCTCTCTCCCTCTCTCCCTCTCTCTTGATCCTCTTTTCTTTTGAGACAGGTTTAAGAAGCAGAAGAGCTTAGACATGTCCATAATTCTAAAGACATCGGGCTTTATGAAACATCATTTGTAGGCCTCTCCAAATTGGTAGCATTATTTTTATTTTAATTAAAAAAACAAAACCCTTCTTAATATATTGAGAATGAATTTAACTAACTAGCTAACTAGTTATAAACCTACCTGGCATAAGGTAGTTTGGATAAAAAATAATTTTAAATAAACATATAGAGCATCATAACCAAAGTCCTCTTTAAATTTTTAAACTCGATTTTAATATTGTTCAAATATTTTATCATTTATAATATTGTTCCTAAGGAACTAATTGTCCCTTATAATGTCATTTCACTCAGCATCATATTTTCTGTGAAGCAGTTAATGATATTAGGTTGAGTATGCTTGAAATGTTCATGAATAAGAGGTCATCAGATGAGTTCTACTAGCAACACATGAAGTAAAAATCTGATTCTTATTATCATTTTCACAATGGCAATCCATGTTGACAATAGTAATATTCCTTATTTCATCTACCTATCTTTACAAAATTGAGATTGGGGTCAGTTCAGTAGATTGAGATCCAGACCTAGAGATGGGAGATCCTGGGTTCAAATCTGGTTTCAGATATTTCCTAGCTGTGTGATCCTGGGCAAGTCACTTAACCATTGCCTATCCCTTACCAGTCTTCTGTCTTAGAACCAGTATTTATTATTCATTCTAAAATGGAAGGTAATGGTTAAAAATATTGAGATTGAAAGGAAGCTAAGTGATATTGTGGCACAGTCTGGCTTTGGACACTAATTAGCTGTGTAACACAGGGCAAGTCATTTACCTCCATTTGCCTAACTTTGTCCTTCTGTCTTAGGGTTGTTAACAAAGACAGAAAATAAGGACTTAAAAAAAGAAAGAACAAACAAAAGTGAGGTTGAAGTCTGAGAAGAACAGTGAAAGTTTTCTATTTTTCAATTCATGCTTTTGATTTCATCAGTGGGGATAGTGTAACCTATCTACCAGTGGGGTTTGGTAATGTCTCTGCCACTTCTAATCTTGGAGAGGTGCCTGGGCCACTGAGAGGTTAAGTGACTTGTATGTTTTAGAGGCAAATCTTGAACTCAGGTCTTCCAAATGCCAAAGATATACCAGGTTGACTCTTGTAATGGGTCTGGAAGTGGGCAAAAGCAGATAGCATAATAGGATCCTTCTTAGGAACCAGCTAGTCCATTTACAGATAAGAAAGCCAAGATCTAAGGAGGTTAAGTGATTTGGCCAAAGTCAAATAGTCAGCATACTTCAGAGGCATGACCTAAACCCAGTGAGATTAAAAAATTTTTCTTATTTCATTTAAAGAAGAGTCATGTATTACTATCATTAAACTCTTTTTTTCCTTTTCCTTTTCATAAAACTGGTTTTATTCCCTGACTGCCTCCCTTCACCTTTTGCTATTGTATATTTTAAGGAAGCATATTCTATTTCTTTTTTTATATTAATTTCTGGCTCAGTTCTAGTCTTTCCTTCTTCCTCTGGATCCTGCTCCAAATCCCCCAAACTCTGATATACTTTTGTTTTCTGGGAAAGTCGGATTTTGGTGGGCATGGCATCAATCACCATCCAAAGGCATCACTAAAACTGCTGCTGTAAATGAGCTGGAATGAGTGTTTGGGGACTAGGCCAGGTTCTTCCTTGCCTTTTTTTTTTAACTCAAAAGCTTTCAAGGATCACTCTTCATTAGTGACCTTTTTTCACCTTGAAGGTCATAATGAAGATCAAGCTCCAGTAAAAAATGGCTTACTGTGCTCTGAATCCTCAAAGGCTTGGCTAGGATCTGCTTTGCAAATGGGATTTCCTGCATTGGCTTCTAAACGAGGCAGCTGAAGGGCTCATTCATAAAATTTCTCTGCTTAACCCTGGCTATCCTACTCAGTAATATCAGATGTGACTAAACTAAAATATAACTGGAAATATTTAGGAACTATAATAAAATATTCATAAAAATAGCTAGACATAATTTTGTAATAATAATAATAATAGTAATAACAAAACTTACCCTATGAGCAGAAAGTGATTGCATTAGAAAGGCAAAGGAACAGGATTTTCATCATCTCATTATTATTTTACCCTCCAAAACCCTTCCTCCTCCCAATTCCCTTGTTGAGGGTAACACCATTCTTAATATCATGATAGTACTCCTCAGAAGCTTGTCTTTTCTGAACATGGTGAAAATTTTCTGATATTCCAAACATAACTGACTTATTTTTTGAGCTTCTTAGAGACCTGTTCTCTGTAAATATTATATGTAACTAATGGTAGAAAGACAATAATGCCTGGAATTAGAACATCTGGGTTCAAAATATTCTCTTGTGCCAGATCATCATTCATGTTATGGTCACTAACCATTGGACATCCCCCAAGGCTCTGTTCTCATCATTCTCCTATTTTTCTCCCTAGACTATTTCATTTGGTGTCCTCATTATCTTACAAAAGATTCAGATATCACCTCTGTTCGGATGATTCCTACATCTATATTTTAAGCTCTGGTCACATGAGCTTCAGTTTTACTTTGTGTCTCAGAGACATTTCACAATCAATATCTGCAAAACAAAACTCTTTGTTTTATACTCCAAATCCTACCATTCTTCCAAACTCTCCTTTTTAGGTCAAGTTTCCATCAACGTTCTAGACCCTCAGGTTTACAAACCTCAGTGTCATTCTCAATTCCTCATTTTCAACTTACATAACCAAACAGTTGCCATATCTTTTTACTTCTCACTCCCATAATATCTTTCCCATGTGACCCATTCTCTGTGATCACACAGCCACCACTCTGATTTAGGCCCCCATTACCTTTTGCTTTGACCAGTCCAAAATAATCTTCTAGATGGTCTCTCTACCTCAAGTTTCTCCCCACCGCTATGTATCCTCCATACTGCTGCCCAATTTCTTAGGCATAGGTCCAACCAAGTTCTATAATCAAATAAACACTTCTATGTTTGGCATTTAAAGCTCTTAAAATGTAGCCTCATCTTACCTTTTAAGACTTCTTGCTCATAATATCTTTATATACAGTCTGAGATAGACATATGGTATTCTTGACATTCCTCACATACTCATTTGATCTTCCAGTTTTGTGCCTTTGCCCTTGTTGTGCCCTAGATCTGGAATACTTTTTACTTTCATCTCTTAGAATCTGTGGTTTCCCTCAAGGGTCACCTTCTTCAGGAAGCCTTTCCTAGATCTCTCAGCTATTGGTTGTTTTTACCACCAAGTTTACTCACCTTGTATATTTTTCATTTTTCCATATACACACATGTGTCCCCTTTGAAAGCAATTTCCTAGGGAGCAGGGTCTTTGGTTTCTCTTTATCAATTGCCTTCTGAAGTTTCTTCCTACTCTAGATAATCTTATGGTTTGGGTTTAAATCCTTTATCTACAACCTACTATGTGTTTCATCTTTGCAAGTCATGGTACCTGTTTGGGTCTCCATTTTCTTATCTTTTTTTTTTCTAAAGGTCCTTCCTATTTTCAGTCTATGGTATTATCAAATAAGAAGTTAATAAAATACGTAGCATACATACAGATTTTCAGAGAGAGAGGACATTTAAGAAAAGTTCAGTGGTTTGAAATAAATCGAATCAAACATGGGATCCCATTTCTATTCTTACTCTAAATGATCACCTCAAGTACATACATAAATGTGATCAGAAGTATTCCATACAATATAACAGTAGTTCTATTTTTATGAAATTCTGTTCTAACAATCAGAACTATCGTTAGGTCTAAGAGGTTTATTACCTTCTCTACAAAGATGCCTCTCTATTCTGGACCCAGATATATAGTCCAATTAAGTTCGGTTCTGAGGGAATCTGATCTCTAACGAGAGATATGATATGTATCCTTTTCTGTACTCTTTGGCTTATTAAATCCTTACTAACATACCCTTTGGATAACTAAAAAACCCAAACAAACAAAACCTAAATTTTGGCTCATGTATAAAATCCCCCCATAAGGTGAAGAGATGAAGGAGTAGAAAATCATTCAATGTGCAATGTGAATTAAATATAGGAAAGATATTTTATTCCTGTACACAAAAGAAATTCTAAATATAAAGTACAGAACTCATAGACAGAATGACTTAAAACAGGATTCAATAACTTAAGGTATAACTACAATTCTAGTCTGCTGACATTTATATCTCCTCAGAACATAAAGCAGTTTGTGAAATTGTTGATCAAGCATTTTACATTTCATTCCAGTTCTACCTTGTCCAAAGAAAATGTCTTCTAGGAAAACAGGCTAGACTTCAGGGATGGTCCTCTCTGATGCAAGCTCTTCCCTGGTTTCCAGCCAGTTCTGTTCATTAGATCCAGGACCCCAAGACCTCTCATACTCAGGAGATCACCTCCAAGCTTGGACATGTTCAAATCAAAGCGGAAATTCAGTTACCTACTTGGGGAAGGCAACACGAAGTAGACAAGTCAAGGTCCAAAGTGCAAGTCCAACTCACTTATTTTTACAGATGAAGAAACTGAGGCATGAGATATTTAGTGACATGTCCAGTATTATATATATATGTATATATATAATACTGGGCATGTCTATCTCCGAGGTGGGATTTCTACTCAGGTCTTCCTAACTCCAAGTCCAGGACCTTATCCCTTTACCAATCTGTCTCTTCCATTACCCTGACACAATGACAAATCCAGGCTTTTGAAAAATTTGTTGTAATGGAATTCAAACTGTAACAGAAAGTGAACGTTTTCTTATTTGAGTTGCTTTCAACTAATCCCAAAGGGATTTTCCCCCTTTTTTTGAAAGAGCCTTTTGCCTTTGGATATACAAGGAGCCCAGACTTCGAAGAAACATGCTAGTCCTGCAGCCTTCTAAGGAAAAGTCATTGCCTTGTAAATTGATATATAAGCCTAGTAACAAATCCTATGCGTCTAGCTATTTAACTATATATTACATACTACCTGTGACTGAAACCTTTTCTGAATTTCCAAGTTCTCTTTAAATAAACTGATAGCTCTCTAGAGGTTTAATTCCAAACTTTAGGTGTTTATCATTTTTACAGGATATGCTAAATGTGTGTGATCCTTCTTTGTTACCTGAGGTGAGAGTGAATGGAATGGACAGCAGATCTGTCCGTGGGATTTCAGGTTAGGTTTATGAACCTCTATTTTTGATTATGCAAAGGAACTTCCATCATGTTAACATCTCATACATTTCCCATGATGCATGTTTTAGGGTCAAGCTTTTGTATGCAACGAATGTAGTGCATGAAGTCGATCATACTGGGGAAAGCTTTTGCTTTTGCTGTAAAGGTGTTGCTCATAATTCTTAAATGCAAAAATTCAGTTAGTGTTTTTTTTAAGTAGATGAGAGGTGTCCTTTGTTTTGTGACTAAGTAATATATTTTGAGCTTACTTGCATGTATTCTTGCAGTTGTTTGTATAGTGGGTATTTGTATATAGAGTCATGTTTTTCTATTTACTATCACTATTATTTTAAATACAAGAAGTCTATTATCCAGGAAATGTCTTCTCAGAAAAGGAAATCAGAATATAGAGAAAGGAACAGCTAACTACCTGACCAATTGGTACCCTGAACTTGTCAAGAGATTTCCCCGAATAATTTAATTGAAATCCCTGTGTTTGTCATAGCATAGGAAATAGACAAGAATTGCATAAAACGGGCAGATGTCAATGGGATTTTAACCTATCTGATTGGAGGGAATACCCACATTGTATCCACTAGTGTTTTATAATACTGAAATATTCCCAAGAAACTGAAAAATCCAAGCATTTACCTTGGGGTATTTTCTTCTTTTTTGTAAATGTTTTTAATCTTCTTATACAAGTCTCTGATAGAAACAGGCCAAAAGGCTAATCAACCCTACATAGTATTTTAATTTATGTTTAAAAGTACACAGAAATACTCCAGAGTATTTATTCAGAGGCAGCATGGAATGATGGATAAAGATCTGGACTCAGAGTCAGAAGGATCTAGGTTCAAGACATTCCTAGCAAATATTGGCTGAATGATCTTAGGCAAGTCAACCTTTTGGTGCTCTAAGGCAACTACCTAGGAATATATGGAGAGAAGAATATTTTGCTCATTTGGAGTCCCTACCCCAATAAAATCATAGATCCATGCCACCTCCCCTACCAAAACACAAACACACACACACACACACACACACACACACACACACACACACACACAAAATGGACCAACAATGAAATTCTAAAATAATTAGAGTTCTCAGTTCATTCTGTTGTGTTTGATGTGAAGTCAGTAATAACAGTAGTACCAGTTATTCAAGAGTTTTCCTGAA
The DNA here is from genome assembly GCF_016433145.1 of Gracilinanus agilis. NCBI lineage: Eukaryota > Metazoa > Chordata > Mammalia > Didelphimorphia > Didelphidae > Gracilinanus > Gracilinanus agilis. Next base: position 198,934,390 of record NC_058135.1, read on the forward strand.
TATTTTTCCCTTCCTTCACCCTTCCTCATTTCCACATAACACAAATACTTTTTAGAATTTTACAGTATGCATACTCTACTTTCCCTTCAAATCTGAAAATTTAGTTCTACCATGATTACTTATGGCACTGAGAAATAAAACAACATCAACTTAGAATTCTATAGGACTTTTAAGTCTACAAAGCACTTTATAAACCTTAGATTATTTGTTCCTCAATCACATTAACTCCACGAAGTAATCATTATAGTTATTAGTATCTCCTCTTTACAGATTAAAAAACTGAAGCTCACAGAAGTTATAGCATTTGCCCAGGGTTGCAAGTTATTCAGTGTCAGTAAAATCAGGTCTCTGTTCATCTCAAGTTGAACACTCTTTTTCCACTGGGGTAAATTGTTACTTCATAAGGAAATTTGAAAATGGTTTTATTATGTTACTCTTGAGGAATGAGATTAAGGAAGTCCCATCAGAGTTGGGCTTTATGGGGAAAAAAAGCCTGCACAGGAAGAGGAGGGAGTGCTTTTCAGGCAAAGGACATGGTTGTGAAAGTATTGAGGTGGGAGAGAGTCGAGGAACATCTAGTCTCCTCGTTTGGTTGGACTGTGAAATTTATCAGATTGATAAATGAGCAGCATAAAAGGTCAACAAACTACATGGGAAGTAAACTGTGGAGGGCATTAAAGACTTGAAAGTTGGTATGTTTTCCAACAGGTAGTACAGAGACACTGAAAATCATTTGTGAATGAGAATGACATCGTGAGGTCTGAACATTAGGAAGATTAATTTTGACATTCATGTGAAGAATAGCTTGCATATGGAAGAGAATCTAAAGGCCTGGAGGCCAATTAGGCTTGTAAATAGTGCAGGAGAAAGATTGCATGTGTGTGTATGTGTATGCTGAACTAGGGCAGTGAAAATGTCAGTGAATAAAATGGGATGGACATGAGAGATTACTATCCAGGCAAAATAAACAAGATGTTCCAATTCATTGGATATGGACAGTGAGGGAGGTAGAAGAGTCAAAATGACACTAAACCTCTGATCCTGTCTAAGTTTTGAGTAGTGTTATCAGTGACAAAAAAAGGGGGATGTGGAAGAAGGAACATATTTGGGGAGGTAGATGGTGAGTTCACTTTTAGATTTGATAAGTTTGAGGTGGTGGAGAGACATCTAGGTGGAGTTGTTTAGAAGGTAGTTTTGAAATAATGAAACTTAACTTAAGGAAATCAGAGAAGGATATAAAGCTCTGAGACTAATATACCTAAATATGAGATAAGAGAATTCATTGGAATAGAAGAATTCACCAATGGGAAGAATTAGGAAGTGAGATGAGAAAGAGGACAAAGGAAAGATCCTTGGGGACCTTTGGACCCTTTTAGATAAATGAAACGATGTGTGAGGACTGAGAGAAGTAATTGCCAGAATAGAACTAGGAGAGGAAAAAAAAAGAGAACAAGGAAAAAAGAATATCCAGAAGGAGCTATGTGGTTACTTCTGTTATTCTTGCTATTAGTATTACCTGATCAATGATCAGTAAGAGTTACACAACATTCTCTTCTCATTTTTTCTTTAAAAAGAAAGAAAAAATTATCAATTGAACCTACAGATATCTGAGATTCTTATTTTTGCTCCTGTTTTTGTTACCATTGGTATATGAAAGGGATGTTATCCAGACCGCGAGACATCGACTACACAAACCAGATTCCTGTTGCATTTTATTAAAAATGTATAGCTTATTATCTTCACTAAAGTAAATATAATTAAATGAGGGTAGGTTTTATCTGAAATTTTGCTCTAAAATAGAACTAGTGATAGGAGATGTGCCATTGTTTTCATTGATATGGGGAATTCCTGGATGACAGACTGACAACTTTTCCAGTCACTTAAAGCTTTGCAGAGCTACTTAAAGTATTGAGAGTTTAAGTGACTTATTCATAATCACATAATCAGTTTCTGTTAGGGGGTGGGTCCTGAACTTGTCTTCCTCTATGGAAGCTCCAAGGCTAGCATTCTATCTCACTACCACACAGCTGCCCTTTTGTAAGATAGACGTTTCATTAAAATACTTTACCACAACCACTTAAACACTAATAATCATAAAATACTGTGCTCTTGATAGTTCTTATAAGTCAAATCTGCATTTTTTGCATATGTAGTTAGAATGGAGGATGGATTTTGTTTTGTAATTAAAAAATTCTGAGCAACATCTAAAGTTATGCTTGAAACACAGCTGAATATGCATTTCTATTTGTTCAAAGCTTTAAAAAATCTCAGAGTAAGAAGAAATCTCAAGTGGAATCAATTCCAATGCATCTCAAGACATTCATGAAAAGAGGTCATCCAGCTTCCATCGGAACACCTCCATTTACAGAGAATTCACTCTTTTCTCATTCCATTCCATTATTTTTTTGGATGGCTTCAATAGTTAGAAAATTCTTCCTTGCACTGAGCCAAAATCTGATTGCATGTAACTTCTAATCATTGCCCTGAGTCCTTCCCTCTGAACCTAATCTTAGTAAATCTATTCCTTCCTCAGGAAGCCCTCCAGTTTTTCAGTGTCCCTTCTAAAATGTGACAGTTAGCACCAAACAAAGCAATCCAGATGTGATCTGACCAAGGCAGAAAACAAATCTGACCTCTCATCATCTTGCAACTTTCCTTCTTCTTCATTTTTTTAGGTTATTCCTGGCCTATCTTTTTTTTTTTAGAAAAAAATGTATTTAATTAATTAATTTAGAGTATTTTCCCATGATTCCATGATTCATGTTCTTTGCACCCTCTCTTCCCTCTCCCCCCTCCAGGAGCCAATGAGCAATTCCACTTTGTTTTATATGTATCCTATTTCCATATAATCAATATTTGCAATAGAGTGATCATTTGGAGTCCAAATCCCCAAACATATCTCCATCGAACCATGTGATCAATCATATACTTTTCTACTCCCACAGTTCTTTCTCTGATGGTCAATAGCATTCTTTCTCCTAAGTCCCTCAGAATTGTCCTGCTAGTAGAGAAGTCCATTACATTTGATTGTACCACAGTGTATCAGTCTCTGTGTACCATGTTCTCCTGGTTCTGCTTCTTTTGTTCTGCATCCATTCCTGGAGGTCTTTCCAGTTCATACAGAAATCCTTGAGTTCATCATTTCTTTCAACATACCCATAATAGTATTCCATCACCAACAGACACCACACTTTGTTCAGCCATTCCCAAATTGAAGAACATCCCCTCATTTTCCAATTTTTTGCTACCACAAAGAGCGAGGCTATGAATTTTTTTGTACACTTGTTTTTCCCTATTATCTCTTTGGAGTACAAACCCAGAAGTTGTATGGCTAGATCAAAGGTCAGGCAGTCTTTTAAGGCTCTTTGGGCATAATTACAAATTGGCAAAGTTACTTGTGATGTAGCTCACATACAGTCTTATAGCTTTGTCATTTGCCTCAGAGTGCGATTTAACTCATATTTATCTTCTAGTCAATCTCCAGAGTTTTTTTCACATAAACTATTCTCTAGCCAACACATAATGCCGGTAAATATTTAAAATTCATTGGAGGATTATAAGATATGTGAGTAGTTATTTTTGTTGTTTTTACTTTCATTATTCTCCAGGTCTCTAGAATGCTATAGTTTACAACTAAATTATTTTAATCCAGATGTAGGGCTTCATATGCATACTTCTTAAGTGTTATCTTCTAAGATCTAGCCAAAAATTCCATCCTATCTGAGAGCCTCTATCACTCTGAGCCAGTCTATTTTTTAAATATTCATGTCAAATTACTTCCTCTTAGTGACATTTTCATAGTCTATCCCCTTTTCTAATTAGTCAAGGATATACTGTAATAACAATAAAATATGATGGTTAACTGTGAATGATTTAACAATTTCAGCAATGCAAGGATGCAGGTCAACTCCAAGGAACTCATGTTGAAAAGGCTGTCCACCACCATAGAAGAAACTGGTGAAGTCTGAACGGAGATTGAAGCATACCATTCTTCACTTTATTTCCTTCATAATTTTTCTCTAATGTAAGTGACATGTGTCTTTCATAATGTGACTAACATGGAAATATATATTGTATGATGACACACATATGACCTAAATCTTATCACTTGTCATCCTGAAGAGTGGGGCAGAATAGAAAGGAGGGAGAGGACATGGATTGTAAAATGTCATGAAACAATTACTAAAAATTCTATCAACATGTATTTTTGGAAAAAAATAGTCAAGGAAAACCCACCATTCCCCTGTTCATGAGTTAAGTTCTTTTGGAAGGGAAACCACTTGGTACATATATAATCCACACTATTAAAATTTTGACTAGATTTAAAAAGATAACACTTAAGAGAGACGATAGCTTTTTGTGTTTGAGCCCTCCTTCCTATCCTTAAACAAACTGGTTATATTCTACCTAATGGGGAACATAACTGCTCTCAGATTGTATCATAGCTCCCAAGAATGGATTGAGAGGTAGGGTAGAAGATAAATAATAAATCTATTTTAGATTTCAAAAACTGACCCCTCAGATCCTCCCAAAGGCCAGAGTGCCTCATGGGGACTTTATAGCTAGGAAACTCTCCAAATAAAGGCAATGTATCCAGATATTATTATTCCAATGTCTCAAATCAGTTATCTCTTGGTCTAAATCTTAACAAATTTGCAAAGCACTGAGTGACAGAATGTATCCGGATAGGTGGTGGTTGATTTGTAGTATGGATATATGCCTGCCTCAAGGGATTTCAGGATGTGTCTTGTGGTTATAAATGTCCTGCCGCTTCCTGAAAATGCCACTGACACCACTTGCTTGCTAAGTCTTTATTTAAAAAACAAAACAAAAACAAAACTAGTTAAGGCAAGATTATGTGGTTTTTGTACATTGTGCTTCTAACAGAAATGAAATGAGAGGGTTGGTTTTTGAGTCACATCCTCACTGTCAGATTCAATTAACTAATGTTGTCATTGTGTTGAATTTGCCACATGGTAAAGCATTGAAGCTTACTTTTTGGGATATGAAATTATGCAAGTTAAAACAATATATAATAGCATTCTTTTCTATGAAACATTAGGAGACTTGAGGGAAATAGACAACAGAAAGGCAATGAGTTCCTGGTATGCTACATAGCAAATGTAAAATGAGCATGTGTGTATGTGTACTCACACATATATACAAATATATATATATATATATACATAGACAAATTTATATATTAAAAGTTAAAGTAGATATGAAATATAGTCATATATAATAAATATATATACACACATGCAAATGTGTATACACATCCATATATATAAGTTCAACACATATTATCTAGGTAAAATTAGAGTCCTTTACCTCTATTTGTGAAATTATCATCTCCATTAATAGTGCAAATAAAATTAAGGATCTGATTCTCATCTTATAGGTATGTTTCTGACAACATGATGATAATTAAAACAAAAACATGTCTTTATGGTGTAGATTTAATAGTAACATGAATAAAACAGGTTGGATACAGGATTAGAATTGATTAATTTTTTGAAAACTGGTGTGACTATTTATATTAGCCAAATGAGCCAGATGATCATAAAATCTCTCCTTGATGTGAGTTTTTATATACAGCTTTTTTTCATTTAGTAGCAATTTTCTTTTTCATATTTCTTGGTTCCCTGACTCATGGAATCACAGGACAGGAAGAGTGCTCAAGTGGACAGAAATAGGTTGTTTCCTTGAAGGAAGAGTAAGAAATTCAGTATCATGGTTGTCTGGTTTATTTCTAATCTTGAGTAAAAGTGGATTCTTAAATTGCTATGTCTCAGATGTCTTCATCCCTCCCAGACTGCTGACCTCTCAGGATGTCTCCTAACAAAAGAACCAATCATGACCAATCTTTGTTGGCCCAGGCTGATTAGTAGGGCTCCACAACTACACCCTTGACCCATGGGGGCCACAAAAGACAAGAATACTAAAGTCCTTTACTCTGACCAGGGCACATGAAACTTGTGTACAAAGGAAAGCAGAGGCCACTCACATCTGCAGGTAGGGTCAGTAGCCAATATTTGTTGTAAGCCTACCAGATCAAAACAACCTAAGGATCAGGATCAATTCAATGGCTAACTAAGGGGGCTGGGAATGTTGTCATTGAAACTGTCTGGTTAGTTAACTTGTATTTTTTTGAAGTGCTTACTCTATCCCAGGCATTGTACTCAGTGTGGGGGATACAAAGAAAGTGGGGGAAATGGTCCCTACCTTCAGGGAGCTTATATTCAAATAGAGGAGAGAACATGCCAGCAATTATGTTCATGTAAGAGAGAGGGTAAATGGGAGGTATTAGGAAGCCAAAAAAAAAAAAAAAAAAAAAAAAAAAAAAAAGGAAGACATAAACAGTTCAGAGTCAGGAAAGTACTCTTGTAGAAAACGAGATCTGAAATGAATCTTGAAGGAAACTAGGAAAAACAGGAGGAAAAATTGAGAAGAAGAGCATTTCAGGCATGAGGGAATAGTCATTAAAAAGCCAGGATTCAGGATTTGCCAAATTCTATGCAAAAGAACAAGCAGGTCAGTGCACTGAATCAAAGAATATGCAGAAGGAAGTAAAGTATAAAAATACTGGAAAGATAGAAAGGGTTATGTTTGTAAAGGATTTTCAAAGTCAAATAGATGATTTTATTCCTTAATTAAAAATTGGCTGAGTTTATCCTCTGATGCAACTATTTCCTACCTTAGATAGATAGTTATGCTTTCCTTAGATGCTGATAATTGAGGGAAGAAAGGAGAGTTTCCCAGTGTCCTTTGTCTAATGCCATATTTCCCTTCCTCTAGGTTGAATTCAAGTGGATCCACCTACACAAGGTCTTTTCTTATCCCTTAATTGCTAGCATCTGTTATAAAAAAAATAAGGTAATCTGTGTGGGTCTTGAAGGCAATTTGGGTGTGAGGAAGGATAATAGGGATATAGGTAATTATAAGGTGATTGGGGGAGGAATGAAGGTAAGGGAAGGTATATAGGAGATAAGGAAATGGGGTATGTAGTAGAGGGCAGCTCAAACAGGTTTATTCACAGAGGCTAGAGACAGAGGATATTGGGGAAATAGGCTGGACCCTTCAAGCAGAGAAAGTATCCCTATGATGTAAAGGAGTTTGGGCCAGTCAGAAAGTTTAGGTTTGGGTGGAGGATTTTCTCTTGTTAATTTCTAAAGTCTCTCAGGGAGGAGTTGAAAGGGCCCCTCCCTGCCAGTCAAACTGATCGCTGCAGGAAGTCTCCGGTAGGTACTTCCTGCCAAGATGGATGCCCGCAGTTCCCCTCAAGAAATAAAAGAAAATAATTTCTTCTCTCTTAGCCCTTGCCTTAATCTTCGATACAAAGATTCACCAGAGGCTTTGAGTAGGTAACAAGGGGATTTATTAATCTCAGGTTAATCAGAGGGAAAGAGGTTCAGGGTTTTCTAACTGGTGCTAGGGAGAGGGGTGATGGTGGGGGATTGGTCATGGAGAGGTTTAGACTGAAAGAGTTTGCTCTCCCAGTCAGGAAGATTTGATTGCCCTTTAAGTAAAGTCTTTATCAAATCACTAAAACTAGGGGTAACTTATTTGAGGATACTCTACTTGTCTATAGAAACTAAACCCACAATGTCCAATCACCAAGCCCTCCCTTCCACCCAAGGGCCCAAAGGAAATTCAGGGGAAGGGGAGGGATGTGGATGAAAAGATCAGGGAGAGGTCCAGAGAAATAAAATAGGTTTAAATTTCCCCAAGACAAATAAGTACAGGCCAAGGCTGAAGCAATTAGGCCAAAGCCAAGCCGAAAGGCTGAAGCCAACAGGCCAAAGCAAAAGCCTCCAGCCACAGAGAAAGCCAGAAGGCAAAAGCCCCGTCAGTTGGAACTTCACCTCTATTTATAGCTTCAAGTTCTAATTGACTTTCTGAAGATTCTAAGACTTCTAACTGACTTTTTGTGACCATTAGAAATTAAAGAAGAAAAAATTTCTGTTAGCCATCTTGCATTACACATCCCATCCTTAAAATTAAATTATGTCTATTTTGTATTTTCTCATATGTGTACATGTCTTTCCACATTTTCTCCTAGGTAAGTGCAAGTTACATTAGTGGAAAGCCTTTTTCGCATTAGTACTTTCATCTTCTATACCTAGAACAGGGGCTGGAACATAGAAGTACTTAATAAATGTTCAAAAAATTGAATTCTACCATCCCTAGAATGTTAGACAAATAAGTTTTAGTGAGCTCACAGATCATTTTTGAAAGGACATTTATTTTTGATGTAGTCTCTTTCCAAAGGTCTTTGATTTTGCTTCCTTTCCTTTTGACAGAGGGTACTCATATGGCCAGGGCAGGTAGGTGGTACAGTGAATAGAGTGGTGAACCTGGAATCAGGAATATTTAACCTGAAATCCAGATTCAGATTCTTTTAGCTGTGTTACAATGGGAAAGTAACTTAACCCTTCTTGTATGAGTTTCCTCATCTGTAAAATGAGCTGGAGAAGGAACTGGCAGATCACTCTAGTATCTTTGCCAAGAAGATTCCCCAAAAGGTCATGAAGTGTCAGATATAACTAAAAATTACTAAACAGTTTTAAAAAAAAACCCATGTGGCTCCTGGGATACCTTTTCTAGGGTGGTTGTGTGAATGTGTATTATATCATTCGTATGTATAAACACCTAGCAATTCCTACATTAGTCAGTTTCATTAAGCCACTTTAAATCTTGCAGTTACTGGTCAGTTCAGTCAACAGTGGTCAGACCAATAATCTGTGTGGTAGTATAAATATTACTAAGATTACCATAGAAAGAAAACAATCTTTCCAAACCTATTGACAGAATCAATCCCCCACATGAACATATATGTAGGTTTCTAATAGTTGATTTTCATGTTTTTTCCAACAAATAGGTTAGTCAAAATATATTGATAGCATATAGAATTGTGATTTTTAAAATTGTTGTTGATCATTGAAAGTGCACGACCATAAGTATAGTATGTCATGGATATCGTGCCCAGGAAACCTTGGTGAAGGCATTTATCCTAAGTCCATTAAGAAACTCCTTAGCATTTATCTGGTCAATCTCATACAGGTTGTAAACTGAAACAAAAAGGGATGAAATAAGATAATACTTATAGAGCCCTTAGCACAGTCTCTGGCACAGAATATTACTTAATAAATGCTTGTCTTGTTCCTAACCTTTCTCCATTAAAGGAGGGGATTCTTTGTGCTAACAAAATCACAGATCTGTCCTTTTTCTTGTAATGAAGCTGAGATAATAGTCAGGGAGTACATTGGAAAGGCAGAACATTGTACTGAAGATCTGTGGCACTTGGAAAATGCCTGCTGAAGGTACATAAAAGTCTACAGCAATATGCTTCTTATAACAGTGAAGATTTAATGAGCACTCTTAAAACTGCTAACACTCCTAATATTCTATATCATTCAATTTCACAGACTGGCAGAATTGCCATCCTTTTGTTCATAATTTTATATTGACTGTTTAAATTCTTTTGACACGAACCAAATTTAGATTTTATTGGAGCTGCATAAATATTTAATTTGGTGAACCTCTGGATATTTGAATGTTTCTGGTCCATTTGGTTCTAAATGGTTCTTGTACATCTTCTAAAGCCTCATACAAATACCGAGAGAATGTAATAAACAACTACAAAAATAGATTGCAAATGGGATGGTCTCTAAAGGTAGAATTCAATGCAGAAATCTTTTATCATGTTTTCCATAAATCATAATAAAGACCTTTTTTTTGCAGTAACAGTCATAATGTAAAGAAATTTTGGAAATCATTTCCTTGCTTAGTTTGAATAATGGACATCCATTTAAACAGGAAATGTTTATTTACATGTGAGGCTAGATTTTTGACCATGTTTAATAGTTATTTGATGTTAGCATATATATATATATATATACATATATATATATATATGATGTCCCAAAGTTTCAGAGCATTCTAAACTGTAAAAATGCACTAGGATTTTTGTGACACCCAGTGTGTGTGTATATATATATATATATACATATATATATAATCATATACAATGTGTATATGAATACATGCCCACACAAATGTATTTATATGCACTAATATGTAGGTATTATAGACATATGTAGCTATATGTAAATATTTCACATCTTTCAAATCTATTTTTCTCTATATGAATGTGGTTTCTATTTAACAGTCTAAACACTTAACATTTTAAAATATTAATTAAGTTTTAGGTCTGTTCAGCTTTTACATCTAAACACTTTTTCCCTTTCCCTAGGCAATTTTGTTTAAATAAAACTGGTTTTTACCACTCTCTTTTCTTGTCAGATTCTCTCAGAGGGAAAATTAATTGAAATACAAAATGGAAAAGCTAAAGAAAACAAGTGAACTACTGTGGGTCCCTTAGGTTCTTCCATTTTGGCTGAAGCTGTTTCCGCTGATGAATAAGAGCTGCCTGTTTGCTCCATGCTATGGCTGCTGCTAACTGCTGTGGATGTCTTTGCTTAAGGAATGTCTCAAGAAAAACAAACTGTGCTTGTAAGTTGTGAATACCAGAAAACAGATGAGGCGAATTCTCTCTCTCCTCTTCCTTCTCTTCCTTTTCCTTTTCCAAATAGCAGGGTCAAATTGAAACCAAAGCTTATTGTACAAACAGAAGCAAATGAAAGAAATATTGGATTTGTATGAGCTTCTTATGGAATTACTAGTTCTAAAACCAAATACATATCCAGAGTGAATGCTACTGAATCAGATAGAAACTACAACTTGGAGCAGAAGAGATAGCAACAAACATTTGGAATACAATGATAATGAGGGCTGTGTAGAGGATACAGGTGTACCAAATGTAACTCCTGGAAATTTACAACTAGGAAGACATTTCTTGAGTTTGTAAACCAACACTACTTTTTGGTGTAAAGGATTATTCTTCTTGAACCTGTCTTGTCCCTCAAGGGACTATCTTTTCTTTTGCATCCACCTGTCCTCACTGTTTCACTCAACTAAATGAGATACACATGTTCTACATGTGTGGGATTGTCTCCTACTGGTCCATTCTCTCTGATGGGATGGTTTTGTCTGAAGTGACCAAAATAGAGAAACTCCTTCCCACAAGTGTTTCACTCTTAGGAGTTATGGAATCTTAAGCTTTCAAACTAATTCTCTAATATGGGACTGCTCCAACCCTGAAATCCAGGTTACTATTGACAGTCTTCTAGTCATTTAAATTCCCCAGAGGCTTGGTTAGTAAATTTGGTCAATCAGTTATTCCTTTCTTTACCTAATCAAAGAAGCTCATGCCTCATAAAGACATAACAGAGTATAGAACATCTTATTTGCACTTTTTGTAATGATATTTTATTTTACAAATTACATGTAATAATTTTTCACATAAGTTTTCCAAAATCATATGATTCAAATTGTCTCCATTTTTCTCTTCCCTCTCCTTTCTTGGAGATGGCAAGCAATTTGATATGAATTTTACATGTATTATCATGCAAAATATATATATTTCTATATTATTCATTTTTATAAGGTAATAATAATAAAAATAAAATCCCCAAATAAAAACACAAGTATTGTTTATCCTTTTAAAACTTCATCACACCCTTAAAATGATTACATTAATTGAAATAGGGAGTATAGAACTCTGTTCCTTACAAAGACAAAATAAAAATTCAGTTACTTTCTTCAATTCTAGTTGAAATTGTCTCTTTCTGGCTAAATAATATAGAGTGGGGAGCAGGAAGGGGAAAGGATAGGGCAAGAAAGAAGCTTACTTTATACTATAATTTTACAGCTACTGATTTTAATTCATCTTTCTAGAGGCAGCCTATGGGGTACAGGGGATAAAATGCCAGACCTTGAGTAAGGTAAACTCATGTATCTGAATTTAAATCTGATTTCAGATACTTACTAGCTGTATGACCCTGGACAAGTCACTTAATCCTGTTTGCCTCAGTTTCCTCACTTGTAAAATGATCTGGAGAAGGAAATGGCAAACCACTTAGGTATCTTTGCCAAGAAAACCCCAAATGTTATCATGAGGAGTCAAGTATGACAGAAAATGACAACACCAAAATTAATCTTTTGGACTAGGTGTTAAATTCTTCTCTTTTCAAGAAAACAAGAGTCTAAGTGTTAATATAATCATCTTAACTTGCTGCCTTGTATACAAACCTCATGTTGTGTCACTCTAGTCATAGCTCTAATTTTAATTTTTTCTTCCAGTTTCATGACATCCATAATGGCTATAAACATGACATTATTTTCTTCATCCAAATCACTATTTAAAATGTCAATTTCCCCACTTGTCTTTTCCTGATTTTTTTCTAGTGTGACTATCACCAAACATAATTCATAACTATCATGATTCATTCTATATGTCCTCAAAATTTCATTCTTTCCCAATATCACCTAAAGCAAAAGATTACTCTCACTTATAGATTAAATAGACTCTGTTATTACAATGAAAATGAATAATGTTGACTTTAAAATTCCTATGTAACTGCTGCTCCTAGTAAGATCTGAAACCTGTTGCTCCTGCCCAGGCTCCTACCCAATGGTCATTCTGTCCCCTTGCCATGGTAAAAAGAGGTAAGGCATTTTCTGCCTGGGCTAATCTTATTCATTTCTTACCCGGGCTGCTCCTATTGTAAATAATTACTGATCATTTCCTTCATGAACTCTTCAGTGTCCTTTTAGCTGAAACTTGGATGATGCCACGCTAAGATACTTTAAGGTTTGGCCTTATAATTAGGTGCTATCTTTTTATCTTATTGGCCTCTTGTATCTTTTTTTTTCTTGTATTTCTAATAAAACAAAGAGTTTATGTTGTATGTTGCAAAGCCATTGTTATATTAAAAGGGAGGTACTACTATCTATTGGATGCATAGGTAGATGGAGTACAGAGAGAGGATAGGATGGCACTTCTCCTTTATAACAGTTGCCCAGGAAGGATACTTTAGGTCAAAGTGTTTATCCTTTCAGGACCCACCTAGGGTTAATTGATATTAATTACTGGGCTCTTCAGCTGAGGTAATGTTGGTAATCTGACTGTGTGACTCCCTTCCCAAATAAGCTTTGGAAACCAATTCAGTAAGGGACTTTAAACTTTGAATATATTTGGCACAGAAGGATAATGGTAAGGGATTGAGGTATTAGGAGACCCTACTTTAAATTGATACTAATGAATCTCTAACTGCAGGCAAATGAAGGAATCAAGATGATAGCTTCCCTCTGGTACAGCCTAGCCAGGGCTACACCAGAGCAGGCAAACTGCTGTGAAATCTTTAGTTTCTTTTTCAGTAGATCTTCAGCCTAATCAGTTGAGATATCCACCCTTTATCCACCCTCTTCTTCTTCTCCTGCCCACTTCCCGGATCCCTCCCAGTCCCTGGGAAACCTAGATGACTAAGATGATTTACTTCCTAATATCTAGGGGCAGTAGAATCAGTGATGGTGGTCTGATACAGGTTGATGAAAGTACAGGAAACACAGGAGGAGCTTGCAGGGTTGAATTTGCAAGTCTCTATTTCCCCAAAGACCAGGATCCACACTGATCTCCAGCCTCAGGGACAGGTAAAGACCCAAGAACATCTGTCAGGGTTCTCAACTGCCCTCTCCTGAGTCCACATGCCTCTCTGGGAACATTCCGACATCCAACCGATCTATCTGTCAATCATCGAGTGAACTTCAAGCTCCCAGAGATTCAATATAACACCATATAGCCCGGTGTATTTTGTATCTGATTTTTTTTTTGTGCCTAAAAGATGTAGGGAAACTACAATGTGTGGAAAAAAGCAAAACAAATCACAAACAAAAACAATAATCTTATAGATAAATAATTTTAACTCCCTAGGTCTGTAAACGTGAACCTATGGCATGGGTGCCAAAGATGGTACGTAGAGAAAGCTCTGTGGGCATGTACACTATAGCCTGCCAGTTACTAGAAAGGCAGAGGGACTCTGGCAGAGCTGTTCCCCTCTCCTTTTCCTCCTCATCTCCTTGTCTCTCTGCCCAGGAGCCCAATAGAAGTGCTTACTCCCTCCCCTGAGTAGAGCACGTGTGTCACTCCTCTCACTTTCTCCCTCTCCTGTCTGGGATGGGGTTGGGGGGAGCTACTTGGTCTCTTGGAGGGGCATGTGGTCTCTAAAAGGTTTGCCATCACAGCCTTAGCTTTCTAATTTATAAAATGAAGAACTGGGAATAGATGATCTCTGCAGTCATTGCCAGCTCAGTATCTATGGTATTTATTATGTTCCAAAGTCTGAAGAAAAAATGATTTTATATAGAAATACCCTTCTTTGTACAGATATCATATTCTCTAGTTTGATTATAACTTTCTTTAAAGTAGGAAACCATGCTTTTGAAATCTTTGTTGTTCTCACACTTAGCTCAGGGCCAAAAATAGCACTGCTTGTATATATATTTTAAATTGAATTTTGAAATTGAAATCTATGTTCTTTTTGTGCTCTTAAAAAATACCTTTGTTATTGACCTTAATCATGCATTTATATATGTGAATGTGTGTTTCTGTGCTTAAATGAACTAATGCTAGGCTTAGTCATCCAGCATTCTTTAAGTTCACCTACATATTAATGAGAACAAAGTAGTAATCCTTTCCAGTGAATCTTCATGAAAGTTAAGACTGCCCATTATGAAGTTAAAGAATGCATTAGTAAGTCTGTTTTTAATGGAATGAGACTTCTAGCAGATATCTGGACTTTTGAAGTCTCTCACCTCTCCTGTGTCTTATTCTTGTGTTATTTTTTGTGATCTATTTCCTGAAAACATCATTCATTTCCTCCATGTGACTTGGTATCTTTGGTATAGTCTGAAAATGGTATTACTTCTTGCTTTCTCTTTTGATCCTCATCCGAAGGATCTTGCATAGTGTCATCTGCATTGTGTCATCTGCATTCTCCCCATGAGTTTGTAGATTTCTATTCAAGCACATATACACATATACAACTCTCTCTCTCTCTCTCTCTCCCTCTCTCTCTCTCTCTATCTCTCTCTCTCCCTCTCTCTCCCTCTCTCTCTTCTTCTCCCTCTCTCTTTCTCTCTCTCTGTCTCTCTCTCTGTCTCTGTCTTTCTTTCTCTTTCTGTCTCTCTACACACATAACACTCACATACACTTTTCTGATAAAAAAGGACACTTAGCTACCACTTCTGTTAGATCCATTTCTTTCATTCTTCAGGTTTTTTTTTCCAACCTGCTCACTTTCATTTCTTTTCCTAATTTTTCATCTATTTTTGAGATTTTCCAGGACTTCTTTTTGAGCCTGACATTCTTTCACATTTCCCTTTGTCTTTAAATGTTTTTGTTTTTGCATTATTATCCTTTTCTGAATTTGTATTTTGGCTTTTCCTATTTCTGAAATAACATTTGAAAGTCATATTTTTTCTTTGTCTTTTGCTAATTTTTCTGGGCTATTTCGTGACCTTGCCTATTCTGGATCTTGGTTGTGGCCCGACTGCCTTTCAGTTCTACATTGTGCACTTCAAGGGGACAATCTGATTTGCTATGGGAAGATATATAGATATGTGGGGATCTTATAGATTTTTTTTT
This sequence comes from Gracilinanus agilis, assembly GCF_016433145.1. NCBI lineage: Eukaryota > Metazoa > Chordata > Mammalia > Didelphimorphia > Didelphidae > Gracilinanus > Gracilinanus agilis. The sequence goes on from NC_058135.1 coordinate 198,949,937, forward strand.
GTCAAGAAGCCACCTGTGCCAGGTAGGACCAGGTCCTGGTTCTCTAGAAGTTGACTCCTCAGCTTGTAGCATGTCAGATTGAACTGGGATTCTCTCTTTACTGCTGGTTTCCCCAGGAACAATGTGAGCCACATTGCTCTCCTTTCAGAGAGATGAGTCGCTCTTACTGTCCTTCCTCATCTTTTGTTGGAATACGGTTTCTCTCTGTCAGTTTTGCTGCTCCAGAGTTCATTTTGAGTTTTTTCTTTTCTTTTTTATTTTGTTTGGTTGTTTGGAGGTGAACTTGTGAGAGTTCAGAGCAATTCTTACTCTATCATCTTTGTTCCTGGGAGTAGATGTCTGAGAAATCCATTTCTTTTTCAAATAAAGCGTGACCTTTTATTGATATAGTCCCATTAAGAGTTGGAATATCAAATTCATATTTTTCTCTGTATCCCATGAAGAGATGAAATCTGGGACGTGGTTTTCAGTGGACTTAGGCATAATACATTCCAAAATGCATTTTTATTTCTTTAGTAAAGCGAGGACAGATTGTGGTCAAAAGATCCTGTGGGTTAAGAGATCCAGAAGCAGTGGACAAGAAAGCCAGAGGTAGTCACAGTGGACAGATACAGAGTTGAACCTGAGTCTAGATCAGAAGCAAAATCAATACCAGGATCAAAAAATAGAGGCTATGTAGGATGAAAAGATTTGATCTGGGTTCAGGTTGTAGAATTTGATATCAAAGAATAAAAAGAGGTTTGAGATACCAAGATAAAATTTTCAGTTCTTTTTTTCAGTAGTCTTTGGACACATGCATTTTTTAACATCTGCACATAGGAGGCCAACTTTGTCTTCCTTACTCTAAAAAATGTTTTATAACCATACAACCTCACTGTTATTGAAAAAAGCCATCTTTGCCTGTGGGTAGACAAAATTAATTTAGAGTCAAACTAGTTGAGCTATACCTTAAATTTGGACATATAATTTCTGGTATGGTTGCTAAATATACATACAAATATATTAAGCTATTAAAGCTTAAAACTGAACTAAAGGCATTTGGGACACTATCTCTCTCATTTATCTCTATTAAAGCTAACTAGATTTTAGTTTTTTATCCTTTGTTTTTGAAGAGAACAAATTATAGCACAAAGATGTTCCTATATGTATCCAGAAGTCCAATATATCTAACTTTTCTTAAATTTTGTTCAGATCCTTAAATTCTTTTTTATTTTTTGTTTTGTTTAGATTTGTTTAGTTGTAAAAGAGGCATATCAATGTTCCTTACTATTATAGGTTTGCTATTTCTCCTTATAACTTGTTTAATTTTTCTTCTAAGTATTTAGATGCATTTTATTCTACTTTTATAATGTAATCTTTTTGAAGATTATTTGATATGGTGCTAAATAAATATATTAATTTATATAATAATTTCATGTTAATTATATAACATTAGGTCAGCTTATCAAGGAACAATTAATATTTCTCTATTTGTTTTTATTTCTATAAAGATGGTTTTATAGTTATATTAATATAATTTCTATATGAATCAGTATGGTTTTTTCCCCAAATGTTTTCTATATCCTTTAGCTCTTTTAATTGAATTTTCCTATTTTCTCTTCTTGATTGGTTTTATTGGTAATATAAAGGGATCCTGATGTTATATATATATATATTTTAAATTTCATATCCTGCAACTTTGTTGGATTAATTATTTAATTAATTGTTCATTTGATTCTCTAAATTTCTATAAGAACACCATCATATTCTCTAAAAAGCAGATATTTTTGTCTATATCCCCTCAATTATTTTTTGTCTTTTTTTAATAGTGAACATTTTAAAGCCTATGTTAAATAGTAATGACAATGGCTACTCTTGCTTTACTTTGCATCTTATCTCTATCTATCTGTATTTTATTACTCTAGTGAGTGTATTCCCATATATCACCAGAAGCATATCACATTTTATTTTTCTAAAATTCTGTTTAGATCTTTAACATCTTTCTTGCTAATTTTTGTTTAGATATTGCTATTATTATTATTAGAAAAGGCTCTAATTTATCCTAATAACATATAATGATGGCTCTTTGTTTTAGATATGGAGTATTTATCATGTTGAGGAAATGTCCCCTTATTCCCAAGTATCTCCCTTCCTTTTTCTTTATTCTTTTAGTACCATCAAACAACTCCTTTTATGACTTCTGATAGCATAAGTATTCTAAAAAGACCCATGTAATACACTCAGACACACACATACACACAAACACACACACAAGCACACACACATTCACCCTTTCCATTATAATGTGAACAATCTATCCTTAGAAAGTCTCTCAAATACCATTTTTGTTTGTTTCTCTTGATTCTCACAATTATCTTTCAGAGGTTGAGTTTATCATAAGGAGGATTTGAAAGATTTTAATCTCATTGAATTATTGATGCTATGGCCAGGCTTAGTGGTATTGTTCGTGTTCTTATTATTATCATGTAGAGGAGGTGGGGGAGTTTTGAAATAATTCTTCCCATCTAATTTTATGTCTTGGGTTTCTCTAGCATTGTAATGGCTTCTTATCTTTTGTTTCTTTGCTCAGTCTTGGTGATCAGGTTCCCCTGAAACTCTGTTCCACACAAGAGGGATAAGTCTCAGAACCCCTACCCTTTTAAGTACCATCCCTGGACATCACTTCCCCCTATGAGTAGAGATGAAAATTTGCTTTCCTCTAAGGACTGGTATTAGAGTGAGCATAATGAGGCTCTGCTTTTGCTTTGGAGTGAATCTTAACTCCTCTTCTTCAGGACCAGGATCAGAAGAAGAGCTACTTTCCTCTCTCCCCAGGAGTTGTAGTGACAGAAATGAAGACCCTGTCACCAGGGGCTGTCTATTCTGTCCTTGCATTCCCTTGACATTTCAAGAATACTGGTGGAGAACTCAGGCTATCTATCTGCCATCTTTTACCCTTGCTACATGATCAGCCCATAGTATTGTTCCAGCAAATATTTCTTGGATGATGACTTTTTTAATTAATATTCTTCCTTTAAGTTCTTCATTGGTTACATGCTATAGCCCACTCACACTTACTAAAAGGCTCTCCATTATTTTCCATGATTTTCATTTTCAAATCTTGAACACTGCCTTATTCAATATCTCACACAACAGCACTGGTAAAATATTGGCCTTTCATTTGAGCAGAATCTTGGGTTCACTAAAAGAGCTTTGCAACTCAACGTGTTTTTTTTTAATCTAGTCTTATTTTTTTTTCTTTTTTAATCCTGAATCCAACTCAAAATCTATTTACATGCTTTCTCCCAGATATACACTGGTAGACATGCTCTAGAGATTGTTCATTCAACTGAATGTCATAATCTGGGTATCTCCTTGATATTTCCTATGTAGAAAGTCAGGTCAAACAATTTTGAGTGGTTACAGATTTTTCTCCCCCCGCAGATTCTACAATTTTCCTGGACTTCATGGAAATCAGCTACTAGAGAGTCACACCTCAGTGAAGAGTTGAAAGAGAGGCTGCATCCACCTGAGAGTGATGCCAATTCTCCTCTGCAGGAAGACACCTCAGACCCTTAGCTGCTTTTGCATAGATATATGTTTTCAGATCTGAAAGTAAGCTTAGAGATCATCTAGCCCATTTTACAAAGAAAGAAACAGTATCTCAAAGTGAGTAAAGTATTTTTCCCAAGTCATACAATGAGTTAATGGAATACCTGAGACTGGTAATAAATTCCTCTCTATAATCTTTCAGTTATACTGTTTCCCCCCTCTATTTTCCTTTATTTTCCCCATGGAACATATTATGGTATTTGGACTCACTCATTGAAATGAATAAAGCACTTTTGGAAGCTCCCTTCAATCAACTGCTCAATTGCTTATTTTAATGAAGCTGAAATTTCCCAATACAGACTTACTACCTTGTAAGAGAGTGTATAGATTCCAGAAGTTCCCAGGAGGTTTGATAAACATTGGAGGGTCCTTACAATGGAACAACTCATTCATGATTTGAGGAAATCTACATGACATTAAAAGTGAAAAGTGGGAATCACTGTATAGAACTGTGAAATTAAAGTTTAAAATTTTATCTTTGTGGGTGAAAATTGGGGGAGACCATTATTATTATTATTATCTCCACTCAAATCATTTAGAGAAATCTACTGAACTTGTTGACTGGATCTGACCCAGTAGAACAGTTTTCTCAGATGATGTTTCTCTGGTATAGTGAATGCTCTATGAAGTTATACACTTGAATTAACAAGGAAACTAAAGAAAAATTATTCTCCCCATCCCTCAAGGATCTGTGATTACGACACATTTTTATGTTGTAATTGTTAAAGGAAACATTTATTCCAATACCTAATTATTTACCTTTAAATGAATGTTGTGCAATTTGTAATCAAATAGCTTTACTTTATTGAAAGCAGATGTCAGGAAATGTAATTCTGCATTAAAAGATTTAACTATTTTACTGACACCCAGGACTCTCTGTCCTATCTTTAAAGCTACATCTAGGAAATTCATGAACATTCAATCTTAGTGAAAAATCAATTATTTATCTACATGTTTCCTACTGTTTCAGCTGGCAGCAATATAAGGATTAAATAGTTATAAATCAACTAAATTTTTTAATTGGAAATTAAAAACAGTGAAACCAACAAAGAACATTTTCCTTGAAGAATGTTAACCAAAATACCCCTTACTTAATGTTTGATTATTGTTGATATCTACCAACTTGGGGAGTTGACTTCCTATCAGATTAAAATAAAAGAATCATAGAATTTTAGATTTTGGAGAATTACCTTAAACTCTTCTAGTTGAATTTATTTTAAATTGTTTTACAAACTAGAAAGCCAATAAAATAAAATTTTGTGTAAGGTAAAAAAGTCAAATTCACAATCCTTAAAATAATTGTTTAAAAAAAAGGCTCATAGTAGATTAACTTCACCAAATAGGCCAGTTAGGGCAGTGAAACTTCTGTTGCCACTTTCTTATAGTACTTTGTAGTTACAAAGTTTTTGCAAAATATTTTGATTATTATTGGCACTCCATAAATGCTTGTTGAATTAATTTTAATGTTCTTCCAGCAATGTTTCTAAGTCTATAATATAAGTATTAACTTCATTGTACATATGACAAAGATGAAAATCAAGGGAAGCAGAGTGATACAGTGGAATGGGGTTTTGTTTTGGAATAGGTAGACCTGGATTCAATTCCAGTCTCTTGTATTAACTCTATGAGTAAATTTCTTAAACTCCCTGGGCCTTATATGTTCATGATTGGGTTAGGCTAAATGTATCTCAAGCCCCTTGTACAACTTATTATCCTATACCCATGTTGGTGATCCTATAGCACACATCCCAGAGTCTACTGGAGGGGGATGTTCCCATCCCTCCTCTACCCACGCTGAAGGACATTTCTCACATGACCTGTCCCTCTGCCCAGTAGCCCAGTGGGAGATCTTCCTTCATCCCCTCTCCAGGGTAAGGTGGGGGGGGGGCTCACATGCAGGGAGAAGGTTTGCAGTTTGGGTACTCAGAATCTAAGATCTCTAAAAGGTTCACCATCACTGCCCCCTACAATGGCTTCTTTAGGGGATAATGACTAAAAAGAGCATAGATCTAGGACATTGAACTCATAAATTAAGATACCCATTCTTATGCATAAAGATGCAGCAAGTATTAGAAAAAATTACATTATGCCATGTAGACACAATAATTTTTCCTTTTCACACCCCCCCCCTTTTACTTCCTCTTAAAAGCAGAGTGTGGCTTTTATTTTTCCATAGAATTAAAGGAACTCAGGAATGAAAAAGAAGTCCCCAAATCAATTTGCCCATTCCCCTGTTTTAAGAACTTTACTCCCTTAATATTTACAAGGAGGTATAAAAACATTTTGCGATCTGAATTGAATCCCTCTTTGTTCATTTGAAACCTATTTCTTCATGCTCTTTGAAGAACAGCTGATCATTCTTCTTTGGATATGACACAACATTTACTCATAAAGTCCTGTGGAATTAAGAACAGCAAAATAGCCTTCACCAGGAGTAATTACCAGATTAATGAAGAACTGTAGTTTGGTCTATTTAAAATAAATTGGTGGTCTTAGTTCAGAGTCCCAGGGGAGAGATGCTATATCCCAGCAAACTCACCTCCCCAATTGGCAAGGATGCCTGTCTTGCTTTTTATTCTCAGCAAACCTGGAAAAAATTGAATAGTCAGAGAAACCAAGGGCACACTGACTGGTGGAAATCACTCTAAAATGAAACAGGCTGCTATGGTAATATTTAGGGAAACTTGAATTTTACTTGTCTGGTCTCTTTTTTCCCCTGTCAGTTGAAGTCTCCTCCTCCCTTTTCTCTACTTAAGTTGCCAATCCATTATTTATTTAAAGCTCTGAGTATATATTATGGGAAGAAAAATAAAATAACCCATTTTGCCCCTGACATGTGTGAGCATAGAAGATCCAAAGAAAATGCAATCATTTTGACTATGTAATACATTGTTTTATAGCAAAAGAAAATAAACACATTGGAACAGGGGGAGGGAAGCTAGTTGGAAATTGCCTCAGCACTTTGCATTACAAAGAGTTAAACTCTATTTTTATTTGACTTGTCTTAAATCCAGCCCTATTGGGGAAAAACAGAACAACCTGATATTTGGATAATAATAGTGAGGAATACTACTTGATGGCCTTAAAAAGCAGTGGTCTAAGATTGCTAGAATGGAAAGTGATTAACTTTTCTTCTTTTAGAGAAACATATTGTCCTAGACCTGCTAGCTAGTATATGCTATTGAGATTTCTATCTAATAGTATTTCATAGGTCAGCCTAGCAAGTACTGATATCTTCTCATATATTCCTTTACCCAGCCTCAACCCCAACTTATGCATCTTTAAATTTAGAAACTACTGAAATCAAGGGTAAGAAAGCTGATAGACAGTGAATGAAGAAACCTTTGCAATAGTTGATTTTTTTAAAATAATAAGTTTAGTTTCAAAAATGTCTAAAAACAAAAGCCTTCTTTTTGTTTAAAACTGAATCCTCAGCAGCAGTACTCTTTAGGAACTGAAAAGCTAAAATATTTCTGTTGTCATATCCTGCCTGGGGCAGGGTCAACACTTGCTGGTGATTAGGAAAACAGCCAGGCTTGGGAAGGGCAATCCCTGCCTGGGGATAGAGGGAACAGAACTTAACAACCACAAAACAAAGACAGACTGGGCTGGTTTTGTGTGTCTGTAAAGTGTCAAAATCCATGCAGCTGAGCTGGGCAGGAAAACAAGACTTGGGAGCAGAGATTCAGTGCAGAGGGTCACTTTTGGACCAGTAGTCAAAATACAAGGAGTGATGAGGAGCTGACCATTTGGCTCAAGTTGCTCCTCTCAAAAACAGCCATTTTGAAGAAGCATTAGGCTCTGACATATCCTGTGCTAAATAAGTGGGACCTATGAGATGCTTGGTTCACAAATCTATAAATGTAAGTCCTTTCTCTCCCTCCTTTCTTTTCCCTTCCTTCCTCTCTTCCTTCTTTCCTGGAACCTTGGGTTTCCTTTGGACACCCCAAACTCTAGAAGCCTTTTCAGGTCAAACAGAGAGCAGAACATTCCTTTTTCCTTGCATTCTTGTAATTCCTAGGAAAAGATGACTCAACATCAGAGATTCAAGATAAGGAAGAGACCCCTGAGAAAAACATTCCCCTTGGATTCTCCCCTGGATTTCAAGATGGACACAGATATACATCTTCTGGTTATGCTCCTATACCATCTGCTTGTAATCTAGGACATCTACTTGTCCCCTAAACTTTTTGGAACACAAACCCCAGTCAGACACCCCCCACCTACCTAACCTCATTCCATTTCCTCATTCCTGGTCTCAGAGTCCCTGTTGTCAAAAGATATAAAAAGACCCAGGACACATCTCCTGGTGAAGGACGTGCCCTCTCTTGTGCCTGTTCTTCTAGCCACTTCAATATGAATTCCAAATTAATAAATGTCTCTTTTTTATTTCTAAGCTAAGTTATGGAGCCTTGCATTCTTGCAAAAGATATCTGTCCTAAATCCTAGGGGTTCACCTCAAGCCCCCCCACAACACTTCCTTCCTTCCTTCCTTCCTTCCTTCTTTCTTTCCTCACTCTCTCCCTTCCTCCCTTTCTCCCTTCCTCTATCCCTTTCAGCTTAGAATATAAGGTACTTTGTAAATATTTATTGGTTGATTGATTTTTAAAAGGTTTGCTTTTATAAATATGTTTCATTGATACTTTTTGTTTTGATATCATAGCCCTACCCAACACCTATTACAACCTTCCTTGGAACAAACAGCAAATAATTAAGCAAAAAATCTCAAAATATACAATTAAAAAACTTTATCCAATGTGATATACAGATTTCCATCTGACTAATTTCCTATGTCTATGACATGGGAGAAGAAGCATGATTTGTTATCATTTCTCCAGAACCTTCCTTATTTTTTAATAATTGAGTTCAATTCCAATGTAAAATTCTCCTTTCATTCACCAAAGTTCAATCATTGTGCATTTTATAATCTAGGTTCTGCATATTTTTCTCATTTTATTGGGTTATAAAAATCTTTCTATTATTTTTTAGAAACTTAATTATCATCATTTCTTCCTGTATACCAATTGTCTATTACTTTCATAGGGCATATTTTCCCCAGCCATTTTTTTACCCATGGGCACTCCCTTGGTTAATGACATTTTGCTACCAGATAGAACTGCTGTGACTCTTTTGGTAATTATTGCATCTTTGCTTATGCCTTTCTCTTCCCTGGGATATTTTAGCTGTAAGTTTTAAAAGAACCATAGGCTGGAGGGGATGTGGCAAAATTGGGACATTAATGCACTGCTGGTGGAGTTGTGAATTGATCCAACTTTCTGGATGGCAATTTGGAACTATGCCCAAAGAGCAAAGAATGTCTGCCTTTTGATCCAGCCATGCCATTGCTGGGATTGTACCCCAAAGAGATCATAGGTAAAAAGACATGTACAAAAATATTTATAGCTGTGCTCTTTGTGGTGGCAAAAAAATTTGAAAATGAGGAGGTGTCCATCAATTGGGGAATGACTGAACAAATTGTTGGGTCTGTTGGTGATGGAATATTATTGTGCTCAAAGGAATAATAAACTGGAGGAATTCCATGTGAATTGGAAAGACTTCCAGGAATTGATGCAGAGTGAAAGGAGCAGAACCAGGAGAACATTGTATACAGAGACAGATACACTGTGGTAAAATTGAATGTAATGGATTTCTGTATTGGCAACAATGCAATGACCCAGGACAATTCTGAGGGATTTATGAGAAAGAAAACTATCCACATTCAGAGGAAGAACTGTGGGAGTAGAAACATAGAAGAAAAACAATTGCTTGATCACATGGGAGGATGGGGATATAATTAGGTATGTTGACTCAAAATGAACACCCTAGTGCAAATATATGATTCAATAATATGGGAATAGATCTTGATCAATGACACATGTAAAACCCATTGGAATTGTGCATTGGCTATGGGAGGGGTTGGGAGGAGGGGAGTGAAAGAACATGAATCCTATAACCATGGAAAAATGTTCTGAATTAATTAATTTTAAACAATTAAATTAAAAAATCCATAGGCCAAGTTCTGCATTTCCTTTTTTAACAGTCATTACTAGTCGGTCATCCTGCTAGTTGGCATAGTTCATAGAATGCTACGTTTGGAACTCAGTAAGACCTGAGTTTACATCCATCCTCAGACACTTGATAGCTATCTGACACTGGGCAAATCATTTAACCTATTTTTAAACCCTTACTTTCTGTCTTAGTAACAACTCTTAAGACTGAAGAGCAAGGACTAGGCAAATGGGCTTAAGTGATGTGCCCTGAGTCACATGGCTAGGAAGTTTCTGAAGATAGGTTTGAACCCAGGTCCTCCCAACTCGAGGACTGGTGCTCTATCCACTGTGCAACTTAGCTACCCAAGTCATTTAACCTTAAAGCATGTTGCAAACCTCAAAGTGCTGTGAAAATGATAACTATTATTATTGAAGCAAAGCATCCTTCCAACAACTACACCAAAAGTATCAGAGTAGCATTCAGTGTGGTAGCAAAGAACCACAAAACAAATGGGTGCCAATGGATTGGAGAATGAAGAGAAAAATATGGCACATGGAAATAATGGGAATATCACTGTAGAGTAAGAAATAATGACAATGAGATATCTAAACAAACCTGGAAAATGCCCTGATAATAGATAAATATAATAAACCAGAATAAAATTTTGACTGGTAAATGTAAGAGATCTGTTGCTTTTTAAAGGAGGGAATGTCATTCTTCAAATTGATGTCTTGCATTCACTGAAGTGACCTAAATTTAAGCAATCCAGAAATGCTAGTTTAAAACCCTTAAATAGAAAGATATTTGAAATTACTCAGCTCAAAAGTGCTCTATGGAACAAATCGTGTCAGTCATAATGAGTGAGTACAGGTTCCAAGACATTTTGATCAAATTAAAGAAAACATGTCAAAGAAATGAGAAACCACAAACCGTAGGGGAAAAGTTGTAATAAGAATCTTGCTGGAGAGTCCACCCAATCAGTTTAAAGAGGAGGTGTGTGCCAGGATTGAATGATTTATGTGGAAATTTAGAAAACCTGACCCACACCCTAGTGAAATGATTAGATCATTAGAGTGCTATGTATTTCATATCTAAAGCTTAAGTGCCTATTTCACTACCCTCAGGAGCAGATAAAGGCAGCAGAGAAGGGCACAGGAAGTTTGCTTGCAGAAAAGCTTTGGAAGGGACAGAATTATTCTTTAGAATGATTGGGTAGTTGGGTGTGATAAATAATTTAGGTTCCTAATTATCCAAGAGGGAGCATGGTATAGTGAATATAGAGTTGATCTTAGAGTCAGGAAGACCTATCTTCATATCCTATCTTTGGCATGAAGTGACTTGCCAAATAATCTCTCAGTGTTCCAGGAGAGACTCCAACCTTATAAATTGCAGAGAACATGCCAATTATATTAGTTGAAGAATTTCTTCCCTTGGAGTTTTATACTGAAGATCTACAAAAGCCAGGCTAAAAAAAGTCTCCAAAAACACATAGCTACAACCCAAGAGCTTTCATTTAATAAAACAAAACAACAACAAAAGATCTAAGCGTATATGATTAGGAACCCAAGCTCTAACAATGTATCAAAAGACATGCTTAAAAGCATACTCTACAGATAAAGCCATAATTTTTCAAATATTTTCCAATATCTTCCAACATTTTTAAAAAATTCATATTCACATTTCAAAAATATAGAGAATGGCAACAAATTTGTAAGAATTTAAGTCATTCCCCGTCTGGTAAATAGTCAAAGGATATGAACAGGCAGTTTTCAGAACAAATCACAGCTATATATAGTCATATAAAGTGCTCTAAGTCACTATTGATTAGAGAAATACAAATTAAAACAACTCTAAAGTACTACCTCATACCTATCAGATTGACTCATATGCCAAAAAAAAGGAAATGAAAGATATCATATGTGGGAAAATTGGGGAATTGATACAGTATTGATGGAGTTGTGAACTGATCCAACCATTCCGTAGAGCAATTTGGGACTATCCCCAAAGGACTATAACACTGTATATATCCTTTGATCCAGCATTAGCACTACTAGGTCTATATCCTAAAGAGGTAAAACAAAAGGAAAGAGATATCTAAATATAAATATATGTACATTTATTGTATATTTATTTATATATTTATATATGTATATTGTAAATTAAGAGGATACCCATTAATTGAAAGATGCTATACAAGTTGTGGCATATATTTGTGATGGAATACTATTTTCTATAAGGAATCATGAATATTATAGATTCAGAAAATCCTGGAAAAACTTACACAAATTGATTCAAATTGAAGTGAGCAGAACCAGGAGAACATTATATACAGTAACAGTAATACTGTATGGTGATTAACAGGGAATTACTTGGCTATTGTCAGCAATATAGTGATCTAAGACAATTCCAAAGAATTCATGGTGAAAAATGTTATCCACTTCCAAAGAAACAAATGATGGAGTTGAATGCAGATCTTGGTTTTTTATTTGTCTTTGTTTTCTTTTACAATATGACTGATATGGAAATATGTTTTACATGACTTCACATGTCTAAACCATATCAAATTACTTGCCTTTTCAAAGAGGTAGGAGGACAAGGAGGGAGAGAATTTGGAACTGAAGTTAAAAAATATATTAAAACATTACATCTAAAAATATTACATTGGAAAAATATATTTTATAAAAAAGCATCCTTCGAAGAACCAGTATAGAATAAAGAAAATGGGACATCCTTAGATAGGAGAACTTGCATGCAAGTCATGCATCTGGTATATACTTGTTAAATGGTAAATTCCAACCTCTATGAACCCTATAGAAATCTAGAATGTTAAGTCATGGAAAAGTTTGTTATGTGTACTGGTAGAGGAAATTATTATAATAAATTATTGACATTGGTGAAACCACAGGTCCTAGACAATTAAAAATTACTATAGAAATACTATCAGATATTATTAAAACATGATAGCAATTTCTCTCTTCCTTAAGAAAACTTAGTAATGTTAATGTCAGTAAAGCAAGAATTGCCAGTATTTGCACCATAATATACTAGACAATTCAAAACGTCTTAGATAAAATAGTAAAAAAGGCTTGTCATAGTCCAGGATATAGAATTCAAAGGAATTATTGATTTGATTTGACAAATGAAAATGAAAAATCGTTGCCATCATTATTACACACATTTCTATAGACTTTAAAGATTCCTGAGCACTTTCCTAACAATAATCTTCTGTAATAATATAGAATATACAATGCTTCAACATGGCTGTCAAATATATTATTACACTTCTGAGATAGATAATGCTAGTCAAAAGTCTATATAGCACACCTATGAACCACCCCCCAAAACACTATGCATTCCTATGGTGCTAGTATTATTATCCTCATTTAGCAGTGGAACAAATTCAGTCTAAAAAGAATTAAGTGACATGTTCATAGATATGAATCATAACCAATACCTAAACTTCAGCTTTCTGACTCCAAATCTATCAGTTTTCCATTAGAAAAAAACACTAGTAGGAAGGAGGAACTGAGAAGGAAGTAGAAACTAACATTAAAAAAAATCTTTCCACATAAAAGACAAACTGGTTCAGACACTCCCCAAAATGAAATTGCACAAACTCAGACCACTGAGACCTGATTTAAGTTGCTACTGATCTAATGAAATGTTCAAAATAATTGCATTTGAAATCTGTCATGTACTTGGGACAAAGAGCCTCAATTTCATCAACTGTAATATTTTCTTTAGCTATTGGGGACAACAAAAAGATCCATCTACATTAAGATTAGGATCCCCACAAACAAAATAAAGGAGGGATGAGGAAGCTGTTCATATGAAAAAAGATCTTGAGATTTTAGTAAACTTGCAAATTTAATTATAGTCAACAATGTAATGTTGAAGCTAAATCTATCTACATGTATGTTTTTGTGTATGTATACATGATTGTGGGTTGTTTTAAGAGAAGCATACTGTTGAGCACTAAGGAGATAACAATCCTGCTATATTCCGTCTTCATTAGAGCTGTCCTGGTTAGAACACAACTGATGTATTGTGTTCAGTCTGAGCACTATATTTTAGGAACGATATTGATAAGTGGGAGAAGCTATAGATTAGGATGACTAGGAGGATGAGAGATCTTGAGGTAATTCCACATTAGCAGTTATGGAAAGACTTGGAGACATTTTTCTTTTTGAAAAAATTTTGTATTGTATTTTTCCAATTATGTATTAAAATATTTTTTACCTTTTATTTTTTAAATTTAGTACCAAATTTTCTCTTCCTCTGTCTTTTTTCCCCATTTCTTGAGAAGGCAAGCAATTTGATATTAATTATACATATATAGACATGTAAAGCATATTTCTATTTTAGCCATGTTTTAAAGGAAAAGAACAGACACAGAGTAATAAAAGTAAAGGAGGTTAAAAAAGTTATTAAATCCAAACCCAAAAAGAATTCCTAGAAAAGAGAAAAATGATGTTTTTTCTAAGGAGTTTTATGACTTCTGGTCACAAGGAAGCAGTGACCATATATATCTCTCCTCAGATTATACTACCTTTGAAGCACCAAAAACTTCCAGTGCTCTAGAACTACCTCTGAAAGCAGAAGTGTAGAAAAAAGCTAAATCTTGGGACAGTGCCATCTCTCCCCTCATCCCTAGTTCCAATAAAAAGTGATCCCTGGAGCAGAACCCAACTTAAGAATAAGGTTTGAAGTTAAGAAATAAGCTGGGAAAATGAGCAAACAAACAAATGAAAAGGATTTGACCATAACATGTTTCTGTGGTGACATAGATGATCAAGACACAAACTCAAAAGACAGCACTCTTGAAATAGCTCTAAGTAAAAACTCAAAGAAAAAAATTAAATAAACACAAAATCAATAATGATTCCTAAAAGAGTTAAAATGATTAAAAAACAAATAAGTAAAAGAAAGACTGGGAAAATAAATGAGAATGATGTAAAAAATATGAAAAGTCAATTAACAGCTTGGTAAAAGAGTCACAAAAAGAATACTGAAAATGTAACACTTAAAAAACAGATTTGGCCAAATAGAAGAGAGAAGTTTAAAACTTCACTGAGGAAAATAACTTCTTAAAAAACAGAATTGGATAAATGGAAAAAAGAGGCACAGAAATGCTCACTGAAGAAAATAATTAACAAAATTTAAAACTGGGCAAGTGGAAACTCATGACACAATGTGGTAGCAAGAAAAAATAAAGCCCAAAATCCACAAGGCATAATGATTTGTACTCATGTTCTCCCCTCTTCTCAGCTTTCCCATCATTCTTCCAGGCGCCCAGGCACATAACCTCAGTAAAATCCTTGACTCCTCTCATGCTTACTCCACTAGGCAATCATTTACCTTGTGGATTTTGGGCTTCAAATCTCTCCTTGCTCTAGGCCATGATCTATTTAGCTGCCATTATACAGTTATTTCTAAAAAGCAGATATAGTCATGTTACACTCCCCTCTAACTCAACAAACTCTAGTGGTTCCCTATTATTTCCTGAATCAAGTAAGAAAATCTTGTCTTTTGGTTTTTAGTGATTTCACATCTTGACCTCTTTGTAACTTTGTAATTTTCAAATCCTTCAGTCTCCTCTTATTGTGTCACCCAATGATCTTCCTATTTCTAGAACATAGTCATCTAGCACTCATTATGTGCTTAGTACTAATTCCTTGAAATACTAATAAAAGAAGAAAGCTAGTCTCTCCTCTCATAGAGTTCATATTCTAACAGATAAGACAACTCATAAAAGGAACCTGAACGGGGGGAGGGAGTAATGAAAGAAAGGTGAGGATTTTAGGGGAAGCATACAGTCCAGCCTGGACAGGGCATTAGATACTGTTGGTCTAGGCAACTTTCTTTAAATGGAGGTTCTGGGAAGAGCTCCCCCAACAGAGAGACAGACAGGCAGGTGAAGGATCCTCCCAATGTGTGAATTCCAGAGAACTGAGGGAAGCTTCAGGATGAAGACCTGAGATATGGTAGAGGAAATCTGGATTATAATATGGAGAAGAATGAGGGTATGGGATATTCCTCCTCCAGACTCCTGTGGTTAACATTAGTTCTATCCCTTTCAGGTTTCCTCTTAGTTTTCCTGAATTCATTGAAGACTAGCTCAAATACTCTTCTACAGTAAAGAACAGAGTCTACCAATTTCCCCTTTCTCTGTCACTTATAAACACACACACAGACACACACACATAAT
Source organism: Gracilinanus agilis (assembly GCF_016433145.1). NCBI lineage: Eukaryota > Metazoa > Chordata > Mammalia > Didelphimorphia > Didelphidae > Gracilinanus > Gracilinanus agilis. The sequence continues at coordinate 198,965,727 of NC_058135.1, forward strand.
CAACATGCATGCAACAGGCAACCAACTGACATGCCATTCATGCACAAACTTTATACATGCACATACATGTATACATATATATACATGTGTGCACTGTAACAAATAAAATTACTACAGAAGGGTATATTTAAAGATATTAGGGTTTTAATGTAATCCATATTGATAATTAAGAAAACCACTTGCCTGCTAAGATCTAATTCAAATGGCCCGCCCTACCTTCCCCTTGGCTGCTTCCTAGGGAGAGCGTCCCAATCAAGTTCTGAGACTTTATACCTCTGTCTAGGTAATCACACTTCCTGCCCACCTGTATTACACAAGAAGAATCATGGGAAATGTAATTTTCAAGTCCCCTAAACGTCCACAGGAAATTTATATGAGAGACCTCAATATTAAGTTCAAGGACCTCAACTTTCTAATATCACATTCCCCCCTGAGATCCAGAGAAAAGACTGGTCTGCTGGAAGGATCTTGTAAACATAGTCAACTTTTAAATTTCAGGAATTTGGGGATAAAAGAAAAGAAGACAAAAACAATGATTCAATGATTGGTAGCCTCATTGACAAAAGCCAATTAGGGGCAGTCCCCTTTGGCATAAGAGTGTACATTTAAAACAAATGCATTCGACGACTCATAGTTCATTCAATTGCAACCCAAAGTTCATTTTGGATCTTCCTGATCCTGTGAAGGCTCTTCAGTCATCTTCATGGTGCCTTCTCCAAACAGATTTGTTGTCTGGATTCTGGGGAGATAGGAAATTTCTTATCCTGAAATTACTCTCAAAAGAACTTAAACTTTATATTATAGATTATAAAACATACATTTCCTTCTGAGGAGAATTTTACAGCACATAGAGGCATAACACATGTTCATATATGGAATTTTTATTTGTTTACAAGTTGCTTTTCAGTTGTTTACAGGATATATCTTTCATAAGGATGAGGGTTCCTTGAGGATAAGAACTGTATTTTTACCTTTATTTAGGTTAAGCATTACTAAATGCTTAATGACTGACTGATCAGTCTTGGGACAGGCTATGTAATATAGCAAAATACTACCTCTCTACCTTTAAAGTTCAGAATTATTGTCAATGCCCTTCCTCCTTTACCCAAGCACAAAAGCTCATCCCCATTTTTGGAAATGCCATTTATCTATCATGTCCCAATTCAAATTATCTTTTTCATTTAGCCACTCAGATCTTCCCCATCCACAAGTAACATTTTCCTCTTTTATATACCTAGTACTTTATTCCTACCTTCCTTATGAAATATTTTACTTTAAAATTTAGCCATTTCTCTACATATCTCTCCAGCTAAAACGACATGCCTTTCTTTATTCATCTTACTTTCTCTTTCAACATTTAACACATTATATTTGTAGTTGAGAAATATTTGCTGATTGATTAAATAAATGAATGAATGAATGAATGAATGAATGAATGAATGAATGAATGAATATCAGGACCTAAAAATTGTCCTTTGGAGGTATTTTCTTTTTGGCATTCCTGCAGTAACAAATAGAAATTATTTATGAGTGAGTTTTCAGTTTCCTCAGTATGTCTGGTAAACTAATTACTAGGAGTGAGCCAATAATCCTTCTGAAAGTCTCTCTTCATTTATATCGTTGGTAGTGCTCTGATGTGACAGTTTAATGCTATTATACTACAAAATATATGTCCTTCCCTAAAATAAACATTTTTTTATAATAACAATACACATGTCTTCAAAGAGCAAGGTTATCTAAAGATAATTGGACTCTAGAGAGATTACAGGCATTTAGATCATGAGAGTTTTGTTTCCAGCATGCCTTATTAAAAAAATTACTAGGAGGCCAAAGACAACTATAAAGACACACATTTCTCCATTATTATGAAATAAATAAATATTATCCCTGGATACATACTGATGTACTCTGTTGATGAGGCCTTTATCTCCTTGACCCTATAGTGTCTAATTATTATTTAGTAAATCTTTAATTTCAGGTGGAGTTTCAAATGAAGAAAGAACACATTTTCTTGCTAAATTGAAGAAATTAGGAACATAGAATCACAAATTTATAAATAGAAAGGTTTTAGAAGTTATTTAATCCCAAACCTCCATTATTCAGATCAGGAAACTGAGGATTAATATTAAAATAGAAAAGAGGATGGTAAGTTGCAAAAAAGATACAGGGTGCAAAGCAAGTGAATCTTGGCTGGAACTCAAAAAAGAGGGTTCCAAAAGGAATATGAGAACAGAATAAGGAGAGGACTTGAAGCCTGGAGCTGAGTTCCTGTTTCCTTCAGAACTTGGAGGGTTAACTTTCTGGGAAGTTAACTGACCTCCCCTGAGAGGGGAGGTTGAGCTCTTGGACCAGCTTTCCAGCTTCTGGGCTTATCTCTCTCCCTGTTCCTGCTTTTTGTTCCTGATCTTAATTTTAAGCTACCTTTTTGATCCTGAGAGGAAAGCCAGCCTGAACATAGACTTTTATCTGTTTGTATTTCAAGAAACTTGCAGGCGTTTGTTTGCCTGTAGGCCTTGGTGACTCTGCCATCTGTTCGCCACCCTTATACAGTAGAACTTATCTATTCAGCTTTACCAAAGACTGTTTTGGAGTGGCCGTAATTAGGGAAGCTAGATATTGGGGATTTAGGGGTACATTTCAGAGAGTTTAGGGTGACAGTTAGCTGCAAGTCAAAGAAGGCAGGTCCATGTGGACCTTGTAGATTAGGGGAGAAGAATTAGAGCATTTAGAGCTAGGGAAATTCCTCAGCCCTCCTTCCCATTCCCTTTCCTTGTTTTATTTAGTATATTAAACCTTTTGTTAACTTACAATAACACTCAGATTGCATTATTGAGAGATCCAGGTTTGAAAAGAGCCATTTTGGCCCTATCAGCCAGAGATAGATAGAGACACTGAAATTTCAAACTTACTGACCTTTTAAATGATCAAAACCACTTCTTTCACCAGAGAGGCTATGAGACTTGCTCAGGATCATTTGGTAATAATGATCTTGGGCCAAACAGAAGGCAGAAATGCTTTCATCCTTCCCTGAAAATCAAAGCATTTTGGAGAAGGTAAACAATATTCATAACTCCTTGAAGGTAGAAATTGTGTCTATGGGGACTGGCCCAGTGCTTGGCAAATAAAAGGCACCTAAGAAACATTTGTTATATTTAACTGAATTGGAATAGAATTGAAATGAACTGAATATTGGAAATGGAGATGTTCTAGTAACCACCAGTTGTCCCCAAGGCTTTTTCACTGCTAATAAGAAGTATGTGTTTAATTTTTTATTATTTCTATTCTTTTTATAATGGTTATAATCCAGTCTATGACTAAGGGGTTGTTAACTTAGAAAAACGCGGGACTATTAAATAGTCATAAAACCACTCTTTAATCAAGGGAAAGGGGGATGAGGGCTACTTGGCCTCTTATGCAGAGCTGCGCCTTGTGCAGAGTCTAAAGGAACACTGCTTCGCTCTGCTCCCTGATCCCCCTGGGAGTGACACCGCGCTAGATGACCACTCCTAGGGACAAAGGAAATTGGGAAACTTATATACCTTTTGGGAAGATCCAGGGGCTGGGAGAGATGATTGACAGTATACTGACAGGATACAATCAAGCTAGAGAAAGGGATCATAGCTAGAGGCTAGGGTGTAGGGGAAGGGGCTACTTACACAATGGATACTAAAAGATAGTTCCTGCCCAGGTGTGCCTTCCTGGGACAGGGTCTCTGATACAATGGGCAAGACTACCTAGGACAAAAGGGTATTTAGCATTTACCCTGGGGTCCATTATTCAGTCTGCAACTGCTAGCCTGAGATTCCCTTCTGGGTGGATTCCCACGGGAACAGGAAACAAGCACAAGCTTTGGGGGTCTCCAACCTACAAACTATTTCTAAACTTGGGGTTCATCATATCTCACTAAGCTACAAGTTTGGGAACTCTAGATTCCATGTCGACAGGGTGATTGGGTCAAATATATGTAATACAAATAAAATGTGAAAAACAAAGGATTTCTTTATCTCAGGTGTCTGATTTCATTAAAATAAAAATAAAAAAAGATCCTGCTGGTTATTTTTCCCCTAGTATGTTGCTCTTCTCTATACCATAGTGTTGGAGATCTAGACCTGAGAGGACTACAAGGTCATCTAGTCTGATTTTACAGCTGAGAAAACGGAGATCTAGGAAGGTTAAGTGAATTGCCTAGAATTACATAAGTAGTTAGGACTTTTTTATGGAATCCCAAAATTTACCTTCCTCCCCTGAGAACTTGCCTTTATGGAACCCCCAGACTAACCTTTGACTTAGGCTAAACAAAGGACCATTAAGCATCCATTAAGCACCCTGAATAGGAGTAGTAGAAATACTCAAACCTTAAGTACCCTTTTTGTCTTTTTAGCCTCTCTTAGGACACTCCCTAGTATCTCAGCCTTGGGCTAAAACCTCTTTCCCAAGCCTCTATCTAAACAGTCAGTGCGTTTCTTTTCCTTCATTCCCCAGAGTGTATATAGGATCCCACATTCTTCAGTTCATTGGAAAAAAAAAAAACCCTTGAGGTGCATTTTCCCAGAGACAGTTTTCCCAGAGTCCCAGAGCTTGTCTCTGTGTGGTATTTTATGCATGTCTCTATGTAGTATCCCTCAGAGCCATACTGGGGAACCCATGGGACACATGCCAGAGCCTGCACGGTTGGGGGGCGCTGCTCCCTTCCCCTTCTCCACCTGTGCCTTTTCTCACATGACTCTCCCCTCTTCCTAGCAGCCAAATGGGAGTGTTTCCTCCCTCCCCTGTCTAGGATAAAGTTGGGAGCTCATATGCAATGAGAGGGTTGCAATTTGGACACTCAGTTTTTAAGATCTCTGAAAGGTTCACCATCACTGCCTTAGAGTACTGTTTCCTTTGTCCTGATTAAAGATGTTCTTTCTAACTACTTTGGTGGTTCTGTGTTTTTCAAGGCTGACAGTAGTAATTATGTATATGGGATACTAGCTTATGTTATCTGACTCCAGAACCTGTGCTTTACTGTATTTTAATGCCCCTCTCCCTTTTTCTGTAACAAAAGGAAACTTTTCAAATGTCTTTATTTTATATTTCAAGATTTCTTGGTAGCCAAGAAAGTTAATGCAATTTTAATTTGCTTTAAGAGATTCATGACTTCCAGGAATAAGGAAGTCCTTTGATCTCTTCTCTACTTACACTATATCTGGAGAATTGTATTTATTTCAGGGAGGAAGTTTGTTGATAAAATAGAGAGTACTCTGAGAAGAGAAAGTAGGATGGTGAAGGGTTTCAGGTCCATGACATATGATTATTAGTTGAAGGAAGTATTGATGTATGGCTTTGAGAACAGATGCTTAGCATGATTTGAAGAAGATGAACAGGATAGCCATCTTTGGGTCTAAAGAACTATTACCTAAAATAAGAAAGTCTTTTTAATGTTTGGTCTCAGAGGATTAATCTAGAAAATATGATTGTTAGATACAGAGTATGAATAAATTTTGATCTAGGAAAAATTTCTAAATAGTTAAAATTACCCCTAAATACCTCTCTTGGAAAGTAGTGAATTTTTCCTTCCTAGAAGTCTTTGAAAAAAGACTAGACTTTTACTTTTCTAGTATGTTATAAGGTGTTTTTTTTTTTCAGTAAGAGTTAAATGAAGTAGTCATTTCCAACTCTGAAGTTCTGCAAAACTAGGTAATTCTTCTAGGTTTCCAAATTAAAGGAGTTTATGACTTCTTTCTTCTGACAATAAAGTTGCATCTGATAGAATTTGTTGGATGTCATACTATTTAATAACTATTTCAAATAAATGAAATTTGAGGGTTTAGTTAACAGTGTAGTAGCACTATCCTACTTTTTGCTGGTATCACTGATGTTTTCTGTCAGACTTCATTACCATTCTTTTAAGTATATACCATCTTGTTACTACCTCTGTGAAAATGTTCTTGCTCTCTGTGGGAAGGAAACTCCTCCCCCCACTACATTGCTTTGTTTTGATGTAATCAGTCAGGGACCTGGAAGACCTTTACCATTGAGATGTGTAGGGATAGACAGGCCCTCAGAGAAAGGAAGTTGAAACCAACAAGGTGGGAATCTGATCCCACAGGCACTCCCTCCCCCACCCCGGGTGGTGCCAGGCAAATTAAGGAACTATGATTGGTTCCTGAGATGTCATGTGGGAGAGCTATAGGGTGGAGAAAATTGCTTATAAGGCAAGACCAAGGGTCTTGTTCTTTCTCTCTGGCCCTCTTCTGGTGGAAGATTGGAACTTGGAGGAACCCCTTTCAGTGGTGAGCTCCAATTCATCAAATAGCAAATAGTGTAGTCACCTTTCTACCTCTTTCCTACATTTCCTTCTCTTTACTATTACTAATTTTATGTAATACAACTACTAAAACTGCTAACATCATCATTTCTGCAGCTTCTGAATTCTTAACATACTTATTCTGTGCTCTCTCATTACACTTATCTTTGTCTTCATTGTACTTATTGCGAGCATGTATACAGATGTTTTTATCTTTTCTACTGGATCATTTAGGCAAGAGAACATGTCACATTGCTCATTATATCCCCAACAGGATCCTGCATAGGATCTAACACATAGAAGGTGACAAATACTTGATTGAAGAGAAGACAATGAGTAAAATGCACCTCTTCTTCTATTCCTTAAATTCACAAGGAAAATTAATTTTACTATATACTTCTAATTCTTTTGGGTCAAAAATTAAGTAGATGTCCAAGAAGGCATACTGGGAACACATTTCTGCCACATTTGTGAATTATATTTTGTTCAAGCAAGATATTTTTTATGTATTGAAAGTTTCAGAATCTTTGCCACCAAAAAAGGAAGAGGAGTTTTTCAAAACATATTTTTCTATAACATTCAATTGTGAGCATGCACCAAAGAAATCTAATGTTGTTCAAATCTTCAAGTAACCATCTACCTACCTAGTTATATTTGATATGCAGATTTTCTAATTATTATTTTCAATTAATATCATGAAAACACAAAAAAGTGAAAGTTTAGACACAAAGGGAAGGAGAATGGAAAAAGCCTTTATATAGTTCCTACTCTGTTCCAGGTACTAGATTATACATTTTTTTACAAATATTATATCATTTGATCCTCCCAACAACACTGTGATATAGATAATTGTATTACCCCATTTTGTAGCTGAGGAACTGAGAAAAATAGATGTGAAGTGACTGCCTAGAGTCAAGCCTAATGAATGTTTGGAGCTGGATTTGAACTTGGATCTTCCTGAGGTAGAAAGTGTTATACATTGTACAACCTAGCTGCCCGGGGTATAATTTGTTCCTGGGAAGAGGAGAAAGTAAAATGAAGGGCACTACCTTTTTTCTTCTTCTCCAACCAGTACAGGACCTTTAATATGATTATATCAGAAGAATATGGTGTAAGGTGTTTGAAAATAGTTCCTCCTTTTGATTTCACTTAGGTCCTTTTCTATTGGGAAGTAAAATCCTGGTAATACTTGTCTGAGACAGAGTTGTATAATGAAAGAACTGAGGTTTAAGATAAATTTAGCATCCTATGACTAATGAGAATTGAATTAAAGAAGCCAACAGAGACTACAAAGAAGTAGTAAGAGGAAAGAACTAAGTGAGATTGCAGTTTAAAAATATTCAAACATATTAAGGGCCTATTAGGAAGAATTGAACTGTCATTATATGAAGAAACTGACTGAAGGTCTATAGGCATCCCTTCCTGAGAAAAAGCTTAGTAATGACAACAAACCCCAGTGGGGTAGAGGTGGCAGAAAGTCCTGGATAATAGGACCATGAGCCTCCACACAGAGATTACTAACCATAGGATCCTCAGTATTTGACAGACAGAGCATTAAGTTATAGTAGATAGCTGAAGACAAGTTGAAATGGAGACAACCAGGATTGATGAAGAACAATGGGTATGTGATGCCTGGTTTTGGCCATCTGAAATGAGAGGTTAAGAGGAGAGAAACAGACATATAATGCCATGAGGGATACAGGTCCAACTGATCTGCATAATGAATTTCCTTCTTCCCTCTCTGTTTTTCTCTTTCTCACTGTAATTTGTTCTTTCTTTTCTATTCTCTTCTTTTTTTCCCTAGTACATAATCAGTACCTGGCACATAAGTGAATAAATGAATATTGAATTGAAGTGAATTAACTTCATAGGTATATTGGTATACAGGCAGTGTAGTGCAGATTATTCGCAACTGTGCTGTAAATGGCAGAGTAACAGGGAATTATCAGCCATAGTCATCAATTCTTCCTGATCAACTTGAGATTTATTTCTGTCCTCATCCCCCAAATAACTTTCTATTAACTATGTATATATTTCATATTCATTTATTTATGTACCTCTTTTGTAATTTCTGTAGAATGTAAACTCTTTGCCAGCAGGCCATATTGAAAGCATATTGAATTTTTGTCCTTGTATCCCTAGTATAGACACTTTAATGAGTACTTTTTGGATAAGTCATGACTACTGGCATTTTAACATAATCAAATATTTTGAGGATTGCATCTAATTATGAGATCTCATGTAAATAAGAATCATCTGCAATAAAACCACCCCCAGTTTACAAATGGGTTGACTTCTGCACATTAATTTTCTGAAACTCATAATGCATTTTCCCATAGTTACTGGGATTTTTTTCTTTTTTTGGCCCAAACTTGATCTACATTGTGGGTTAGAATTTTGTGGGTTAGCCTTGGATCCTAATTCCCATTCATATCACTAGTTTGCTGGGAAAAAACATGCTGTGATGTGATGCAAGAAGGGAACACAATGTCTTGGGGAATTCTTGAGCCCACAATGGGAGTGGAACTGTCTGGCCTGGGCTCAGTATGCAGAGAATGTGCGCCCTTTCCCCAAGTACCACCCCATTCCCTTGCCTTAGATGTAATAGCCAGTGGTCACACAGTATTTCATTAAAAAGAAATATAGATTCTCAAAAAATACTTAAGCCCATGATTCTCTGTAGTTATTGTTATCTCTGAAGAGCTGCAATAAGAAAAAGGCTGTGCTGCAGCATGAAAAGAGGGTAAAGGATGTTTAATATTACATGATCAGTGGAGGTATTCATGACATAGTAAAATTCTATGCTTGGAGTCAGGAAGGGCTGGATTTAGAATATATTTCAGACTTTTTTTGGCTATGTAAAGTTGGATAGGGCACTAAAATCCTCTGATTCAGTTTCCTCATCTGTAAAATGAGGGTTGTTTGACACTATGACCTTTATGAACCCTTCCAGCTCTTACTCTATGATCTTTCTCCTGATGTTCTTGGTGAGTCCCTTACTGGTATGGGGGACTCACTTTGAGCACCCCAAGTCTTTAGAGGAATCCCAGGTCAGAAGGGTACATGAAGAATTTCCTTTTTCTGAACCCTAGGAGTGCTGGTGATAAAGAAAGCTGGCTCTGATGCCACTAAAAGAACAAGCTGCATAAATAAAGGATTCTCTGAGAGATACATTTCCTTTGGTTTTAGGTGCATTTCCCCTAGTCTTCTGATAAGGCTTTTAGCATGGATGTGTACCTTCTTTTTGCATCTCAAATATCACTAGATTCTCTGAGGTATGCAACTCACCCTCCTTTATGATCAGGGCATTACATGTCATAAACAATGTAAACCTGTGCTTCCACCCCAGACACCAAGGTCCCTTACATGGGAATGTCACCTAATCCTCCTTGTTTTTCACCCTCCCCACCTTCCATCCCAGAAGCATAGTCTCTATTCCTTAAAGGTATAAAAATCCTGGACCTTTTCTCTTCAGTGAGGCAGATTTCACTTGCACATGCCTCCCAGCCATTCACTCAATAAATTCCTCAATTTTTAAAGGTTTGTCAGAGCCTGGTAATTCCTTAAGAGGATACCTTCCCTAACCAGACAACATCAAGATCTCCCACAATATTACAGTCATAGAATCTCAAGAGTTCAACATCTCCTGGGTTATCTAGTCTATCCCATACCTGAATTGAAATATATCCTCTATAAATGGCCAATGAACTGCTGTTTAAAGATCTATAGAGAGTTTGGAAACCATGTCATAAGTCAACACATTATCCTATGAACAAATAAATAACTATGAAATTTTCCTTTTGAAACTATTCATTAGGAATTGTTCTCCTTCCTCACCCTTATGGCCCTAAATATGACTTATAATAGTCTATAGTAATTTGAATGAGATCTTGGTGCTTTGTCACTTTCCCAATAAGCCACTTTCCCAATAAGCAAAGAGTGTATATAGGTGGGGGAAGTACCTTAAAGATCTCTAAGGGTAAAAAGGAGTCAGGATATGAAGTTACCAAATCTGAAGCTAATATTAGTGATTAGTAGTCTTTAGGAGATGGAGATGAATGGAATCCTGCTCTTTGATAAGGATTTTATGATTTTGAGGGCTTCAAAAATAGGAAGAACAAAAATTTAGTGAGATGAGGTCTACAGTCTGAGGGCTTGTGCCTCAGGGAAAACTCTGGTTTTGAGAGATAGGCAACAACAATAAAGTTAGAATGCTCTCTGAGGAAAATAATATAAGGTGATAAATAAAGCTTTAAGAACAATACCAGTGAATCTCTATTTGGAGCTGTGATTTTAGGGTGGGAAAAAGAAGCACAGCAGGAAGTTATGCTTGAACTTGATTCCTAGGTGGTACACAAACCTGCATGAAAAGACAAAATAGGGAGTGACTTCTGACAAGTCTGGAACTGCTGAGGATCTATAGAAGATTTTGACTGCTTGGAGTCTTACCTAGTTTAATTAAAAGGAGCCAAAATACTCTACACACCACTGGTTGCCAGGTAATCATTGGAGAGTGTCTATTTTCCAAGATGCATGTTTTAAGTCCCTGCCCTTTGGAGTTTTCAGTAAAACTTTTCCTTCTAATTTTATGAATTGCATACTTACAAAGGGAGTTTATATTAGCACACTGAATTACATTAACTAGTGACTTCTTCAAATATTTTGGGCAGTAGTTATAAGTTAGATAGATAAAGCATGCCCTAACATAAACCTTAACCTTTCTATCCACTCTAACCCAGAGTTACATTTATATAGAGCAGAAATTTTTTTCTAGGCAGCTTCTATCTATTGCTCCTAGCTCTCCCCTCTGGATTCAATTTCAGTCTTGATCTCTTGGGGGGTAAATATTTCAAATATTTGAGTATTCTTATTATGTTTCCCCCATACTTTCACTTTTCCAGGTTAAAGATTCCCAGTTTATTTAATTTTTTTCTGTCATTGTTTCTAGTTATCCTATTCTTTAATTGGCACTTTGTTTTCAATGGATGTCACATTGGCATCCACATGGAACAAGGTCTCAACAATATTGTCTGTCCTGTATATGTAGATAGAGGAGAATCCCACAAGATAAGAAAGCATGAATAAGTGGGACTTGTAGTTGAAGTGATAGATTCATTGAAAATGAAATGTTAGCATTGCCTCTCAGAGTCTTCTTTCTTTGAATTTGGTTAAGATCAATATACATTTATTTATTATATAAGAAAGAATTTGGAAATAGAAAAATGACTTCATATAGGCATTCTCAACAGAGGAGAGAACAAGGATATCACAAGAATATCTCTAAATATTTATAATTTTCCAAAATCAGGTATTAAACCCTACAGAACACAGAAAATTTTGTGTGTAGTGATTAGCTTTTGAATCCCTTGAAGCATGGAATGGCTTTCATCCAGATGAAGTCCCAATTAAATAAGCACCACATTCCATTCATGCTTTAAGTCCATAAAACTTGCATTTTAAAAAGAGTTCAAGAAATTACCTATAACACAGTTCTGTTTTTAAAAAGTAATAAAAATGGTTCACTGGTTTTATGTTATGCTTACCCCTCATCTTCCTTCTGTCATCACATTTTAGGCAAGAGCTGAATACAGGCACAAAAGTAGTATAGTGGTAGATTGGTTAAAAGTAGGGCTAAGATAACAGGAGTGAGAAAAAAAAAAGTTCTATTTCTTTTCTTTTTACATTTGATTTCAACAACTAATAAGTTTTCCTTTTTTATTCTGAGGAGGTAACTCTGGTTCTTTAAGAGTATTCAGTAACTTGACAGTAATTTTGTAACCACTTTGTTGTTGTTAAGTCATTTAGACACATCTGATTCTTCATGATAATACTTTTCGGGGGTTTTTCTTTGTAAAGATTCTTGAGGGATTTGCCATTTCCTTCTCTAGTGTATTTAGGCAACCAGAAGCTAAGTGCCTTGACCAAGGTTACATAGCTTATAAATATCTGAGGTTGGATTAGAATTCAGATCTTCCTGACTGAGAAGAAAGAAAGACGAAAGAAAGGAAAGAAGAAAGGAAGGAAGGAAGAAAGAAAGGAAGGAAGGAAAGAAGAAAAGAAGAAAGAAAAGAAATAGTCTGAGACTTTTATATTATATTTTAAAAGTATAACAAATATATAGATATGGAAAAAAATATATCCAGAGTAATTCAGAATAATTTTGAGAGGTGATAGCACAAATACTGGGGAGGGGAGAATAGAAATTCAGGAAATAACACCCCAAGTGGCACTCGAGCCAGATTTTGAAGGGATTCTAGGATGAAATTGGGAGGAAGAGCATTCTAAGAATCTGAGATATTTCATACACAGACTATGAGGAGATTTAAAATCACATATTGTTGTATTTGGGAAACCATATGGATCTCACAATATGGGGAAGAAGCAAGTGTATTTTAGAGTATAGAATCTCTGAGGTGGATTTACGTGAATTCTGACTGAAAGGTAGATAGGAGTCACATGGTAAAGAGCTATAAATCCTAAGAAGGAAAGTATTTTTATACTATAGAAGCAACAGGGAAAAAACATTGAAACTCCTTGAGAAGGAACAGACCTAGACCTAGTGAAACATATCACTTTAGCTGTTCTGAAGAAGGTGGTTTAGAGAAAGTGACTAAATAGGAGGTTATTGAAGTAGCCCAGGTAAAAGGTGAAGAGGCCCTGAAACAGACTGGTGGTCATTTGAGGGTAAAGAAGAGGTAAAATTGAAAAGACTTAGTTCCTGATTGGATATGGTGAGAAGGAAAAGTTAAAGATGAGTCCCAGATCATGAACCTGTAAAACTGTAAAATTTGTAGGGTTCTTTTGAGTATTAGATTAGGTAATGCTTGTGAAAGACACTTAACCATTATCTTATGTCATGGAGATTTATAAATCCTAATTCAAATGTCATCTATCACAAGGAGCCTATCCCCATATTCTACTTAATTATGACTTTCTCTCATTTTTCTTTATATATAATCATCATACAATATGCCAATATTATATACATTTCAAGAAAGTTCCAATATAAAAACTTACTCAGCTGATATAAATGATGATCCATCTATGACTTTGTATTGGCATTTGGGTAGCTTTTTAAGGAACTTAAGTAATACTTTGTATTGTAACTCTATTGGCATATTATTAGACTAACAGATTATAAAGCTAGATACCATGTATTAATAAAATGTATGTTTCTTAGAGTACTAAATACATTAGAAGCAGTGATTTTTTAAATTGCTTTTTTGTGATGTTAGTGGTATTGAGTAGTGAATAGACTCCTGGTCTTGTATGTAGATCTTGCTCGAATCTAGTTTCAAGTCTTGCCTTTGATATTTGTTGTGTCCCTGTCAAATCTCTCATCCAAAAAACAATCATTAAGTGTTAAAAGGGAGGGAAGGTTGGGGGTGATGATTAATAAAACTTAAAGAGAAATAGGATGGTAATAAGAAGGGAGGGGATGGAAAGAAAAGTAAAATAAGGGTGTGGAAAAGGGGGATTGATTAAAAGCAAACACTGATGTAGAAGGAAATAGTGAAAGAAGAAAAAGCAGGACTAAAAGAGGAAATCAAAATGATTGGGAATACAAGGTAGTAATCATAACTCTGAATGTGAAAGGCATGAAGTCACCCATAACATGGAAGCAGATAGCAAAGTGGATTAAAAACCATGATCCTACTATATGTAGTCTACATGAAACACACATGAAGCAGATAGACCCACACAGGGTAAAGGTAAGAGACTGGAGCAGAATTTATTGGGCATTAACTTAGAAAAAGAAAGCAGGAGTCACAATCATGATATCTGGCAAAGACAAAGTAAAAAAAGATCTGATTCAAAGAGATAAGGAAGGTAATTACATCCTGATAAAATGCACTATAGACAGTGAAGAAATAGCAATAACTCAACATGTATGCACCAAATGGTATAGCATCCAGATTTTTATAGGAGAAACTGTTGGAGCTCAAGGAGGAAATAGATAGTAAAACTATACTAGTGGGACCTAACCTTACTCTATCAGAGCTAGATAAATCAAACCAAAAAATGAAAAATAAAGAAGTTAGAGATGAGAATGAAATCTTAGAAAAAATAGAGTTAATAGATATACAGAGAAAAGTAAATGGGGAAAAAAGAAACATATTTTCTTTTCAGCAGCACGTGTTACATCAAAAAAGATTGATCATGTATTAGGGCATAAAAATATTGCACACAAATGCAGAAAAATAGAAATAATAAATGCAAATTTTCAGATCATAAAGTGATGAAAATTATAATTAGTAAGGGCACATGGACAGGCAAACCAAAAATTAATTGGAAATTAAATAATCTGGTTCTTCCAAACTGATGAGTTAAAGAAGAAATCATAGAAACAATGACTCATTTCATTGAAGAGAATGACAATGAAGAAACAACATATCAAAATTTTTGAGATACAGCAAAAGCAAAATTCAGGAGAAAATGTATATCCCTGAGTTCCCATATTAACAAAAAGAGAAAGAGGAGATTAACAAATTGGGCATGGAACTAAAAAAATAGAAAAAGAAAAAATTAAAAACTCTCAGATGAAGACCAAATTGGAAATCCTAAAAATCAAAGGGGAAATTAATAAATTGAAAGTAAAAGAACTATTGAATTAATAAATAAGATGAGAAGCTCATATTTGAAAAAAATATATAGTAGATAAAAGTATTGTTTAAATCTAATTAAGAAAAAGAAAGAAGAGAACCAAATTAATAGTACCATGAATGAAAAGGGTGATCTCACCTCTAATGAAGAGGAAATTAAGGTAATTATTAAGAGCTATTTTTCCCAATCATATGGCAATAAATGTGAAAATCTAGGTGAATGGATGAATATTTACAAAAATATAAATTGCCTAGATTATCAGAAGAGGAAATATGATTCTTAATTAATTCTATATCAGAAAAAGAAATTGAACAAGCCATCAAACAATTCCCTAAGAAAAAATCAGCAAGGCCAGTTGGATCACAAGTGAATTATATGAAACATTTAAAGATCAGTGAAGTCCAGTACCTTACAAACTATTTGACAAAATAGGCAAAGAAGGAGTTTTACCAAATTCTTTTTATGATCCAAATATAATGCTGATTCCCAAGGTGGGAAGAGTAAAAACAGAGAAGAAAAACTATAGACCAATATCCTTAATGAACATAGAAGCAAAAATATTAAATAAAATACTAACTAAAAAGCTACAGCAAGTTATCACAAGGATTATTCATTATGACCAGGAGGGATTTATACCAGGAATTCAAAAATGGTTGAATACCACTCAGGAAAATCATTTATATAATTGGCCATATCAACAAGTAAACTAATAGAAATCACATGATTAGCTCAATAGATACAGAAAAAAACCTTTGACAAAATACAATACCTATTCCTACTGAAAATATAGGGATAAAAGGACCTTTCCTCAAAATAATAGTCAGCATTCATTAAAAACCATCAGCAAGTGTCATCTGAAATGGGGATAAGTTAAATACCTTCCCAATAAGATGAGGAGTGAAGCAAGGATGCTCATTATCACCACTACTAATTAATATTTGTCGGAATTGAATTTCTCTCTCTTCAGTGTCTATCTTCTTCTTTATGTCATCTTTCAGTGACCTGGAGGTCAAGTACCACTAAGCAAATTCAGATATAGACAAGCCTCAGAAAAAGGAAATTAAAGAAACAAAGGACTAACAAGACAAGAAACAATAATTTCAAAGGCACTGTCCCCATTGGTGGCCTAGGCAAATTAAGAAAATATAATTGGTTCCTGAGATGTGACATATGTGAGTCTTTATCTTTTCAAGTACTCTTTCTTTGCATCTTTCTTCTTGGTGATTTTCTCAATTTCCTTTTCTTCTTCTGATTCTTTTTACCTTCTTTGTTTCTCTGTCACATGTTGTCTATTGTCATACATGTTGTTGGACGGGCTCTCTGCTCTGGATGCAGGAATAGTGTAGATTGTGATGTTTTGTCAGTGATGTCAATCAATTGTTTGTGTGTGTATATGTCATATGCACTTTCAGATGTTTTGTAATGATTTTGAATTTCAGTTCTCAGTCCTCAGCACTTTCTGTAATTTGTCTATCTTGAATTATTTCTGGGTGTTCTGCATTTGTATGTTTCTTCTCAGGTTTCACTTGGGTCACACGGAACCATGAATCTTTTCCTTCTACTTTTATACTTGTAGGAGGAGTGAGCAAAATATGATAGGATCCTAACCATTTGGGGTCTGTTACTGATTTTCTTGTGAAGTTTCTTATGTACACTACGTCTCCTGGTTTTAAATTACGCAAGTCATAATCAAAGAGAATTCTCTGTTGAATCAAATCAAGTTCTGTGATTCTTTGTTGCAGGGCCTGGATATATTTATGCAGTTCACAATCTGCACCCAGCATTGAGACATATGGGGTTTTGTGAGCTCTCCCCTGCCAAGCAGGTCGGTCATATAGCATTTCAAATGGGGAAAGATGTAAGTCCCTGCTAGGTTTGCTTCTCAGATACCATAACACTATTGGCAAAGCATTTGTCCATTTTAGATGAGTTTCTGTACAGACTTTGCCAATAAGTGTCTTTATTTCTCTGTTGAATCTTTCCACTTGCCCAGTGCTTTCTGGGTGACAAATGGCATGATAATTCTCTTTGATTCCTAGATTCTAGTAGACTTCTTGGAGTATTGCATGACTAAAATGACTCCCTCTTTCTGAGCTGATACTATTAGGTATGCCAAATCTAGGAATGATTTCTTTCAGTAGGAATTTTATCACAAATGCTGCATTGTTCTTTTTGGCAAGGAAAACCTCTGACCACCTTGTCAGCGGGTCAGTTATGACAAGTGCATATTTGAATCCTTAATCTTTGGATATATAGTCTATCTGCAAGCATTCAAATGGAGTGTATCCCAAAGGCTGGCCTCCTTTATCTTTAGATATATAATGTATCTGCAAGCATTCGAATGGAGTGTATCCCAAAGGTTGGCCTCCAAGACCTTTTTTTCTACAAACTCCTTGATTGAACTGCAAACAGATCTTGCATTTTTGGCAAACTCCTATGGCATGGGGGAGACTCTAGGTCTAACCAGAAACTTTGTACTGAATCAATTAATGCCTGGGTGCCAAAATTCCCTTTTTTCATGAATGGCATTGCAAACTGGGTAGTATAGAGCTTTTGGCAAGATGGGTTTTCCTAGCTCAGAGAACCATATGCCATTCACTAGTTTGGCTCCTAGATTTTTCTTCCAGTCCTAAACTTCCCTTGGCCTATAAGCTTGTTTTAAATTGTCTTTTTCCACAAGGGTGAAATTCAAAATATGGATAGGGCCAAATCTAGCTCCATACTTTGCAGTTATATCTGCTCTATGGTTCCCTAATGATGTGCTATCTTCCCCAAGAGTGTGGCCACAGTAGTGCATGACTGCTACTTCTTTAGGTAGTTGTAATGCTATCCTTTTCTCGGAAATTTTTCTTGTGCCATTTCCCAAGAAAAACCCTAGGACTCTACCTTTGGCATTACACACTGTAATTTTCCTTTTGACACCTTGTGCCCTCTCTTACAGAGTTCTTACAAAAGGATCTTACTATCTCTTTGGCACACTTGAGTTTGGGGACATTAAAAGTATACCATTGATGGAGTATAACAATTTACTTTTCTTTTGAATTTGATGGTTTCCAGGTCCCTTTTTAGGATTTGGCAGAATAATGACCCTGCATCACAGAATCTTTGTGGCATTCTTTGCCATGTGAGCTGGGATTTTTCCAGGTGAAGGCAAAGATCTTTTGACAAGACTTATCGAGGGGCATAGAAAAATAGATACTATAGAGGTCAATGACAGTAAACCATCTGTGATTGCTAAGGATTTCAGAGATTATAGCAGAGGGACTTGGAATCACTGCATGGCATTTCTTTATGATGTTGTTTATTGCTCTCAAATCCTGGATGAATCTCCACTGAATTTTTCCCTGGGCATCTAATTTTGCTTTTTTGATGGGCAGGATACAGTTATTATACTCTGAGATAGTTGGCACCAGTATGCTTTGATCAAGGAGGCTTTGTATAATTGTTGTTATACCCTCAACAGCTCCTTTACTCAATCTATACTGCAGTATTCTTGGAGGGGTACCTTCTTTGACTTCTATCCTCACTGGGGTTGCTGACTTTAAAACCCCTACTTCTGTGGAGTGTTTTGCCTAAACCTCTTCAGGAATATCTTTGGGGATTTCAAAGATAATTCCTTTATTGAGTTCTTCTCATCATCCTCCAATTGCCCGAGGAATAGCAAGGGATGATGTTTAAGAGATTGCTTTAGTAGATGTAGGAAGATTTTGCACAAAAAATCCCACCTCAAAAGGTTTGAGGTCCATTCAGGAATTAAGAGAAAAGTATGGTCTATGGTGAGAAGACTTAGCTTTACCATGTTTGATTTCAATTTTGGAACTCTCTGTGTTTTCCCAGTTGCACCTTTCACTTGGGCAGAACCTATGATAGTGCTGTTCTCTGGTGATGATTTGAGAACAGAACGAGTGGCACCCATGTCGATAAGAGCAAGGTAAATTTCATTCCCTACTTTAATCATTACTTGTGGTTCATTATTTTCTGTCTCTTGATTTACTTGTATCATTGGAGCCTCTATCTCTGCATATCCCATGTCTCTTTCCCGTGGTAAAGTGACCACTGTTTGTTCTGGCTTTGGACCCTCAGATTGCAATGCATTTTGATCTTGCAATGCATTTGCTTCCCCTACATCAGTGGTTCCCAAACTCTTTTGGCCTACCGCCCCCTTTCCAGAAAAAAATATTACTTAGCCCCCTGGAAATTAAATAAAAATTTTTAATAGCAATTAATAGGAAAGATAAATGCACCTGTGGCCATTACCACCCTCCTGGATCACTGCAGCACTCACTTTGGGAATCACTGTCCTACATTATTGTTTCTGTATGGCATTAACATGTTGTTATCTTGATTGTTACCCTAGCTTGGCTGTATTATTTTCTAGATTGATTCTTTGTTCTGTGTGAGTGATTCCTCTATTTGGTTATCTTGTAAGCATTTAGAGTTCTCTTCAGGTGGAGGCATTCCTAAAGTAACACAAGCTTCTAAGTTTGGAAGTTTTTGAATTAAAGTTTTTCTCAGAGACTTTTTTTGGCTTAAAGTCTTTTATCATTGGGTTTAAGTTTGAATGTCCTAGTATGTCAATGCAATCCTTTTCTCTGTTAACCTTTTCATGTGCCAACTCTCTTGGATGTTTGCTTGTGTCCTTACATAGATCACCTCCTACATTTACTCTATAACTGAAAACTCCCAGGAACATTATAGCTGTTAGGACAATTCACAAAAATTAAAAAATTACCAGACTAGGGAAAAAATATTACAAGCTGCTGTGAAGAAGTCATTCAGATACCAGGGAACCACAGTTAGGATAACACAGGATCTCATTGCATCTATATTGAAGGACTGGAAGGCATGGAATATAATATTCTGGAAAGCAAGGGAACTGGCTCTACAACCAAGAATCAACTATCCAACAAAACTGACTATATTCTGGCAGGGGAAAGTATGGTCATTCAACACAATTGAAGACTTCCACACATTCATAAAGAAAAAAACAGACTTAAAAAAGATTTTGATGACCTAACACAAAACTCAAGAGAATCACCAAAAGGCAATTAATAAAGGGGAAAAAAACCCACAAAAAACCATAACCTTTTATTTAAGAGACCCAATAAGTTCAAATGATTTGTATCTCTATAAGAAAAGATGATATTTGTAACTCTTAAAAATTGTTATTATCATCAGTGTAACTAGAAGAAGTATAATCAGAGGGAACAGTGACAAACTGCATAGGATGAAATGTCAAGATATATATATATACAGGTAGACATAAAAAAGAAGATAATATTAAGAGAAATGGCAAAAGAGACAAAATTTATATTCCATAAAGAAGTGTGTGGGGGGAACAGGGACCAAAACCAGTGGAAGTATAAAGAGGTTGGAGAGATGAAATACTTATTCATACATGCATTGAAATTAATGTAAAGAGGGAAGAACAATCAGATCTATTGGGGCAGAGAATTAATTTGCACCCTATAGAGAAGTAGAAGTGTAACAAAAGGACTGGTGGGGAGGGAAGCAATACTAGGGAGGGACAGGGAAGGGGGGTAGTTTTTTAAAAGTCCCTAAAGAATAATAAGAGGGCAATAAGAAGTGAGGGGGGAGAAAGGGAAGTACAATAAGGGAGGGGACTAGGAGGACACATTAAAAACAAAACACTGGTATAGAAGGAAATAGTGAAAGAAGAAAAGGCAGGACAAGGAGAAAGAATCAAAATATTGGAAAACACACAGATGATAATTATCACTCTGAATGTGAATGGAATGAAGTCACCCATAAAACGGAAGCAAATAGCAGAGTGGATTAGAAACCAAAATCCTACCATATGTTGTCTACAATATCCCAGCTTTTGGGATAAGAACACACTATTTGATAAAAAAAATACTGGAGAACTGGAAAACACTGGGAGAAATTAGATTTAGATCAATATCTTACAACCTATACCAAGATTAACTCAGAGTAGGTAAATGACAAATATAAAGTGGGAAATCATAAACAAATTAGTTGAATATATAATAGTAAGCCTGTCAGATCTGTAGGAAAGGAAGGAATTTAAGACCAAGCAGGAGATTGAGAACATTACAAAAGTAAAACAAATAATTTTGATTATATTAAATTCAAAAGTTTCTGTACACACAAAACTAATGCAACCAAAATTAGAATGGAAGCAACAAACTTGGAAAAAATTTATATCAAAATCTCTGACAAAAGGTCTCATTTCTCATATTTATAAGGATCTAAGTCAATTGTACAAAAAAAATCAAGTCATTCCCCAATTAACAAATGGTCAAGGGACATGAATAGGCAGTTTTCAGATAAAGAAATCAAAACTATCAATAAACAAATGAAAAAGTATTCTAAATCTCTCATAATTAGAGAAATGCAAATCAAAACAACACTGAGGTGCCACCTTACACTTGGAAGATTAGCCTATATGACAGTAAAGAAAAATAAAAATATTGCAGTTGTGGCAAAATGGGACATTAATACATTGCTGATGGAGTTGTGAATTAATCTAGCCATTTTGGGAGTCAGTATGGAATTATGAGCAATGGGCTTTAAAAGAATGCATACCCTTTGATCCAGCAATACCACTACTAGGTTTATATCCCAAAGAGATAAGGAAAAATACTTGTACAAAATTATTCACAGATGCAGTCTTTGTGGTTGCAAAAAATAGAAAATGAAGGGTTGCCCCTCAACTGGGGAATGGCTGAACAAATTGTGGTATATGATGGTGATGGAATACTATTGTGCTGTAAGGAATGATGATCTGGAGGATTTCTGTATGAACTGGGAGAACCTCAATGAACTTATACAGAATGAAATGAGCAGAACCAGGAGAATACTGTACACAGAAAGTAAAACATTGTGGGAAAATCCAATGTAATGGACTTTGCTATTAGTAACTATGCAACAAATCAGGATACTCCTGAAGGACTTATGTGAAAGAATGCTATTCACAAAGATCTAAGGAAGTAGAAATGCAAAAGAAGAATATATGACATAATTTATCCCATGTATATATGAGTATGTGATTTGGGGTTTAGACTTTAAAAGATTGCTGTAGAGCAAAAATGAATAAGATGGAAATAGATATCAAGTGATAACATTTGTACGACCCAGTGGAATTGCTTGTTGGCTCTGAGAGAGGGGAGGGAAGAAAAAAGGGAAAGAAAATGAATTATGTAAACATGGAAAATATATAAAAATTTTAAAAATAAAAAAATCAATAATTAAATTCTTACTGTGTACTATGCTAAAAAGTCAGATCTGAGCTTTAAGAAGACAAATTTTGTTTTTGAGTGGAAGACCAATTGCAATCAGTAGAGACTTGAGGCAGAGGAGACCAAACAAAATGCTATTATATTTGTTTGTTTTTAACAAATGGTAAGTGTGTATACACATGAACCAAGTTTATCCCCTTCCTTATGAAGAATCAATATTCTTTTCCATTTTAACTCAGCTTCACATACAAAGTTATCAAAGACTGTCTTTTGTTAGAATACATGCAGCAATTAGCTCTCAGCAATGGATGGCAAGAGCTATAGCTGTGAAAGTGTTAAAAATAAACTGCTTCTAGTGATTCTTCATATATAAAATCCTCTATTCTCAGTTAGGGAGAAGTTGGTACTGGGATGCAAGAAAAAAAAAGGTGAAAGAAAGAAAAGTATCATGCAGCACTTTTATATTGAGGAACCAAAGGGCAAAAACCTTATAGAAGTTCTTTTGTGCAAGGCATTTCAAAGGAATGTGCTGAAAATACAATAAAAAATATTCACTGGGAATATTAGCCAAGAGCTAAACCTATCCAAATAAGAGCATTTTCAATTTACTCTTGAAAGTATATAATGAACGGATTGTTCTAATAGCAAAGAAAGAAAGTTTGAATGCAACTGAAAAAATTATTCTTGCCCATGTTGAATTAAGTTGCATAAAAGACACTACAGGAAGGCAAGTTCCTGATGGGGAAAGACATAAGTATTTGGTACTAGAGGTGATAGGTACCTATTTCTATCTTGATCATTTGGGAGAAATGTGCCCAAAACCTGTGGGGAATGATGACAATACATAAAATGTAAAGAACAAATACGTCAATTGAAGAGCTAAAGCCAAATATATATCCATAGCCTGTGCATACCAAACAATAAATTATTTGGTTAAAAAGTTCTTTGATTAATTTTGTTTCATTTTATAATGAACTTATTGACAGTTTTTTCCTTAATGTAAAAACAAGCATCTATAACAAACATTTGGAACTCCCGAGTTAACACAATGTTTTCTGAATTTAGGAGATGGTTAATAAATGCTTGTTGAATTGATGAGTGACTAAATTTTTCATTTTTAAATTTTCTGTTTGTTATTCTGAAGCTTAGAGAAGATTCTTGGATCTGAAAAATAAGGAGTTATTTATTGTATTTCAATGAATTCAAATGAAGATGTAAATATGAAAAGCATTCTAAATAATGTGTATCAATTGGCAGAACTGTAACTACGATTATTTTTTTCTTTCCTGAACAAGCAGCATGAAATACATCCTAAACTGAGAATGGAGTGGGATTGGTTCTATGGACAGGAAAGATGAGATTTTATTCTGGTTAAAGGGAGATTTAGGACAGATTATCAGGGAAAGACAGAGTAGATTTGTTGAGAGAAGAACTTACACTAGTTTGTCACCTGTTAGTCTCCTATTTTAACTAAATATTCTTGCTAAGTAGTTACTAATCTCACTTGTTTCTATTATTTTCAAAACTATGTTCCTGTCAGAGCCTCCTAAATTTGGCTCTCTGGTAAACTGCCTTAGTAGTTTTGCCATAGTTATGACTCAGGCAGTTAGATATCATATTCATTATACCAATATATTTATTGAATATGTATTTCTGAACATCAGTAATAATGTATAAAGATACATAGTTTCGTTATGGAATCACAATAGAAATCTAAAACCGAGAGTATAGGCCAATGGTGTTCTAGTTGATGTTTACTAATTGGTTTTCCAAAAATTCAAAGCACAGTTTTCATTAAATCTGCATTATTGGGGGCAGCTAAGTAACTCTAATAAAGCCTAAAAATGGGAGATCTTGAGTTTGAAATTGGCCCCAGACATTTCCTTTCTTTGTGACCTGGGGAAGTTACTTGACTTCCATTGTGTAGGCCTTACTGTTCTGCCTTGGAACCAATATAGAGTATTGATTCAAAGACAGAAGATAAGCGTTTTAAAAATTGCATTATTAACAGTTTCTTCATCATTTTCTTAAGTCTAAATCAGTGATTCCCAAAGTGGGCACTACCTCCCCCGGTGGGTGCTGCAGCGATGCCACAGGTGCATTTATCTTTCCTATTAATTGCTATTAAAATTTAAAAAAATTAATTACCAGGGGTCTAAGTAATATTTTTTTCTGGAAAGGGGGAGGTAGGCCAAAAAAGTTTGGGAACCACTGGTCTAAATAATCAACAAAACAAATCAATTTTCCAATTTTGCCAGAATTTGCCATTTTATTTGCCAATTTCTGAGGCATAAATTCTCACTCTGAAAATTTAACAATCATACCAATATGTACATCTAACATTGTCAAATGTCTTTTAGATGGCATGCAACTGGATAATCAGAAGCATAAGATAATGTGTTTAGTTCATCAACTTCTTTAAAAGAAATTTTACTTTTATGTATATGTTGACTAAATTTCTCCCTGCAAATGTTCTCCCTCCATGACCCTTCATCAATCAGATATTCACCATATATTAGAAGGAATATTTTGAAGAAAAAAGGGAAAAGTGGTATGACCAATAAAACATTTAAAAAATCCTATAATATCTGTGATAATCAGTATTTGTAGATCCCTCACCTCTGCAAAGGAATGGGGGTGAAGTATCATTGTATTCTTTTTTGGTGCCAAGTTTGTTCTTATTCTTTTTAATTTTATAACCATAATTTTTGACTGTTTTGGGTTGCTTCTCTCTAAGTTTGCCTTTTTGTCGTTATTGTGCACACTGTTCTTTTTTTTCTGTTAACTTAGCTTTCATTCAGTTCCCAGAAGTCTCTCCATGATTGTATGATTTTATATTTGTTATTTCTTACTGCATGGTTATTATATTCATTCACATAATAAAATTTGTTTAATTATTGTTCAATTGATGGGCATCTATTTTCTTTTGAGTACTTTGCAACCACAAAAAGTGCTGCTATAAGTATTTTAGTGTATTTGATGACTTTTTTTCTCATAAATGACTCTTTCCCCCTGAGGTATAAAACTTAAAGTGGAATCTGACATTTTAAGCACTATACTAATGCATATTATTTTCCAAAATGGTTGTAGTTATTCATTGCTTCACCACCTATGCATTAACAACTCCTCAAAATTGCAATTTTCTGGGCATAAAATAAAGCCCCAGGCTTCTTTTGATTTGAATTTTTCAGTTTATTATTAATTTGAAGTATTCTTTCATACAGTTGTTAATAGTTTCCATTTCTTCTTTTGAGAATTATTTGTTCATCTTCTTTGTCTGCCTCTCTATCAGTGAATACTTTTTGGTGATACATATCTATCAGTTGTCTATAAGTTTGGATACCAAGTCTTTATGTCAGGAATTTGACATGATTTTTTATCATCATTTGATTACTTTCTATTATTACCATGTCATATTAATTTCTAGGAAGAAGTAGTTATTAAAAGCATGCTTTTCTATTACATTGAACAAACTCATGGAAAAGAAATTTGTTCCTGAAATTCATAGAATTCTAAATCTTTTAGTGGGAAGGGATCTCAGAGGGTACTTAGTCCAACGAGAACTCAAAATGTGAATCTTTTTAAAAACATTCATTCTGAGTATATGTCACTCAAATCACCATCCACTCTAGTTCAGCCCTTTATCCTCCCTTATTTGGACTATTTTGTCTTCTTCTTTCAAGTTTTCCTTCAAATAGTTAGCAAAATAATACCCAAAAATAACCACGTCATTCCATACTCCAACTTGAAACTCAGTATGCTCCAGGTATTATGCTAAGCATTGGTGATATGCAGAAAGGCAAAAACATGGTACCTATCTTAAAAGTAGCATCCAGCATAATGGATCAGGGAACATGGAAATCATTCTGTATGTATCAGATACGTACAGTTGTGGAAGGCTGATTGGAGAAATGAGGACAGGATAGGGCCCGTTATTTGGGTTCCCTATGTGACTAATCCAGGCTGAGGCAGTCTTTGTGTTCGGTCCTGGTAACCTGAGCCCTGAAAAACTCTGGTACCAAGCAGGTTGGTTAATCCAAAAAATATATTATTTAGATAATCAAGGCTGGGGACAGACAAAGCTAGACAAGACCTTATCTGACCAGGTACAATCCTGTAAATCAAGAGTACCGGACTCAATTAGTAAAAATCTCTATGAAATATATTTCTGCTCCCAGAATTAACCTCCTACTAATTCATGATTGGAATTTGGCCTTTGACCCTGGACCTGTCTCTCTATAGACTTTAATGGGTTTTTGTATAATTTGTATCCCCTTCACAGCTGTGATTCTTTCTCTGTGCTCTTTGTGTGAAACCAGTATCTATATTAAATTCAAGACTCCTTGGAAAGTTGGTGCTATGAGCTAAGCATTTAGTCTGACTGTTCTCATTCCTCGGATGCCACTAAACGCCACTCAGGATCCCCAGAAATATAGAGCTGGATCTCTATGTACAGTGTAATGGTAGATAATATCAGAAGAATGCCATCCCCCCTTTTTTTTAAATAGGACTTAAACTGACACTTAAAGGATTCCAGGGGAGGATAAACATTTAAGAACCAAACATAAATGCTTGTGAAAAGGCATAGTACTGGAATGAAGTGATTTTTTTTAAATTTCTTGGCATGAGAAATATCCTTATAGATCATGGCCTATGTAGAGGGGAATAAAGTGAATGAAGAGTGGAAAAAGGATAAAAGTCAAGTTGTAAAGGGCTTTAAAAGTTAAACAGAGGCTTTTGTATTTGATCTTTTGGTAATGAGTTGGGTGGAAGTGACATGGTCAGACATATGCTATAGGAAAATCACTTTGGCAACTGATTTGAGGATGGATTGGAATGGGGAAAGATTTGAGGCAGGGAAATCAATCAGAAGGCTCTCACCAGGTTAAGTATGATAGTGGAGAGGAGATAACATACATTTGTTATGCAGACAGAAACAACAAAAACATGACAATTGTAATCTATAGAAATAGTCAGCCATTTCCTGTAGGTTCAAAAAGTAGTTTGCCCCTTTAGAACTCAGAACCTGGCAAAGCAGCCCTGGGCATGTGCCAATCTGACATTTAGGAAAGGAGTATGAATTGAGGTGCACAGACCCCTCAAGCCCACTTCTTATTCTTCTTGGGTTGGGAGGCAGGAGGGCAACTACTGTCTGGGCCCCGGGAGGAGGGAGATTGGTGTAGGCAGGCAGGCATGTAGGGTTTAAACCTATCTTGCTAGCTATATCAATCACCTTTGTATTGATAAAGCTACTGAGCTTTTATTATCATATAAGACCATCTTATCAAACCATCAAGAATCAACAACAGCCTCTGACCCAGGGATACTTCAGAGTCCCTGGGCTAAGCATTAACAGAATCCATACCAGTTTCAGAGTCAAGGGAGACTCTCAGAGTCTCTTGATCTCTGCACCAAGGATAATCTTATTTTAAATATTAGCATAACATATTATATTAATTATTAGGCACAATTAATTAGGGTTCACCTATTTCCCTCTCTCCCATGACCCAATTTTACATTTCTGTCAAGATACCCAATTAAACCCAGTTAATCTTCAAGCCTCAAATAGTCTTATTCAACAATTAATAACTTACTTTATAGAAGACAACATCCTTCAGATACTTGTAGTCAGATTGTGGTAACTAATCTAGTTGATCAAATTACATCTAGATCAAGTTGGTGCTAAATCAATAAATATTGTTAAGATTTGTGATATTGGAAATTTGAGAGTCATTGAACTGATCTTGAGGTCTCTGGTCTAAAATTCCTTGGGACATTTAAGACTCTTAAAAACAACATTTCCCATGATTCCTCTTGCATAATACAGGTGGGCAGGAAGTGTGATTATGTAAACAAAGGTATAAAGACTCAGGACAGAATTTGTACTGCCTCTTTCCTGCTGAACAAGTCAGGTTGGCAGAGGTGATGGCATGGGCCATTTGAATTAGCTCTTATCAGGCACGTGGCTTAATTACCAGTATGGATTACAATAAAACCCTAATGTTTTAAAAAATATCCTTCTATATTAATTTTATTTGTTACAGGTTCCAGGAAGTCAAGACCTACTTCCTAGTTACCTCTAAGCCAACAGATATCAAGGAACTGTTAATAAGGCTGGTGGTCTGGCTTAAGAATTCTAACACTTTCAGGGAAGCTTTGTCAGGCTGGTGTGGGAGGCAAACTCAACTCCCATATCTTAGCTTAACTGCAGTGCTTCTCTGAATTTCTAAATAATAAGACCATAGCTCCTCTTGTGTCCTTTGTGTCCTCATAACACAATGAGTTGAGTATATAGGGTACATGTGAAAGAGAAGTTGAAGGTAACACTGAGGTTATGAAGCTGAGTGAATGCAAGCATGGTAGTACCCTCCATGGCAATTGGCAATTGAAAGGTTAAAAGGAAGGGGGAATTTTGGAGGAGGAGAGGGTAGATCAGTTCTGTTTTGGACATGTTGACAGATTAAATGGTGGAGGAAAGAAATGGAGACATCAGTTATAGATGACCTTATGAAGGTTAGCCTAGATGAGAAATGATATATGATGACAACTATTGTATATTGAGTGTTTTCCAAGATGGGATAGAGGTATGGGAATTTTCATAGGCAATACAGAAGAAGGTACAAACTGAAGAGAACAAATGGTAGTAAGAGATTGGGGATAACAGAGGAATAACTCTTTTGGAAGACATGGGATAGAATGGGAACATTTGGGTATATAAAGGAATGTAAAGGGAACATTTCAGCTTGTACATTACCTTGGTAAGAAGAGTGACTTATTACACAAAGGTAAAAGAGTGGAGGACTATGCAATGAAGAGGAATGGAAAATAGTGAGTTTATTGAAAATTGCCTCTTTTTTAGGTAATATGAACCATGGTTCTTATTTGAGAGGGTGGAGGGAGAGGAACCTACAAGAACTTTAAGAAGGGATGAAAATAGTTGAAATATCCATTTTAATGAATGACAGTGGAAAAAATTAGATTTTTGAAAGAATTGCCTTGTAGTGAAAGACAGTTGAGATTATGGAAAAAAATTGTGGTGAACCTAGTCAGAATTATTTTGTGATTTTTCCCCCTCCAGCTTAGTTCAGCAGCACATGAATAGTACCAAGGACAAAGGATTTGAGAGTTAGCCAATACTGGGATTTAGTGAGGTATGATTAGTAATAGGATGGGGGGAGGGGATTATGAGGGATTCATTCATAAATGATATTGTAGAGTTAAACTGCTTTGCCATGGTATGGGAAGAGTGAAAGGAGTGTATAATTAGTTCAGAGAAGATAGTTTGGGAAAGTACTGAAGGTTGAAGGGATTAATTTCCCTAGTTATTAGAGTTTCCTTATTCCACAAATTATGCCTTGTTCATTTAATCTGGATCTATGGTTTCTTAGGTATAGGAAAGTCCTAGTAAAGGAATTCCTTTATCAATGCAGATCACCAATGTTTTGCAACAAATTATCATACTTAGTTGAGAGATATGTAATTTGGCTGGTTCACATAGGCATAATATACCTGAAGAAGGATTTGGATTCAGGTTGAGTCCAAGTCCCAACTATCCCTTTTTACACCATATCTATTTATTTGGTTCAATATTGTATCCATAGATGTAAACGCACTGAAAGTCAAAATTATTTATATTTTTCTTTGTATCTTAGAACCTCTACAGATCCCTCAAACTTTCAGGACTCTAGACCTATGCTGATGAACATGTCAGAGGGGGCTGCTCCGCTTCCACTTTTCATGTGAACCCAAGGACATTTCTCTCATGACCCACCCCTCTACCCAGCAGCCCAATGGGAGTGCTTCCTCCCTCCTCTGTCTGGGGTATGACATGTGGCTCACATGCAGCATGAGGGTTGCAGTTTGGACACTCAGTCTCTAAAAGGTTCACTATCATTTCTTTAAGCCATCAATGCCAAACACTGCCCACATATGAATTATTTGAAAATGTAATTGGGAAATATTTAACAAAATAGATAAAAATACAATAAAAAAGTACTATAGCCTTTAAAATTGAGTCAATATGCTTCTGGAATCAATCACTAATAATGGATTAGTGGTTCAAAACTTTGAGACTAATGTACTAGGAAGCTCTCTCTTAATTTGTGTAAATGGAATTAGCTCATCCTCATTCATTGTCAGACTCTAGCCATCAGAAATAATGTCACCCCACCCAACTTAGTGGGGAGGGGAAGATCAGTTACCCACACATGACAATAAGTAACAAATCAAGAACAAGGGACTGCCCTTTGGGCAGTCCAAAACAGTGTTGAGGCTGCCATTTGTCCACTTGAAATTGGAGGTGGATGCAGGAAGTGATGAAAGATGCTATCTTTTAAATATGACGGTAACTTCCTGTGGAGGCAGTTGGCGCTTTGAACTTGGTGTAGAAGGACCTTTGCTGAGACCTCAGATTGCTTCCCTCTGAATTGTCATGTGGGTAAGTTAGGCTGACTTCCTTTCTCCTCCCTTGGTGTTTCTGAACATTCTACCCTCAAGGAGGCCTCTCTTGCCTCTCTAATTGTAAAAGGCCTTGTGGCTAGAAGCCTTGTTTAATTAACCTCTGTGCCCCTCTGCTGGGCCTCTAAATTCTTACCTGGTCCTGGCCAGAGTTTCTCTCTCCCAATTTCTCTACCTTCAATCTTCCTAATTGTAAATAACCTTCCATAAAAGCCATCCTGATTTGGCTCTATTTTAATTTGGAATTGAGTTGATCCAATTCCTGGTGACCATACCTTAAATATCTAGTTCCCCTCTTACAAATTCAGAGAAGGTGCTGGCTTGTATTTGTAGGGAGACTTTCCTCATTCAGGAGTTCTCTATGCCAATGAAACTATCAGTCCATTCTCTATCTTATGCCCACCATCATATGTAAAAGCTTGTATGAAATGGTTATTTGACAATTATTTTGTTGAATTAAATTAAATTATGAAGAACAATTTATTCACAAGTAGTGTCAATGAATTCTTTAATGAGGGCACTTTTCTTTAATTCAGGATCCATGGGCTCAAAGCTTATTGCTATAAAGTAATTCGCCTCATTTGGGAATCCTTCCATTTTGTACATCTAGATATACATTAGCGTGCTTTTTTGGCTAGGTCTGTAACTTTCTCTTTCTTTTGGTTAGGAGATTGGTTACTGGCCTTAAAAGGTCAGAAGGGAGCCTAGGGAAGGTTATACATAGCTTGCTACTGAATGATTCTTTGCTAACTCTTGAATAGAGATGCAAATGTTTTAGGGTGCAACATAAACCAAATGGAAAAGAAATAGCAACCCCAAAACCTGCTGCCCCAAGAAGTAAGTCCTGAGCCAGAGGTGATAGCTGATGTGTATGTCTTAAGAAAAATGTAACTATAAATTGTATAATGCAGAAAAGGAATTCAGTTGGATTAGAGGCAATTTATGTCACAAACTACCAGGAAGGAAATGAAATTGGAATTCTAGGGTAGTATCAGGAATCATAGTGGACAATGGGAGGGTTGGGGTGATGGAGTATCTAAAGAGATCTGAAAGTGCTCCATATAGATATGTAAAAGTGAAAATTAATGGTTGGATAATAATTTTATGAAATTATGTGGTTGCCAATATTTATTATATCTCAAGTCAGAGATTTGTTTATAAAATAGAGGGGAAACAATAAATTAGAGAAATATCAAAGAGGTTAGAAAAAGTGTCTATACTAGTCCTCAGCCAGGAGGGCCAGTGGTGAATAACCACCTCAGACTCCTCCAAGATAGAAATTAGTCTCTCCAGAAACTAGGAAAGGAGTCAGCCCTTTTCACTCACCTAAGGAAGTAGTCCAGGAGTCAGAGTCTAAGTTGAAGCTGAACTCCAAGTCCATGATCCAAACTGCAGTCTTCAGGAAAGCTCCTTCGAAGATTATCTCCAAAAGACTCTCTCTTCAGACTACCATCTCAAAGATAATCTGCCTCAAACTGAAGGATTTTGTGGCTTTTATGGTGGCTCCTTATCCCTTCACATCTTCACAGAGGCCATTCACAGTTTCCAAATTGTCTAGCACTGCCTAGGGGGTCAGTTTCTGTGGGATCGACTTCTCACCTTCTGAAGCTTAAGTTCTCACCTTCTGAAGGTTAAGTTCTCAGCTAAGGGTAGGAATTTTCTAAAATTCATCTTCTGGAGAGGTGAATACTCATCTAGACTGATTGCATTTCTGAGGGTGTGAATTCACTAAGTGGTTTGGGAGCTCCTCCACCTAGTTCAAGCTTGTGTTGATTCAATCAAAAGGTGGACAAATGAGAATTAATTCTGTTTTCACAATCTTGTGAGGTGCTTATATTAGTGTTAATTCAGGATAGACAATAGAGTAAAGTATTCTCTTTCACAGATGTGCACTTAGGACTAGAGAAGTGAGGTCTGATGTGGGTTGCCTATGAAGGAAAGAAGCAGTTTTTGAGGCTGCATAAGGAAAAATTGAGATCCCAGGTTGATGTTGTAGGATGCTGATTGGGTCGTATGTAGTTAGTGATATAAAACTGGTAAAAATATTGAAGGAGATATTATTCAGAATTCATTTCATGTTCAGTCCGCTGACTTCCATGGTTTATTGAGCTGTGTCTGACAGCAGAGTAGAGGTGACTTCATTTCATTTGAATTCACTTTTTCTGCCTGCCCAGGCCTTCTTCATTAGTGCTCTGCTCCACACTAATTGCAGTTTCCAGGTCTTGACTCTCAGGGACACGTTCAATGTAAATGATATCTTATTTACTGATTTAAAAATGGTCTCATTGTAACAACCTATGAAGTCCGTGTCCAAATGAATATAATCACTAAAATAGTCTTGGAAAATAATGGGAAACATTAGAAACATCAATACTAAAGGCAGGAAATCATTCTGACTGGTGAGGCTGAGAATTTATGAAGAATGATTGCACCATGTTGCTATCAGATATGTCTCTGCAAGGTCAAAGTCCCTGTCGAGTATCATAAAAAAATAAAAGAAACTTACCAATGTTGTTCTTCAGTAACAGTTCAGTGAAAAAGCCAAATGCCTTTTCATGAAACATTAAAAGGGTTTTAGTTTGGTGACAAGAAACAGTGTTTATATTCATGAGAGAAACGGTGCTGGTAACTGACATTTAAAGCATCGAAGGGAAAGGAGACTTCATTGCTATCTGAGGCGTCATCTAGGAAGAGTGGAACATATAGATTTCAAATGATTACACATTCAGACTAAATATGATATGGAGATGACCTCATGCACTGACCTCAAGCTTGGAAATAAAACAGGGAGTGACCTTTTCACCATTAATAGAAAAATTCCAGTTTTGAAAACTTTAAGGTAAGCTTAGTTAGGAAAAGGAATGCCAAATAATTCTTCATATGATCTTGAAAAAGACACTTGTATTCTCAAGACCTTGGTTACCTTAACAGTAAAATGAGGCACTTGGTCTAGGTCTCTTTGAACTAACTTGTTCAAATTCTATGTCTGTGCCAGTGGCCAGACTTCTAATTTGAGTGGAATTCAAAGCAAAACTAACACTTAAATGAAAAGGCTCCCAGAGAGGGAACTATTTCTTTGAAACTTTGACAATTCAGTTGAACAAACATTTATTACATGCTCTTCATGTGGAGGGAAGGCATCGGAGATACGACATGACATAATGAAGTCACTCACAAAACATAAGCCACAGACAGGTACACAAGTAATTGTTCTATAAAGAAGAGGGACGGGAACCCAAAGGAAGAGTCAGCGGCAAAATGCTCTCAGATCATTGAAGAAGGTCCTTAGTCACATTAGTGTGTGTCTAACAGGGTTTGCAGTAATATAGAAAGATCTATGGAAGAAAGTTCTAAACACAGCCTTGAACAAAGGAACTTCAACAAATCATCATGCAGAAAATAGAATCTAGTCCAATTACAGGGGAGAGTGTAAGTATGAGTACAGAGACAGGATAGCAAGGAAAACAAAAGAAGATAGAAAGGAAGGAAGGAAGCTAGGAAGCAAAGCAGGAAAGAACTAAGAAAGGAAATAGCATTTATTAAGCACAAAATATGTAACAAGTGATTGAGTAATGTCATATTTGATCTTTGCAATATCCCTGGATTTTAGGGGCCATTATTAAACCCACTATACTATTGAGGAAACTGGGCAAAACAAATTAAATGACTTGTCTGGAATCTTAGAGCAATAAATTGTCTGAATCTAGATTTGAACTCAGATCTTCATGTTTCTAGCTCAAGTGCTCTATTCACTGTGGTGAAATATAGTGGTTTACCTAGAACAAGGAGTATGCATGAGTAATATGAGATAAAACTGGACAGATAATGTGGAGCAGACTAGAGGGTCCTGAATGCCAGATCCAAGAATTTACACTTTATTTATTTATTTAACTTTAATCTTTAATTAATTAATTAATTTAGGATTTTTTTTTTGCATGCTTACAAAATTTAAGGAATTTACACTTTAATCCATGTGTAGCAGTGTGTTTAAAGATTGGTCAGGCAGAGACATTTTCTGTGTATGGAATGGGGAGAGGCTAGAATGAAAACGATGATTTAGGAAGTGATTACAGTAGTCTAGGTGAGAGGTGATGGCAGCTAAGACTAGAAGAGAAGAAAGAAAGTACTAGCTGTGAGAAGTATTAAGAGGTAGAAGAGAAAGATTTCAGCTATCGAAAGGATCGAGTCAAAAATAATTCTGAGGTTACAATAATTTTAAGTATACTGTGTACATATCAAGAATTGCCATTTGAGAGCAGCCAGGCAAGGTCATTGTGTGACTTATTCTCTGGGTTGCTGAATCCACCTTATAATTCCTGAAGGACAACAAAGGCTACTCTGCATCTTTCGTTAGAGAGCTAGTGAGCATTCTGGGCATATAGTAAAAGGAGAGTATGTAAGAAGCCTCCCATAATAACTTTGGAATAGGAATTTAGTGTCCCCCTGCCCCCCACATAGTAATAATATTAATTTACATTTATATAACACTTTACATCATAAAGGATCATACATGCACTATCTAGTGAAATCCTTGCACCAATCCTGGGAGTTAGCTGCCAGTATTATCCACTCCTAGGCAGCACAGCAGACACAATGCCAGGTCTGGAGTTCAGGAAGAATTATCTTCCTTGTTATATCTGCCCTCAGACACTTACTGGCTCTGTGACTCTGGGCAAATCTCTTAACCCTGTTTGCCTCAGTTTCCTCATCTGTAAAATGAGCTACAGAAGGAAATGGCAAACCATTTCAGAATCTTTGCCAAGAAAACCTCAAAAGAGATCATGGAGAGTCAGACATACTGGGAGAAAAAAAAAAGCCAACTAAACAATAACCTCATTTTATAGAGGTGAAAACAGAGGTTCAGAGAAATGAACTCATTCAAGGTTACATAGCCAGAAAGTGGTCAGGACTTCATATTTCAAGTTGGCTTTTCACTATAACCTAATAACTAATCTGTGTGGCTCTTTGTTGAGCTTTGCTCAGTCAATTCATATGTGTTCTCTTTGTAATGAAGTGAAAATTCCTCTGGATTTGGAGCTAAAGGACTTCTGTTAGAATCCCACTTCCCCTGACTAGTTCCACCTGTGTTACTTTGGGGACTTTCCTTCTCTAGCCTCAGTTTCCTTATCTGTAAAATGAAATGGTGGATGACTAATAAGATCTCTTCTAGGGCAAAAGTCTCAATCTGTGCACCTTCTTTTCAGTCTCAGTCTTTTTCAGTCTTTTCAGTCATCAAGGTAAATAGGACAGGTAATAATACAATTTTAGGGGGGAATAAAAAAGCTTAGAAAAGATTTAGTGATATTCACAAATATAGGTAGCTAATTAGCTTTAAAGGAGAGATAGCCACCTGGTTCTTTTGATTACAAATGCAGTGCATTTTCCATTGATTTAGGAGACTTAAAGTAGTTATACAGGGGATGTTTATGGCTCAGAGAATTCCAAAGCTGCAAAGGACCTTATAGGTACATTTGCATAATGCACTTTAAGGTTTTAAAAATGTTTTAATACCATTATCTCATTTGAGTCAAAAGACACTTTGTAAAGGTAGTTGCTATTATTATCCCTTTTTATTGCTGAATAAAGTGCAGGAGAGAGAGGTTAAAAGAC
Organism: Gracilinanus agilis; assembly: GCF_016433145.1. NCBI lineage: Eukaryota > Metazoa > Chordata > Mammalia > Didelphimorphia > Didelphidae > Gracilinanus > Gracilinanus agilis. The sequence goes on from NC_058135.1 coordinate 199,001,904, forward strand.
TTGGCGTAATCTAATAATCTAATAAGTGTTGAGAGTAGGAGCTGATCCCAGAAGGTCATGATTACAAGTCAATGTTTCTATACACTACATAATTTTTCCTCATTTAGTCCATGCAATTCATTCTACAGATGAGGAAACTGAGGTCCAGAGTGGTTTAATGACCTTACTGTCACAGAGAAAGTAAATGGAAACACTAAGATTTGAACTATCTTCTACATAAATTGTTCCATTATAAGTCACTGTATCTAAAAGGGAAGAAAGTGGTATTTTTCCAAAAAGCTTTTAGGTTAACATCCCTGTAGCTGAAGTAAAAAAGAAAAAAAATAATAAAACTCCATTGCTCAATTTTCACTAGTTCTTCCTAAAACCCAGGAATGCTCTTGTTTAAATAAGCATTGTAGTAGGCAGTAACCAACATAACAAGAGCTCATCCAGTTAACCTGATTGCCAAACTGCTCGTGATATTACTTCACAATTTTCCCATGCAAATGGTCTTTATTTTTGCTTTGATTATTCCCCCACTATTTAACATAGTGCTTGGCACACAGTAAGGGCTTAAGGAATACTTGTTGCTTTGCCTGGGAAACCAGACAACTGGATCAAAATGAAATATTAATAACTAGCCATTAAACTGAAGCAAAAACCCATGATGCTACAATGTTCTTTATTGAGACAGTTTGCAATAAAGAAGATAAGGCCAGGTACCTAGTTTAAAGAAAAAAATAAACTCATATGGGGTGAATAAGAAAGAAATCTGAATAGGAATTTGTATGTAATTAGTGAATACATATTTGGGCATAGCCATGGTGAGTTGGGAGTCATTTTTTAAGTGTGTGTACCTAGACCTGGGAAATCTATCTAGGATACTATACTCAGCTCATTAACATATCTTAGGAAACCAAATGAATATTTGTCATAAAGAATTATCTAGAAAGGAATTAGTAAGCTCAGTGTTGCATATCTTTGTGGATATTGCCACACCAAAATTAATTACATTTATTAATAGCTGTTTTCCCAGGGGATGTTTCTCTCAGTTACACAAATAAGTCATCCTATATTCAGGCAGCATTTAATTTATATTTCTTTAAATATTAGTACATATATTAAAGTGGTTGAAAATGATGATAACTGCATTAGCAATTAATAAAGAAGAAACTTAGAATTTAATTATTGAAAAATTGGAATTATGAATAATGCACATGTGGAGGTTAGGAAATTAAGTTTGAGACAAAGAGTTCTACTATATCCTATTTGGTCCATGACAGGATTTTTCTCTTAAAAGTTTCCATTATTAAAAAATCCCATTAATATTAATGTGGGCTATCTGTTCAAATTAGAAAGAAAATAGCCACCTTTAGTACAGAATTGTTAAATGAGTATCTATCACAGATGGGCAAAACAGGTTGGATGAAGCATCATTATCCAGTGAAATATTGACTCCTTGAAAATTAAGTATAATCACAGTAATGTTTCCCCCCCTTTATTGCTCATCAGATTGGTGGGATGTGCTGGAAAGATTGCTGGAATGAAATTTTTTTCAGTTGATCCTCTTCTGACCAGGTCTTAGAAACCTTAAAACCTTAATTGCTATTTTGAATGCCCTCCTGTGAATGATTGGGTTTGGGTTATATGGGGCTTATTTGGTTTTATGAAGTGTTCAGGGACTACTAGAATCTCTGATGTAAGGACTTGCTGAGAGTCCTTTTCAGGGCTTCTCACCTACCATCACCCCACTAATTTGTTGACTCCAAGAAGCTATACAGTGGACCATGCTCTAGTATAGTTGTTTCAGCAGTCAGTCTAAACCAGGTTGAGGGTAACTGACAGGACTCAAAATATTGAAGAGTTAGAGGAGATCTACTCCAATCATATCAAGACTTCCCACATAAGACAAGGCAGGTAAGGATAATTTCTTCAATGGCCATGAAGGTGGCTGAAGCATACAAAATGGAGAACTTAGAGTTTGACTAGACATCAAAGATGCCTAGGTTATCTTCTTCATCCTGGGCCATTGTCAATCACCCTGATATTTTTCTTGCTAATGGACTCTGATGACTGAATTAGAGAGTAAGGCTGAGGACTTTGGGCAACTCTGCTTCAATTAATCTATTTCATGTGCAAATCGAAGTTTCACCCCATGATGTCACTGATCCCCTTTGAAACAAAAGACGAATACTATAGAATTATATTGTTCTCTTTAAATGTGGTGCCCAGAACTGAGCATGGTGCTCCCAGATGTAGTCTAATCAGGACAGATTAATTAACTAGAAGGAGAATGTTTACCTCCATTACTTCAACATTATGTCTCCTTTAATTCATCCTAGGATATTTTGATATTTCAAAGGATCTATGATTTTCTTGAGGTGAACACTCTTTCCAATAGATGCAATAGATTTTTTGGCTACATACTCCAAACACTAATCTTGATCTTGCTAAACACTAAGATCCCTAAGTCTTTCCTACAAAGACTGTTAATTAGTCATGTTTCTCACATATTGTGGTTCTTAAGTTAGTTTTTTTGAACTTGAGTAGGACTTTACAGCTATGATGTAATTTCATCACATTTTATTTATTAGGAGAAAGATCAAGAGAGATACCACCTGGGACAATCATTTAGCTCTCATTTACTTGAAATTTTTGATATACAGTAAGCCCTATTTCCTTAATATATTGAATAACAAAGTCCTCCCTCCCCCCATCATTAGGATCCCATATACTTCAAAGACCAATTTTGAAATATGTTCAAATGACTTTAAGACTGAATCATCCATACTGGATTGTGAATATCCATATTCACAAACCAGTTAGTTTCTATTACCTTTACTAAAATGTCACCTTCACTGCTGAGAGATGGACTCCAAGACCCCAGGTGAGCTCTTAAATTCCTAAACCTCCTTTTACAGAAACCTCACACTACCTAAGGAGCTATTTGTAACAAAGCCAGAAATGCTAGGACTGCACCCTGCTGAAACCAATATATGAAACTAAAAAAAAAGGAAAAAAAAAACAATGACCTCATAGAAAAGCACTTATCTGACCTGCAGGTCAGAGTAAAAGGAGTGCTCTATAGGTGGTAGGATGCCAAGTCAAAGAAATCCATGACTACATGGGCAGCATTCAGCCCCAAGATCTTGCAGTAGCCCTGTGTGAACAATCACTGTATTTGTTTTGATGATGTACCTCCCGCCCAGAATAAAGGTCTCTTCTGCAGAAAGTAACCATTATGTCCATATGGCACTCCAAACTTGCTGAGAAGTAGGCTGGGCTAACCAGTGTTCATTCCAATTCCCTGGACTGTCAATTAGAATTTAAGCTATTATAAACTCATTGAGGTCAGTTTTCATCCATATGGCCATAGTAGGTCAGAAAACTGCTCTGTTTTCTTCTTCTGTGCAAAACCCAGAAAACTAGTGAAAACAATAGGAGGAATTTTTATCCTCAGCAGTCGTAGAAGATGCATTCTTGGCCTTTGAGGGCTATAAGAGCAAAACTGAACCCGTTCCAAGAAATCTTGGAGAATAAGATTCTTTCTTTCTTTCTTTCTTTCTTTCTT
>NC_058135.1:199005806-199024850 GCF_016433145.1 Gracilinanus agilis
CCTTCCTTCCTTCCTTCCTTCCTTCCTTTTTCTTTCTTCCTTCCTAACTTCCTTTCTTCCTTCTTTTTCAAAATTCAGCACAGACCTCCAGAAAAAGGACATTTTACCTAACTAAAAGTATATGGTCAGGTGAATATATTCCCTCTAATTATTTCATTCAAGCTAAGATGAGTTCCTCCACTAGGGATTCAGATAATTGCTGAAGGGAGGAGGGCATTAATGTACAGGGGCCACTGGATGATTCTACTTTGCTTGATGACCAGTAGATTCAGGAAAAAGGACATTCAAGATATATATGTTCATGTATCATCCCACTTGATTGTTTCTGCTTAAGTACAGAATGAAAGATTCAGGATAAAGCAGGTATAAATCTTGCTAGGTGATCACATATTCCTAAGTGGTTGTTGGTTAGTTTGAAACTGGGAGCAGCAGAAAGTCCACTTGGTGTGGTATGGATTAAAAACCTGTAGTCATGAATACTCTGTGTTTATTTTGTAAATACACGTATACCCTTACATGTATGTGTATTTAAGTGTGTATGCATGTATATGCATAGGCAGCAACTGGAGAAAGATCACTGACAGGTTTTTATCAGCTGGGGCTTATGAAATTTAAAAAAATTGATAACAAATTCAATACAATTGGTTTCCTTTGAAATATGACAAATGCTATTGTATGCATTTAAAAATTTCAGAAAGGGATCCCTACATAGACTTCACCAGACTACCAAGGAATCCATTAGGATCTGGGTTCAAATTTTAGTTAAGATAATTTAGTAGATCTATGACCTTAGGGAAGTTATTTGACTTCTCTGGATATGTTTCCTTATCCATCAATGACTGGAATGGACTAGATCAGTGATGGGGAACCCATGGCATGGGTGCATGCAGGGAGCTCTCTGTGGGCACATGGCCATCCTACCTCCAGAGTTAGTTACTAGAAAGGCAGAGGGACTTGGGCAGAGCTGATCCCTTCCCCCTCCTCACTGTGTCTGAAGACATTTTCACATCCCCCACTCTTTTGCCCAGCAGTCCAATGGAAGAGCACGAGGGTAAGATGGAAGGCTCACAGGTGGCAGAGCTGGAAGGGAGCGGAGTACTTAGGAAGTTCTTTTCCCTGCTCTCTATACTCACTGAGGACATTACTCTCTTTACCCGTCCCTCTGTCTAGCAGCCCAATGGGAGCACTTCCTTCCTCCCCTGGGTGGGGAAAGGTGGGGCAGGGCACACCTGACACTTGGTGGGGGAGAGGGGCACAGCACTCAGTCTGGGGGGTGGTGAGGTAGGGGTGGGGCCCAGCACTCTGTCTCTAAAAGGTTTGCCATCACTGGACTAGATGTTTCCATAAGGTCCCTTCCAATATTAGATCTGTTTAGCTTCTTCCTGAGAGATGCTGGAACTGTTTCAATCTTTCCTTTGTATTCTCTTGAAAAGCACAGAGTCTGGCACAAAAGAGGAATTAAATAAATTCTGGTTGTCTGATTGATTAAATAAATAAATAACTGGACAATAGCATATAGGCATGGTATCAAAGCATATCTTAGATAGACACAACAAAATCAATAATAACTTGGGCCCGATATTAAAGGGGGAAAAGAATAAGTATTCCATATTGTTCTGGTGATTTGGCATACTATTGGAACCTCATCCATATTGATTTTTTTGTGAATAACAAAAGCATAAAATGAAATGAATCTACAGCTAACTTCAAGGATGGCTGAGTAGGTTCATCTGGGCCTTACTGCATCAAAGTCCCCAAAGCAATGAGAAATATAATTTCTCATGGTTCATTCAATTGCCTTGCTTTGCAAGGACTATGAAGACCATAAGCAATGAGTTCACTAGGAGAATAATGATAACTGAAGCACCAGTGAATGTTTCAGAGCATGAAAAGAAGAGAAAATCAATGAACACCTGGATAAGTTCCTATAAAAACAATTCAACATTTACTTTGATATTCTAATTTAATGCAAATGAACAGATAATAGATTTTAGAGCTGGAAAAAACTTTAAAATTCAACTAGTCTAGGCTTTCTAAATACCACATATAAACCCTAAAGGATGCTGTGGATAGATTACAAGGGTCCATTGACTTGGATGAGAAGAAAAAAAAATAACATTGCAATATTATTGTTTTCCTTTGTAATCACATGTATTTTGATTTATGCATTTAAAGATAGTATTCTGAGAGGAGGTACAAAGACATCAATGGACTGCCAAAAGGTATATGGAAATCTGGCCAAATCTCCTTTATTTTAAAAGTGGGAACAGAGAGATCATAATAAGCTACTTGAAGTCAGATAGTAAGAGAGTAGTAGTAACATGGTTGGCCTTCATGAAGATATCTTGACTCTCATTCAGTGTTTTGCAAAAATATGTTAGAAAACATGGCTTGGGATTGAGAAATCAAACATGACAAAAGTCTGCTCAGAAGCCTCATGCATACAACATACATTTTTATCAATAAATGCTAGCAACTAGCTCTAAAAAGCAGAACAAAAATATAATTACCTATATCTTAATAGTCAGTAAAATGAATCATATTAATGTAGGAAGTTATATCAGAATTAGATGTTTGTGTATTAAACAATTGACATGTTGAAACAGAGGTTAAAATCCTCCTAAAATTAGAAGAAAGGACAAATATAAAAAGAAAGTGTTCAAGTTAGATTACTGTACACATGATCAATTCAAATTATCATAAAAATGGGAAACAAAAAAATCAAAGCTATTCATTTTGATCATTACCATATCTTGCAAGAGATCTCCAGGACAAATATAATAAAGGTCATGGCTGCCTAGAAGACCTAGATCAAGTCCTAGACCTAAGAAAGCCCCCTACTCTCCTGGTTCCCTTTCTTATAAGGACCATGTCTCTTCTTCTGTGTCTCTGATTGGTCAGGCTTAAGTTTAGTGTGTCCCCAGTTTGGGGGTCTAGACAAGGTACTCATAGGGATTTCTGGATACATAGTTCTTGGGGGTTTTACCAGTCTCTTCCCCTCTGCCAGAAAACACATAGACACATGTGCATGGCCAAAGACAGGACTGGTATTAAGAATCTAATATTCAAACTAAATAAGTGAGTATATTTTAAATTACAATTACACAATAGGATGAGAATGATCAGATCACTCATGGCTTTTTTAGCACTGGGAATTCATGGGAATATTTGTATTCAGTAAAGAAGCAGTTAGTAGCCATTGAGAGATTAATGATTTATAAGAAAATGAGGATAAGACAGGGGAAAATCTGTTGGAGAAGAGGGAAAGAAATGGGATCCTTTGGGCGTGTAAAGGATTTTGCCTTGGCAAAGAGAAGTCACCTCTTCATGTGAGCTGGGGAAAAGGGCTGATAAAAAGGGAAAGTATTTAATTGATGTGAGATGAGGAACTCTTGATAAATGCCTTATTTTTAAAGTAAAATGTGATACCAGACTCTCAGTTAAGAGTGCTGGGGCAAAATGTAATATTTGAAGAGATATAAACATTTGTGAAAGCTTTTTTTGTGAGTGGCTTAGTGAATTTATTAGGAAGGTATAAAAGAATTGCCTTGCTGCAGTGAAGGCCCAGATGAGATTATACAAAATGAATTTGATACCTATTCAGTCACAATGGGTATAAGATTTTCTCTAGCTCTTTTTAATAGCACATATATGGGCACAAAGACAGTGAGTTTGAGTAAAATCTAATGTTAGGGTTTGTCCAGGTTTAATCAGTGATATAAGGGGGGGTAGTGGAAATATCATATACTTGAATTGATTCACCTATGGGTTACCATAACCCATATATTGTCAGAGAACATAGACAATGTATGAATGATGATTTGGGAAACAATTGAGGGGCGCAAATAGGAGGAAGTAGAAGAATGACCTAAGGTAGTTCAGTCAAGAAATAGGAAGCAGCAATGTTAGGCAAAGGGGTTATGGGTATAGATTGGTATACTCTGGAAAATGATCTTTTGATTGCCAGAGAAGGCTGTGGGGAGAAAAGAACAGCCATAGATTGGTAACGTATCCAGGCTAGGTCTAGGACCTTAAGATGGCTAGATCCCCAGATCTACTAGAGGATTGCTGGGATGATGACAGTGACCTAGAGGTTGTTGGCTGGAGCAAGATGTGATGTAGGAAACCTCCACTAATACTGAGTCCCTTATTCTAATGCTTCAAACTCATTGGGTTCTTAGGATTATAGATCTTTGACTAGAAGAAATAGTAGAGAACATTGGGTCAAATCTCCTAGTTATAAAGATGTGGAACTTGTCCAAGAAAGGCTAAGTTACTTACCCAGAGTGTCCCACTTAGTGTTTGAATGGGTTTGCAATCAAGATGATGTCAATTTTCACAGATGATATGAATTACAATGTAGGATGTCAATGATGTACCAATTTAGAATGAAATCTCTTCCCTTCTCTCCTATACTGGAAGAGGTCTAGAAAAGTATGTGGCACAGAAAGAATTTTATGCTTCCTTAATAACTGATGAGAATGGAATCCATGAGCCAGTGAAGAATGGTCATGTGATACATACAGAGGAATAACTTTTATTTTTAAGTAGCCTACTATGAATGTGTGTAAAAGGCAATCCTTTGGAATTTGAAGTATGAAAATCCATGAGATTAATTGTTTTGCTTGTTGTAACTAGTGAAAACTCTCAAGAGAGCACCATGCCTGGACTAAGGAACAAATCATTATGGCTCTTGGTTCATTGAAGTACTCTTTTGTATTTTAATTATGTGTTTGTGTATATGCAGACAAAGAAAATATTGGCTATAAAAAAAATCCCTATAACTTGTTCTTGTTGAGTTGTTTTCGGTCACATCAAACTATTGTGATCCTTTTTAGGTATTTTTTGGCAAAGATACCAGAGTGTTCTGTGATTTCCTACTCCAGTTCATTATACAGATGAAGAAACTGAGGCAAATAGTATAAATTGGCTTTTCCAGAATCACACAACTATTAAGTTTCTGAGACCAGAATTGAATTTAGGTCTTCCTGATTCCAAACCTGGAACCTTATACATTGTTCCCACTGAACTTCCTTTGTGGAAACTTACCTACAAGTAAAATAGGTCTTTTTTCTTTTCCACATCTTTTAAAATGTGTACATTTTAATCAGACAAGAGGGACCGAGGGCAAGGAACAGAAGAAAAAAACCAACCTATGCAAAAGCTCATTTTTACAGTGAATTAATGAAACTTTTATACAAATTTCTTCCAATTTGTACATTTTCATGATGTCCATATTGCACAAGAAACTTCCCAGCAGAGAAGCTTGTAGAACACAGAACATCATCAGTGAGAAATTTTTAAAGACTTGGGAACTAATAGCAAATTCAGTAATAAATATTCTTATTCCACCAGCTTCCTGAATAGTGCCTGATGTGGAATTTCCAGGACTCATCATATAGCCAGATGACAATGGCATATGGCACTACTACAAACTAATACTGAATCTGAAGGATGGTGCGATTCAGAACTATAACACTTCCAATCCATAAGAGAGGATTAATGCTATGACAACTTGAGATACAATCCCAGCCTAGATAAATTTCTTTCTTTTTTTTAATATTTTATTTTTTTAGAAAAATTTTCCATGTTTAAATGATTCTAGTATTTACTTTCCCCTTCACCCCCTTTTGACACCTCTCCCCCATATCCAACATACATTTCCACTGGTTTTAACATGTGTGACCAATCAAGACTTATTTACATATTATTGATAGTTACATTGGTGTGGTCGTTTAATGTCTACATCCCCAGCCATGCCTGCATCAACACATGTATTCAAGCAGTTGTTTTTTTTCTGTGTTTCCACTCCTGCAGTTCTTGCTTTGAATGTGGGTAGTGTTCTTTTCCACAAATCCCTCAGAATTGTCCTGGGTCATTGCATTGCTGCCAGTACAGAAGTCCATTACATTTGATTTTACAACAGTGTATCAGTCTCTGTGTACAATGTTCTTCTGTCTCTGCTCCTTTCACTCTGCATCAATTCCTGGAGGTCTTTCCAGTTCACATGGAATTCCTCCATTTTATTATTGCTTTGAGCACAATAGTATTCCATCACCAACATATACCACAATTTGTTCAGCCATTCCCCATTGGAGGGCATAACATTTTCCAGTTTTTTGCCACCACAAAAAGCACAGCTATAAATATTTTTGTACACGTCTGTTTATCTATGATCTCTTTGGGGTACAAACCCAACAATGGTATGGCAGGATCAAAGGGCAGGCAGTCTTTTAGAGGTCTTTTGGCATAGTTCCAAATTGCCATCCAGAATGGTTGGATCAGTTCACAATTCCACCAGCAATGCACTAATACACATCCCCTCCAACATTCATTACTGATCTTATTGGGAAGGCTTCTAATTTATTGCCATTGCATATGATGCTTGTTGATGGTTTTAGATATATACTGTTTATTATTATTTTTAGGAAAGGTCCTTCTATTCCTATACTTTCTAGTGTTTTCAATAGGAATGGATGTTGTATTTTGTCAAAGGCTTTTTCAGCATCTATTGAGATAATCATGTGGTTTTTATTGGTTTGCTTGTTCATATGGTCAATTATGTGAATGGTTTCCCTGATGTTGAACCATCCTTGCATTCCTGGTATAAATCCCACCTGATCATAATGAATAACCCTCTTGATTACTTGCTGGAGTCTCTTTGCTAGTATTCTGTTTAAGATTTTTGCATCTATGTTCATTCAGGAGATTGGTCTGTAGTTTTCTTCCTTGGTTTTTGATCTACCTGGCTTTGGGATTAGTACCATATTTGTATCATAAAAGGAATTTGGTAGAACTCCTTCTTTGCTTTTTATGTCAAATAGTTTGTATAGTATTGGAATTAGTTGTTCTTTGAAGGCTTGATAGAATTCACTTGTGAATCCATTGGGTCCTGGGGATTTTTTCTTAGGGAGTTCTTTGATGGCTTTTTCAATTTCTTTTTCTGATATGGGTTTATTTAAGTATTCTATTTCTTCTACTGTTAATCTAGGCAATTTATATTTTTGTAAGTATTCATCCATCTCACTTAGATTGCTATATTTATTACCATGTAATTGTTCAAAATGGTTTTTAATGATTGCCTTGATTTCCTCTTCATCAGAGGTGAGGTCTCTCTTTTCATCTCTGATACGGATGTTTTGGTTTTCTTCTTTCCTTTTTTTAATTAGATTGACCAGTACTTTGTCAATCAATTTTGTTTGTTTTTTCAAAGTACCAGCTTCTAGTCTTATTTATTAATTCAATAGTTTTTTTACTTTCAATTTTATTGATTTCCCCTTTAATTTTTGTAATCTCTAATTGGGTTTTTAGCTGGAGATTTTTAATTTGTTCCCTTTCTAGTTTTTTAATTTGCATGCCCAGTTGATTGATCTTTGCCCTCTCTAATTTGTTAATACATGCACTCAAGAATATAAATTTCCCCCTGAGTACTCCCTTAGCTGTATCCCACAGAGTTTGGTAGGATGTCTCATCATTGTCATTCTCTTCAATGAAATTATTGATTGTTTCTATGATTTCTTCTTTAACTAACTGGTTTGGGAGAATCTTATTATTTAATTTCCAATGAGTTTTTGGTTTGCCTGTCCATGTGCCCTTACTAATTATTATTTTTACTGAATTATGATCTGAGAAGTTTACATTTATTATTTCTACTCTTTTGCATTTGTTTGCCATGTTTCTATGCCCTATTACATGGTCAATCTTTGTGAATGTATCATATGCAGCTGAAAAGAAGGTGTATTCCTTTTTGTCCCTATTTTTTCTCTCCACATATCTATTAAATCTAATTTTTCTAGGATTTCATTCACCTTTCTTATCTCTTTCTTATTTATTTTTTGGGTTGATTTATTTAGATCTGAAAGAGGAATATTTAGATCTCCCACTAGTATGGTTTTATTATCTATTTCCTTCTTGAGTTCAGCCAGTTTCTCCTTTAGGAATTTGGATGCTATACGATTTGGTGCATACATGTTGAGTTCTGTTATTTTCTCATTGTCTATACTGCCTTTTATCAGGATGTAATTACCTTCTCTATCTCTTTTAATCATATCTATTTTTACTTTGCCTTTGTCAAAAATCATGATTGCCACTCCTGCCTTTTTTTTTTCGCATTTGAAGCCCAAAAGATTTTGCTCAAGTCCTTGACCTTAAACCTGTGTATGTCCACCCACCTCATATGTGTTTCTTGTAGACAACATATGGTAGGATTTTGGTTTCTCATCCATTTTGCTATTCGCTTCCGTTTTGTGGGCGAGTTCATCCCATTCACATTCAGAGTTATAATTATCAGTTGTGTATTCCCTAATATTTTGGTATCCTCTCCTAGTTCAACTCCTTCTTCTTACACTATTTCATTTTAAACCAGTGTTTTTTTTAGACCAGTCCCCCTTGTCCTCTCCCTTGATTTACTTCCCTTTCCACCCCCTCCCTTATTATTCCCCTCTTTTTACTTTTTAAGGCCTAATAAATTCCCTCCCCTCTATACTTCCCTCACTTTTTTGGAACCCCCACTCCCCTGCTCCCCTTGGTTAATCCCTTCTCACTTTCTCAGTAGGGTTAGATAGAATTCTATATTCCAATGTATATAGCTACTCTTCCCTCTCAGGATTAACTCCGCTGAGAGTAAGGTTTAAATAGTATCTCTTAATATTCTCTTCCTCTCCTTCTTATAATAGTATTCATCCCCTTCCCTTCCTATGCTCTCTTTGCGTGGTATAGAATATCCTATTTTTCTTATTCATTCAAGTTTCTCCTGGTGTCATCTACTATTCACCCCCTCTTTTTTTACCCACCCCGTCTCATCTTAGATCATTTAGTGCTCCAACCTTTCTCTAGAAGAATACTTCTTCTAATTACTATAATAATGAATATAGTTTTTTAAAATTACACATAACATTTCTCCATATAGGAATACAAATAATTTGATTTATTAAAACCCTTAAAGAGGCAAATTTAAAAATAAGAATTTTCTTTCTTTCCCCTCTGTTTCTTATTTACCTTTTCATGTTTCTCTTGGTTTTTGTGGTTGGATATTGAATTTTCCATTTAGTCCTAGTCTTTTCTGTGCAAATACTTGGAAATCTTCTATCTTGTTGAATGCCCATACTTTCCCCTGGAAGTATATAGTCAGTTTTGATGGGCAGGTGATCCTTGGTTGTAGACCCAGTTCTCTTGCCTTTCTGAATATCATATTCCAAGCCTTGCAGTTTTGTAGTGTGGAGGCTGCCAGATCCTGTGTGATCCTGATTGGTGCTCCTTGATATTTGAATTGTTTCTTTCTGGCTCCTTGTAATTTTTTTTTCTTCAACTTGGAAGCTCTTGAATTTGCCTATTATATTCCTGGGGTTTGTCTTTTCAGGGTTTAGTGTAGAGGGTGATCAATAGATCCTTTCAATGTCTATATTGCCCTCTTGTTGTAGAACTTCAGGGCAGTTTTGCTGAATAATTTCTTTTAGTATGGAGTCCAAATTTCTATTAATTTCTGCTTTTTCAGGAAGACCAATGATTCTCAAATTGTCTCTTCTATACCTGTTTTCTTAGTCTATTAACTTCTCATTGATGTATTTCATGTTTCCTTCTATTTTGTCAGTCTTTTGACTTTGCTTTATTAATTCTTGTTCTTTTGTGAGATCATTGGCTTCTAATTGCCCAATTCTAGCCTATAGAGACTGGTTTTCGGCTAAAATCTTTTGGTTTTCCTTTTCAATCTGGTCTATTTGGTTCTTCAAGGCTTCCAGCTGGTCATTTCTGGTCTTCAATTTGCTTATCAATTCATTTGATTTCTGAGCCTCACTTTCTAATTGCAAAATTGTGCCTTTTAAACTGTTATTTTCTTGCCAGATCTCTTCCATCTTTCTCATGATCTCAGATTTGAACTCTTCAAGATCTTGTGACCCATTTTCAGTTTTGGGGGCAGGTTGGATGTCTTTAATTGTTTGTCCTCCTCTGTTTTCTGGGTTTTTTCTGTGTAGAAGTCATCAAGTGCTTTATCTGCCAGAAGTCTGAGTAAGGCAATCTGATCCTTTTTGTAGGGAATTAGGGAGCATTATTTTGCCCGAGGCTACTTTGTGAGTCTCCTGGTTTCTCTGGGGACCCTCCTGAAGTCTTGGGTCTAGGTGTTTTCAGGGTTGAGCCCCTGTGGTCCTAGCCGGCTGCCCAGAGCCGGGAACTTGGCTCACGCTTGCTCCTCCACCTGAGGTTTTCTAATTTGGAGGTAGGAATAAAAGGCCAGATGGTGACTCACCAATCTGTCCTTCTAGTGGTATGGCTTTCAGAACATGATGCCACTCTCAAATTTCTCATAGCCAAGGCAATGGAAAGAATAAAATCAGTGCCCAAGTAGGACAAGGTAGTGATGGTGCTGATTGGCAGTGTACTGAGGGACCACAAACTTTGTCATTGTTCATTTTTGCAGTCAAATGTCTGACTATTCATTCTTTGGCAAAGGTACTAGAATGGTTTACCATTTCATTCTCCAGCTCATTTTACAAATGACTCAGCTGGAGTCAGGAAGTTAGCAAGTATCTGAGGCCACATTTAAAGTTAGGTCTTCCTGATTTCAGCCCCAGCACAATCCACTATGCTACTTAGATGCTATATCAATGATATCAGTTCATGGACTCTACATCAAAGAGAGTAGCAGGGTTCAGAAAACTTCTGCTATGTTTTCATTGAGAGCCTTCTTCTGGCCATTGATTGTGATGGTGCTGATTTTCTCCAGGATCCACTCAAGGACTCCTTTTATCAGTAACAGGAACCACTTGTCATTTGGGTCATCTGTCGCAGAGATAGAACACTGAAATTTGTTGATGGAGTTCAAAGGAATTTCAGCTACTTTTCTGTTTCTTTCTTTATAATTAGAGCATCTTGTAATTTGTTTCTTGCTATCTTACCTGGAACTGAGGAACATTATTGACTTCCTCAAATCTATCCACTGTGCTACAGTCTCTCTCTTCTTCCTCTCTCTCTTGTCATACACTTATATCTTTGGCCAATCTAGTAATGTTTGTGGGCCTCAGTTTCATTTTCAATAAAATGAAAAGGTTAGGTTAGGTTAGATAAATTCTAAATTCCCTTCCAGCACTGGTTATTATTCTACTCCAAATAAAACTGATGGGATCCTCTAGTTCTCCATCAAAAACACACACACACACACACACACACACACACACACACACAACTTATTTTTGAACCTGTTTTCTTTCCATCTCATTTATACCACTCTTCTCCATATCAATCCAATAACTTCAACCACATATGTTCTTTTCTTCATAAATTTAGTGGCTAAGTCAAAACCCTATGTATCTTACCAGCTCAGCATTTAGGGAATGTTCCAACACTTTTAAAATTAACCTAGGTACTAATCAGCAGTAGCAAGTATATGCTTCTACCCTTTGTGGTATGTAGTTGAACACTTTTCCCAGCAATCTGAGCTTCTGAAACCAACATATTCACTTCTTCCAATTAAACAAACCTACAAATGTTTCTTGTCTATCATAGTCTTTGTCATAATAGATGCCCTTCAATGGAAGTTTTTCAGCTTGTCAGTGGTTCTACTAAAACGTGTCACCAACCAACTATATCCAATATTCGTATTTTGACTGTGAAGAGTACAATGGGGTATTTTCCTTCCTCATAATGGACATTATGCTTTCAATACAAGGTATAATATAGTCTCAGATTGACTTCATGTTTTTGACCGCTATGCTGCTTAGTTCTCTCATGATGAGTTATCCCCACTTATCTTCAAGAGGACTACTTTCTTAGCCTTGCTTACTTTATCCTAGCAGTATAAAGTTAATATATTGAATTCAAATATGGACATTTACATTTTTCTCAATAATATTTAATCTTGTTAGTTTTGACCTGTCATTTAAATATTTGTGTGTTGTTGTTGTTGTTGTTGGTTTTTTTTTTTGGTTCATGACTCTATCATCTAAGATGTCAACTATTCCTTCTGAGTTCAAGACATCTAATTTTTATTTTTGTGGATTATATTAAAGCAAGAATATATGTATTAATGTGGTTCTACTCCTCTGGTGATATGTCAGCTCTGGTCATTGGATAGAGGTCTCATGTTTAAAAAGCCAATATTTAAATTAATATTTATTCAAGATTTTAAAACTATCACTCTTAGGACCCTCTATCCCTTTTGCATCACTATTAGAGTGAAAGAAGGCTCACTCAGCATCATCTGGGTCATTCTTTGCTTCAATGGATACCAAAACTAAAAAAATATATCATCTAGATGAAGCATTATAATCTTTTTTCTGTCTTAGATCCCTTTTGTGGCCTGATGAAGTCTATAGCTGTTCTTGGAACAATGTTTTTTATGTATATAAGATGAAATATATAGGAAAAAAAAGGAAGTCAATTGCACTGAAATGCAGTTATCAAAGCATTAAATTTTGTTTTAAAAAATTAGGTTAATAACCCTTGCCCTAGAGCAGTGATGGGCAAACTTTTTAAAGAGGGGGCCAAAGGAAAGGAAATGCTCATGTCAGTCTGTTTCTAAGGCAACACTTTTGTAGTTTCATTATATTGTATCCTACTCATTGTATTTGTCAGATTAGGAATAATGTTGCCCTGCAGGATAGAACATTTCAGGGGCCTGCATCTGGCCCGTGTTTGCCCATCACTGCCCTAGAGACTTATTTACCAATATTAGTATTTTTGTTTCTCTAGGTTAGTTCTTCAACAATATACTCTTTCTCATATAGTGGCTAGTCTACCAACTCCATTGTTCTCTCACATATAGTCTACAGAAGTAAAATAAATATTGGAATATAGCCCCTAATTTCCTTACTCTCATACTAATTTGCAGTCAGGAATATTTAGTATAAATTTACAAACAGTACTTAGTAGATATATGACCTAGGAAAAATCATTTACCCTCTTAAAGCTTTAATTTCCTCATCTGTAGAATGGGGATAATAATATGCATCAATCAAACTTGTAGAATTATGAGGCTTAAATGAGATAGTGTAGGTTAAATGCTTTGCAATAATTAAAATGCTCTATAAATGTCAAGTATTAGTATTATTAGTTTGTGACTTGCACAACTAAAACCAACATTATCAACAAAAAAGAGAGTTTGTATCAATTGGAGTCAAATAATGACAGATAAATCTATTGCAGAAAAAAATGATAAGTTAAAGGCTAAGTGAAGCAGTATCTAGATTTAGTGTTATTCTCTGTACAACCCATCCTACCACATTTGAAATTATTCATGGGGCTGCTGTTAGGCTTCATCAAATTATTGCCTAAAGAGCACACTGAGAAATGATGGAATGTGACATTCTTGCATCCAGTAACACAAATCATTGCATGTTTGACATTTAGACTCATGTTTGATACTGTTATTTATCCTTAATATAGACAGTATACTTAGCACTTACTATAATTGTCTTTCATTCTTTTGGATGCTGTGTGGTCTGACACACAATTAATTTTGCTACATTCTTTTGTAGAAATTTTATGCCAACAGTAAAATTTAATTGTAATGAGTTTATTACAGCAAATCTGAATATCTTCCTGGAAACGTAGTACATGCAGGATTTCATTTAATTTCTTTATTTTTAAAACAAAGTTATTATTTATAAACATATTCCTTAGTATCATTGTTTGTTATCCATAAAGTAGGCATCATTAAATTGAAATGGAATTATTTTACAAAATAAATACTATAATTCAAGATTATATTCTCCAGTAAGTACAAAAAGAAATCCCATTCTGTTAGGTGGAGTTTTTCTTTGATAAATTCTAACAGTACTTATGGGACTAGTTCATATAGGCAGTATAGGAAACAGGCAATATGATAAAACTTCATTTTTACTGACCAATAAATTTATGACTGAAGGGGGGTATGGAATTAAATGGCAGTTATGACAAGGATATGTAAATATATATGTACATATATATATATATATATATATACATATATATATTATAGATAAAATGGAGTTGTATAAAGGATGATTTGAAATGAAGAACCTTATCATGATGACATGTTCAGTCATTTTTCATTACTGTATGACTCTTCATGACCACATTTGTGATTTTCTTGGCAAAGATATTTCCTTCTCCAGTTCATAATACTTTATTTTATTATTTTATTTTTATTTTTTCGAATATTTTTCCATGGTTACATGATTCGTGTTCTTTCCCTCCTCCTCCCACAAAAGTCCCCCTCCTCCCCGTAGCTGATGCACAATTCCACTGGGTTTTACATATTACATTGATCAAGACCTATTTCCATATTATTGATAGTTGCATTGGGATGGTCATTTAAAGTCTATATCCTCAATCATATCCCCATCAACCCATGTATTCAAGCAGATGCTTTTCTTCTGTGTTTCTACTCCCACAGTTTTTCCTCTGAATGTGGCTAGTTTTCTTTCTCATAAATCCCTCAGAATTGTCCTGCCAGTACAGAAGTCCATTACGATCGATTGCGCCACAGTGTATCAGTCTCTGTGTATAATGTTCTCTCATACCTCTATAGATTATGGACTTCATATACATGTCTACCCTCTATAGTAGGACCTTTATTACCTCCTTTTTGAACTATTGTAAATAGTCTCCTAAATAAGCTATCTCCTTCCAGTGTCTCCTCTCTCTTTTCTTAAAAATCTTCAGGAGTCCCTTTTCCTTCTAGTATAAAATCTAGCCTGCACATTAAAGACCCTTCCCAATATTACTTTAAACTGCACCCTAGTCTTATTTTACATTTTCTTCCATTACATTTTGTTTGAACTGAGTTTATAGCACCCAGATAACGAGCAAGTACAAAGAAAGGTGATCAGTCCCCTCATCTTCAGTCTACCATACTGAGGCATTGTACTTCCTTTAGTTTGTTTTATGGCCCAGAAAAACAAGAAAAGAAAACAAAAACCAGATTCTTCTCACCTGCATTATTGTTTTGTTTTGTTTTTGTTGTTGTATATACTATCTCTTTCTTAGTCATGTTTCCATCTCATCTCTAGTACTCTTTCATCTCTGCCCCTTCTTTATGCCCCACTTGGAAAATTTCAGATTAAAAAATTTTTCTTAGTTGATTAATGGCTTCCTGCCAATAGCCTTAAGAATAGGAAACCATTCAGACCCTTTTTACTATAATGCCAACTTTATCTGTTCATATCTTTAATTGGGTGTGACATCAAAACTAATCCAGGGGGCAGCTGGGTAGCTCAGTGGAGTGAGAGTCAGGCCTAGAGACAGGAGGTCCTAGGTTCAAACCCGGCCTCAGCCACTTCCCAGCTGTGTGACCCTGGGCAAGTCACTTGACCCCCATTGCCCACCCTTACCAATCTTCCACCTATGAGACAATACACTGAAGTACAAGGGTTTAAAAAAAAAACTAATCCAGGTGAGGGCACCTGGGTAGCTCAGTGTATTGAGAGCCAGGCCTTGAGACTGGGAGGTCCTAGTTTCAAATCTGACCTCAGACACTTCCCAGCTGTGTGACCCTGGGCAAGTCACTTGACCCCCATTGCCTACCCTTACCACTCTTCTGCCTTGCAGCCAATACACAGTATTGACTCCAAGACAGAGAGTAAGGGTTTAAAAAAAAAACTGATCCAGGTTCTAAGCTAACTTTTTCTGACTCTTGGATGGAAGTCTTGATTTAGAATGATTAGAGTCTACCTCTAAGAGGTAGAACTGATAAGATAACTAGATTAGAAATATGAATCCTTGGCCCATTCTGATGAAATTAAGTGGCTATTCTAGTTAAGAATTTTTCAGTTCTGGTCCAGTGTGAAAGGTTCTTGTGCTGCCATGATTATAACTTTCTCATCTCTGCCTCTTCTTCCTTTGAGTGTACAGCTCTATATAGTTTTGTCATTTTTTCAATGCCTAATAACTTATTTGTTTCAGTGATGAGACTAAGACCCAGGTCTCCTTTCTCCAAATCTTTCCTCCTCCTAGTTACTATGACATAATTTAATTGTTCTGAAGTTTTATAAAGCCCTAGACAGAAGAGTGACAATGGCTGGGCAATTAGGGTTAAGTGATTTGTCCAGGATTGTGTAGCTAGTAAGTATCTGAGGCTAGATTTGAATTCAAGTCCTCTTTACTCCAGGTCTGACACTCTATCCACCGTGCTTCCTAGCTGTCCCAAATTCTCTGAGTTTTTAAAGGTTTTGGAAAATAAAAAGTTTGAAATATACCTCAAAATTCATCTTGTCAAAATCCTACCTGACCAGGAATCTCATCGATCACATCCCAAAATAAGAATTTTGCAGCCTTTCCTGAAATCTTCATTGACAAATTTAGTAATGTGGCTTCCTTTTTTTGGCCTTCCCATTAAATCAAATAAAGTGTTTTAATTATTGTTATTTGTTCTTTTTTATTTTTTTTTTTGCTTTCTATACTGACTTTTGTTTAATGATGATATCCATTTTTACCTAGTAATGATCTCTGATGCCAAGGTGATAATATGACATATATGTATTATTAATTCAATTTTTATTCAATGATAGTCTGAGATAAATGCTTGATACATTCCTTGGACTTTGGATCATAGGCAGAATGGGTTGTTTATTTTTTTGATGCACTCTTCCTGACACCTCTTCACCCATTTCTGATGCTGGCCAGTTGAGTTCCATAGGGGACAAATCTCCTAGGGCTATTTTGTTTTGTCCCCTGCCCCTAAATCTTACCCCTAACTGCCATCATTCCAATGTCATAGCATAATTTCTCTGAGTACTGGAAGATTTTCATAGAATTTTATAGTTGGAAGGTAGCTTAAAGGGAATTCATAGTGTCCCTTACTTGATTAGTCAACCCAACAATAGTATTATGAATAGTTTTTGTCTTACCTTTACTTGGAAATCCCCATTAAGAAACTATAGCCCAGTCTACATTTGGGTGGTACCAATTACTAGGAAGTTTCTGTGTCTTATTTAAAATTTCCTTACTACAACTTCTATCCATTTTCTTTTTTTTAATATTTTCTTTTTATTTTTTAGAAAATTTTTTTTCCATGGTTACTTGTGCCTCTGGTAAAAATGGGAAAGTCACTTAATGAGATTGGATTCCTGTAACTCTTAATCCTATAATTTATAGAAGCCTTTCTGATCAGATTTGGCAGAGAGAGTTTCAATGCTGGCAATTCTATATATTGATGAAATAAAAACTTCAAACTGACCAAACATACAAAAATTAAAATTGCAAATATTCATTGGAGGGGCTTATCTTAAGCCCTTATTATTTGATATTTTGATCATAACTTTAGTTCAATTAAGTAAAAATGATGGATCATAGTATAGCTTTTCAGATGTGAGTGTATCTATGTGTGTTTGGGGATTAGGAGGTGTGTTTGAGCAGGCACCTGGCAATTAGGGTGGAAAGGAAAAGAGTTCAAGTGGAAAATTTGGGAAATTCAAGAGAGAAAAGTGGGGACAATGATTGGAGATACATAAAGTTGTCAAAGCCACACTTCATTGTGCCTTCACAATTTTCCTTAGTGTCAGCCTTTAATTTGAAACTTTAAAAGTTCAAATGAAAAGAGAAGCATGAATTTAAAAAATTGTAAAGTATGGAATAGGAGTCCCAGTGTATCTCACATTCCACATGGAGATTAATTTCACTGTAACTAGAAAGACCTTATTAATTGGACCTATAAATTAGCATTTTTTCTAAAAAAAAAGGATTTCTTAATTTAATCTTATATCTATTGCTGGCGGCTTGTGATGTCTTGCTACATACTTTAGCAGCAAATTAATTTTCCATTTGTGCCTTCCTTTCCTCAGTGGGTGAAATGCAATGTTGGTTTTTTGCCTAAAAAAGTCATGCGATGAGGAAGATTTTACTATGCATCAACAATGAAAAATAATGCTGAATAGAAACCCATCAATTATTCACATTCCTGGAAAAGAAAGAGCAGATTGCTTGGCTTCACTAAATGGTTTCTACCTTAGTTCAGAAACAAAGAATTGTTCCTCAAGGGCTCTATTGCACTTCTATCTCCTGGAAGTTTATACACCATTGTTGGGAAAAAGGAAAAAGTCCATATTTTCTAACTTAATCTTAATGAGATATGTGATCAATCAATGAAATGTCATTCAGTAGAAAAAAATTAAAAGTAACAGTGCTGTTTAGATCACTTACTGACTTAAATTCTTTCCCAAGACACCCAACTTCAAACCAGATTGAATTATCTCATCATTAGTTATTGAATGTATTGAGAGTTGGATTGAATTTGTTTCTAGTCAACTCTGCCTAGTAACACTTACTTTTCCTTATGAGACTGTTTAAAGAGAAACATTTACAGTTACTACAAATAACAATATGTGGTGCTTTACAAAGCAGACTAGATGAAGACTTGGAAAGATCTTGGAAACAATCTAAGTCTAACCGTTTCATGTTCCAATGGAAGGTACAAGAGATCCTGAATAAGGAAATGACTAGCCCAATGGTAATACAAGTAGAAAGTGGAAGAGTCATGATTCTAAGTCAGTTCCTCTGAAAATGGAGAGATTCGGGGTCAATTTTAGGATGTCCTGATACCTCCAATATCTATTTGAGGAATTTCATACAAATATAATAATTCCCATTTTATAGATGAGGAACATGAACAGAAAGAAATTCAGGTGCCTTTCTAAGGACTGTTAACCTGAAAAATAAACCCTTACCTTACATCTCAGAATCAATACTATTTATGGGTTCCAAGGCAGAAGAGTGGTAAAGGCTGGGTAATGGGAGTAAAAAGGGTTAAGTGACTTGCCCAGGGTCACACAGCTAGGAACTGTTTGAGGCCATATTTGAAACTAGGACTTCCACTCTTTAGGTCTGACTCAATCCACTGAGCCACCCAGTTGCCCCCAAGAAACTCTTTAATCAGATCAAGGGTTACAATGATCAAAACCACCAGACAGAGTCAACTGTACTAAGAAAACAAATGTCTAGGGAAAGACACATGGTAATAATTACTGAGAATTTCCATCAAATTGTGGAACTCAAGGTCCTAATATATACCTATCTCTCTCTCTCTCTCTCTCTCTCTCTCTCTCTCTCTCTCTCTCTCTCTCTATATCTCTCTCT
>NC_058135.1:199025098-199062104 GCF_016433145.1 Gracilinanus agilis
AACTCTAACCTCAAAGTCAATGAAAGACTAAATAAGTTTTTACTTTGTTAACATTGAATAAAAACATAGAATTATAAGAATCAACAAGTTTTTAATGTTTTCTTAGGCTAATTTGGGAATACACGTGTATACCTGTGTGTGTGTGTGTGTGTGTGTGTGTGTGTGTGTGTATTTTAGGGAGACCAAGGGAGAGTTTATTGAAGCCTGGTAAAGAAAGGATAGTCATAGTTACAAAAGCTTGGGAAAATGCACCAGCTCAGACACCCAAGTATTGTGGATGCTTGAGAAGTGAATACAGGTGCTTAAGGATAATTGTATTTTTATTAAACTAAATCCTGGGAAAGAGTAAAACTCCATTTGTAGTTAAATTCAATCTCTGTCATGGTATTTAGGATTGGCCAGAGTAGCTGGGAGTGGATCTCTCTGGTTCTTCACACTTGATTGTCCTCTTTCAAATTCAGTCTTCCAGTTTCTGGGAACTAAGTAAGACTGATTCATAGTTAATTTAAGCTACGTGTAGTTCTTTGTTTTAAGGTCTAGGCAAGTCAGGGATGGGAAACTAAAATAATAAGATCATGAAGCTAAGTGGTAAAGTACAGACTCCATACAATGGAAGGAGCTCTGAAGAGCAAGGAGATGGATTCAGACACAGTGTCTGATATTTATTATTTGTATGACCTTAGGCAAGTCCTAAGTTTTCGTTATTTATAAACTGTGTCTGTTGGACAAGGTGATCCCAAAGCTCTTTTCGAGGTTTATCTTGATGACCTTGTTTTACAGAACCCCCAAATTTGTCTTTGTTCCTTGGAAACTTGCCTTCAGGAAGTCCTAGATTGACTTGTCTTAGACTGAACACTAAACCTTAAAATATCCAATGATCTTAGTCTAGATAGAATTAGTACATATAATAAAATCTTGAGTATCCTTTTAGCTTGGAAATTTCTCCCATTGTATATTTTCTTGGAGAATGTGTTCCCAGAGCTTGTCTCTGTGTGGTATTTTTTACATGGCTCTGTGTGGAGGCCCTTAGAACATTGTCTTCCTTTGCCTGATTAGATTTGGTTTTTTCCAACTACGTTTGTTCGGTATTTTTCAAGGTTGACAATCTCAATGATCCTATAACTAGAACCATGGTCTTCTGATTCCAGAGCCAGTCTTCTTTCCACCACATCAAGAGAGGCCTCATAAAGTTTCTTTTAAAAATAAAAAGAAACTTTTTTTAAAGGATCTTTCAAAATTGGGCTTAGTGGAAGATACTGTTGTGGGGGGACTTGAAGTGAACCCCAGAGGTTCTGGTATCCTTTGGAAGAATGCAAGACTCCAAAGCTTAGTTTAATAATAAAAAAGAGAAATTTATTAATTTGGCATTCATGTTGAATTTGGCTGGGAGCACAGTGCAGATGGGACACTGCCTCCCAGAGGAGATGTGTTCTGGGATTTATACATCCTTTTGATTGGTCATAATTTAGGGGACAAGTAGATGTCTTAGATTACAGATGGTATCAGAGCATAACCAGATATACAAATACATATCTGTGTCTATCTCAAAAACTAGGGAAGAATCCAATGGGAATATTTCTCTCAGGGGTCTTTCCTTAACCTGAGTCTCTGATGCCCAGAGTCACCTTTTCCTCAACATAAACAAGAATGCAAGAAAGGAAAGGAATTTTTCTGCTTTCTGTTTGACCTGAAACATTTCTAGGGTGTGGGGTGTCCAAGACAAACCCTGGGTCTCATGCCAATACCAATAATGCCATACACCTGTATTAATGCTTAATCTAATAAAGTGAAACATGCTCCCACAAGCTCTCAGTGATCAGCTGAGATAGGGATTCTTTGGGCTTGGCAATGAAGTGCAAAAACAAATCTACTTGGGGAAGAAAAAGCAAAGAATTATACTTTTCCTAGGCTTGCTGTTGGGCTTTAAGATTGGAGGCAGGCTTATATTGAAGAAGTCAGTTTATAAATCTCTTGTGGCAGGCTTAGAATGATAGTAAAACTCTGTGATGTACAGGATGTTTCCATCATATTCCATAAATTTGCATTAGCATTTCAGAGTAACATAAATAATATATGATAAGTTCCATCAAAAGAATTTCTGGATATGGTTAGTGAACTAGTGAGTGCAGGAAGCTGAAAGCTAGTTGGAATGCTATGTACTGCAACAAACATATAACTCTTGGTGACCATCAAGGTTGGTGACATATCAGTTAATATTGAAGTTTTAAAAATCTCAAATATAAAGTATGAGAAAACAAAATGGGGGGATGAGTCGAAGTCAATTCTGAACAAAATTTCCACATAGACATGAGCTTATTTTTCAAATATATTCACTTGATGTGTAGTTTTATTAGTATGAATGGCCCCAATTTCAAAAGAAATGGCAATCCTTCACACCTTTGAATCTTAGGAATTTCTCCTTTCATATAAGTCATCTAATATGCTGGAAGTTTTCCTCTGCTTCTTTGAATATGTTAGGGGTTCCACAGCAACTTTTGGACTGTTTATCTTTTAACTCTCCTTGTATGTACATCATAATTCAGAGGCCCTGTTGTGTGATTGGTAGAGAACTCAACTCATTCAAAAAGACTTACGTTTAAGACCCACCACTGACAGTGGGTGTGTGATGTTAGACAAGGCACTTAAAACTCAAAAAAAAATACCATGTCTCTACTGCCTTTTGTGTCTAAACTCCTTGAAATACATGTATCCAACTTCCTGTCACTCTCTTTCTAATCCCTAATGCTCTGGTTTCTTTCAACTTCATCTTTCCACTAACACTGATCTCTCCAAAGTTACCAATAATCTTTTAGTCATCAAATACAAGGATTTTTCCTCAATCCTCATTCTTGTTGACCACTCTGCAGTCTTTGATACTGCTATTCAGTCTCTCATTTCCTTGATACTCTTTTCTTTCTCGGTTTTCAGGATCTTGCTCTCTCCTGGTTCTCCTCCCTATTGGTATGTTCCTTCTTTGTCTTTTTTTTTTTGGGGGGGTGGATTCTCATCTGTATAATGCTTTCTAATCATAGATGATCACCAAGTCTCTATCCTGAGCCCTTTTTGCTCTCTATACTATTTTACATGGTGATCTTTTTATTCCTGTTTTGATCCCAACACTAAAGGTAATGGAGTAATAATTTTTAAACAACTCAGTCTCTACAAAGAACATTTTTGTCCATATTACAAAGTTGGAACTTTATAATTTTAGAATAATTAATCAATTTCAATGGCACTGAAATAAGAATTTACTCAAGATCTACTATAGATTCCCTGGAAAATGACAATACAGTGACATTTACTAAAGTTTCTGAATACATTTTAAAATGCATGAAATGGATACATTACTTCTTAATGACTTTTTCATAAAACTGATTGCATTAAAAATCAATGCTCATTAGGGATGTATGCTTAAATAAGACAAGGTCACTAATTAGAAATATTGAACTTTGAGCTAATGCAGACAAGTTTCTAGTATACACAGTGATTACCCAAAGAAATCTCCTTTTAAATGATTTTGGGAAAAAAAAGAGAAGAAATAGAGAAGTATGGACTAGATTGGTTCTGTTTGGGAATGTGTGCTCATTTTGAACTTCTCTAATTGATGTGAGAATTGATTTTAAAAAAGCCCAATAAATATTGATTAGGTTACAGAAAAATATGCTTCATTAAATCTCCAAAAATAATTATATCTTACTTTCCATGACTTGAGGGAAGTCTCATAGCCAAGAGTCTTTTATAATCTTACTTCATTTTAACAAAATTTTCTAAGTATTGTTTTATCAGGTATGCTCGAGTGATGGCAAATTTGCTTCCAACTTAGCAAATTATTAATTAAAGACACAGATGTGCTTCACAGACCAATGGAAGTCATAATCAATTGATATCTAACCTGGGGCTCAAGTTAAAGCTTTGCCAGAATGGGCAAAATCCCTTCCAAAACTATAATAACCAGTCTGTAAGTGATTGTCATGATTCCATGAAATAGACATTCCCTCCACTTTTTTTCTTTCCTGACCCTGGGAAACATAACAATTTAATTCCTTATGATGGTTCCCACTGGCACCAGTCAAATTTTCTGGCTGGGATGAAAAATGATAAGCCAAGTTCAAGTTGTATGCCTGAGGAGGAAAAACAGACAGTTTCCTTGAAATTAATCAAAATGGGGAAAAGAAACTCTAACCCCTAACTTCTTCCACCCTTCCCAGCTTTCTCCATTTTAAACTGTCTACACAGAAAAGAATCAGTTATCCATGTTTAAAGTCAGTTTCAGAATCAGACAACTGCAAAATCTCAGAGGCAGAAGGAGCCTCAGGGCCACCCTGTCTTATCCCTTTCTGAAACAAGTGTCACATATATATAAGATAAAGAAGTGATCACCCAGTGTCTACTTTAAGACTTTCAGCAAGGGAAAGTCTCCTATCTCTTATCATTAAGAATGTGTTTTGTCCTTATGCTCAGCCAAAATATTCTTCGTTGCAACTTTCATTCTATTTTTGCTCTCTGGGGCAAAGGAGTACAATCTGATTCTTTTTCTAAAAACAGATAGCTATTTTACTACTTGAAAATATCTCATGTACTCCCTAAGTCTTCTCTTCTCTAGGCTAAACATGTCTAGGTCCTCCATTATATCTTTGTATAGTATAGTAACACATTTC
Source organism: Gracilinanus agilis (assembly GCF_016433145.1). Taxonomy (NCBI): domain Eukaryota; kingdom Metazoa; phylum Chordata; class Mammalia; order Didelphimorphia; family Didelphidae; genus Gracilinanus; species Gracilinanus agilis. The sequence goes on from NC_058135.1 coordinate 199,029,757, forward strand.
ACTATCTTGGTTTCCTTCCCTTAGATGAGTTCCAAGTTTGAACACAATATTATAGTTGTGGTCTAATGAGGACAAAAAAGAGATCAAAATAGAACAGGCTTGTCACTTCCTTCAACCCAACATGGGACAGCTAGGTAACCCAATGGAAGGAGATCCAGGCTTAGAAACAGGAGGTCCTGGGTTCTAACCTGACTTCAGACATTTCCTAGCTATGCGACTCTGGGCAAATCACTTAACCCAAATTACATACCCCTTACCACTCTTTTCCCTTAGAACCAATACTTAGTATTGACTTTGAGACAAAAGATAAAGGTTTTAAAAATAGAAAATATGAGTCTATAATTTCAGCCAAAGGTCATTTTACCTTTGCTGCTTGACATGTCACAATCTGGGCTCATATTGAATTTATAATTTACTCCAAAATTTTTAGCAAATATAAATTGTTCTTGAGTCTCCTTCCCCATTCTCTATTTGTACATATCCTTAACTTCTTTTCCTAATTCTTCATTCTCTGACATCCTTGCACTAATCAAGATAGCCTTTATTAATAGCAAGCAAGATACCATTTATTAATAGAGTGCTGGACTTATTAGTAAGTGGGTCTCATGGTCTTCCATTTGTGTAAAAAGACTGGTAGTGAGAGTTGATAGTATTTTTAAATCTAGATTTTTTTAAGCTGTCTTTCTTTTGGTTGACCTTAGAGTACATTTGGACTTATACTAGAAAACTTAAAGTAATTCTGATTGATGGGCATTTTAATAAGAAGATGGCTTAATGGTTCTTCATCAGTGGGAAGGTAGGACTCATTTTCATGATCAATCTGCAGTCATTTCAATTAGGATTTTGCTGGTTTGGTCTCACTTTGTAGATCAAATTACCCCAAACTTTGTCTAGGAAAGCAAAGACACCAGAGTCATCACTTGGGGAGAGTCTTAGCTCAAGATAGCTTCTGTCTAGGGCAGTGATGGGCAAACTTTTTAAAGAGGAGACCAAAGGAAAGGAAATGTTCCTCTGTCAGTCTGTTTTTAAGGCAACTCTTTTGAAGTTTCATTGTATTGTATCCTACTCATTGTATTCGTCAGATTAGGAATAATATCCCGTGGCTGATAGAACATTTCAGGGGGCTGCATCTGGCCCACAGGCCGTAGTTTGTCTATCACTGGTCTAGAGTATAAACAGAAGTACCCTTGCCCATGGTGTGCCTGGAGAGTTATTTATAATCACCTGACTCAATCATGGTCCTTCAGAAACTATCTACCCTTCAGAAATGGTGTGCTCTTCAGAAGTAAGGTCTGGGGAAATGCCAAGTAGGTTTCCTGGTTTGTTTCGGGAACTTTGAAGTAAATAAGGTCCAGTCATGGCTTTCAGAGGAATCCTAGTCCATTTTGAAATAGCTTGAATTGTTAGAATGTGATTTCCTTACATCAAGCCTTTGAAAGGATTTACTTTCATCTTCCTTTCTAAAACTTACATCGTTTCTTTACATGTACCTTTCTTGAACTTCTTTCAATTTCTCCTTGTGCAGATCTCTGGTACAAGGCTATGCTAGGGTGCAGAATGGATAAAATGCCACAACTAGAGTCAGGAAGAGCTGAGTTCAAATGTGGCCTCCAACAATTACTAATATGTAACCCTAAGCAAGCAACTTAAATCTCTTTTCCTCAATTTCCTTATCCATAAAATGGAGGATCCTAGTAGCACCTACCAGGGTTGCTATGAGGATAAAATGAGATAATTATTATAAAGCATTTAGCACAGTATTTGGCACATGGTAAGCATTATATATAGCTATTGATATTTAAATCTTGCTAGATTTATTCTATTGTTTTAGCCTAAGATTTGTTTTATTCAAGTCATATCTCCCAATGTAATCCCTCCTTACTTCATGACATCTATAAATATTTATAATTAAAAGTGATAAACATAGCACCTCTGCTTTCACTGAAGTCACCGATAACAATGTGAATAATCTAGGCTAAAAGATCCATAAGGTACTCCATTTAATATTTTCTTCTAACACAGCCTGGATTAACTAAAGAATCCATTACTCCTCCTTGCTGCAATCATCTCTATGAACACATGAGTATTTTGGTGGATTAGGAGATCCACTGATGTGAATAATTTTTCCAACTGAGTCTCTTTTGTAATGCACTGACCATCACTTCACTTCAAGTATCCTTAGAAGTTCTACACTACCTTCTGGACACTCTCCTTCAGTTTTTGTCTTTTGTTTTGCATTTCATAGGGACTAGTGCAAGAATTTGGGCTTTCTACCCATTTTCTTTCTATCTTGTTACAAAAGTAGCTAAATTCATTTTACGTTTTTTATACCTAAGTTGGTCATTGAGGATCTTATTCATGCATATCAGTTAAAAAAAATTCAAACTCTTTCCTTCTTTCTTTGAATGGATACTAAACATTAGTTCTAAAGAATATAAGTCCTAACTATTAGGGTAGGCAATTGGGATTCAGTACCTGGGTCACACAGGTAGAAAATGTCTGAGGTCAGTTTCAAACCCAGGATCTCCCATCTCTAGGTTGGCTCTCAGTCTGAGCCATTTAGCTGTCCCCGCAGTTTCTTTAGACAATCTTGCCCCTTTTAATCTTCATCAGATCTTTGGGGAATACATGAACAAAAAGCAATATTCAGTTTTAATGGAATACTATTGCACTGTAAGGAACAAGGAACAGGATGAGCCCAGAAAAACCTGAAAAGATTGATATTAACTGATTCAGATTGAAGTGAGCAACACCTGAACAATGTAGTAATAGAAATATTATTTTAATAATGCATTTTATAATTTTATTATAATTAATAGCTAATATTATTATAATAAATATTATACAGTGATCAACTGTGAAGCACTAAACCATTATTAACGAGCAAAACCACAAGGGACTCATGATGAAAAAACTATTCACAGCCTAAGAAAAAACTGTTGGAGTCTGAATATAGATCAAAGCATGCCATCTTCCCACTATATTTCCTTCAAGAGTTTCCTTTTCTATGTGTGATATGTCTTCTATTGTGACATGAGCAATATAGAAATATGTATTACATTAAAGCAGTGATGGAAAACCTATGACATGCATGTCAGCACTGACACATGTAGCCATTTTCGATGACACACGCTGTATACAGAGAAGTATGGGGCTGCATGCCGAGGATGAAACATTTGCTATAGTGTAGTGTACTACATTGTGCACTATAGATGACAATTCTATCTATATTAATTTACCTATTTTGGTTTATTAAATACAGTTATATATTACAATTATACTTTTTTTGTTATTTAAACTATAAATATTGTGAAATTGTGTTTTTTTTTCTTGAAGTGACAGACCACCTGAGTTATGCTTGTTTTTTTGGCGAATTTTGACACATCAACATCAAAAGGTTGCCCTTCACTGATTAAAGTATCTATAAACTATATTAGATTATTCATTACCTCAGGGAGGAGCAGAGAGAGTAGAGAGGGAGAAAATCTGAATTCTAAGATGTCAAAAAACAATTGTCAAAATTATTTCTACATATAACTAAAAAAGTAAAAAGAAATAAATTGGAAAAACAAAAGTGAATGACTCCTGAGTTTTTTTTTTTTTTTTTTTAAGAATTCTTCTGATATGTATTGAGAAGATTTTTTTCTCGAGTGATTTCCATTCTTCCTGGGCCAACTTCCTTGTTTCATAATAATAAACAATAATGAAAACAACAACAATAATACATGTTTATAGTGTGTTAAGATTTGCAAAATGCTTTACCTACATTATATCTTTTCTTCTTTACAACAACGCTGCGAGGTATGTGCTTTTATCACCGCCCCCTCCATTTTACATATGAGTAAACTGAGACTGAGATTAAATGATTTCCCTAGGTTCACATAGCTAATAAGTATCTGAGGGAAGCTTTAAATACAGATCTTCTTTAGAACAAGCCATAGATGCTATCTATTAAAATCAGTGAGCCAAGCCTTATTATTCTGCCTTTTAATGTTTTGAAATCTGTTTTCTCTATTTTACTGCACTTTTATCATGAATGTTCATATGAATAACCTACTCTCTGCCATTATAACTCTCCCTGAACCTTCCCCCAGCCCCCACTAGCATTTCCATGTCAGGAATATGTTTCTTTTCTTGGGCAGAACAAGATCCAGAATAGCTGTTTCCCTTGTATTGTTCACCTTTTGAAGAATACAACTATTGTTAAGACTAGCCAAGATTTTATCAACTGCTCTGCTTTTGGCGCAAGGATAGCTCCAGCAGATGTCTAGATAATTGAAGTTCTCCTCTCTACAAAAGCATGCCTCCATGCCAGGTTTGTGATCTCTTTCCCAAAGACTTATTTGCTGTTTCCATCAAGGTTGTCTGTAGTACGCTCCAGTGACAAAATTGCTTCTGTTTCTCCCTCTATTGATCTTTTCCCAAATGTTCTCCATCATTCTTCCTTTCTCCAGTTTCTGGATTTCTTCATATGAGGCATTTTCTTAACATACAGTGCTACTTTATCCCTTTTTAGCTATTCAGCAATTTTTTGAGTAAATGATAGCTCTCAGAGCCACATTTAAGTCATTTATCCCATCTCTGCCAAATCTCAAGGATATCCATCTTATTGAATTTTCCTCCATAAATTAGGATCTCTTGTTCAATTTTGTTGTTTTCTATACTTTGTTCATGCATATTTGTATAGAACTTGGAAGTCATGGGTTTCATTTCTTGCTTTGTTCTTGGATTTTTTTCTCCTATAAATTACTTGGCCTCTCCAATATTTTTCCTTTATCCTCTTCTATAAATGCTACTGTTTTTGATAGTTGCCTTGGAAAATATATAAACATAATTTCCTCTCTTACTCAGTTCCAATTTAATGCCCATTCCATTAGATTTGCAAGACTATAGATATTATTTTATCAGTCTTTATTAGATGTACTCCTTGCCTGAGCAATAGAATTCTTCATTTCTCTATTTTACCTTGTGGTTCTTATATCCAAATTTCATTCTTATAGAGAGTTATCTTGGGCTATTTAAATCTCTAATTTTCTCTTTCATTTTGTTTTCTATTTATTTTTCTTCAGTTATTCTCTACAAAGGTTTCATTTTCTTGTTGATGCCATCAACTTCAGTAACTCTATTATTTGTCCCTGGTAAAGCACTAGAAATGGTAGGGAACAGCAAACATTCTATGCAGATCACTGCAAAATTATTTTTTAAATTTGTTTTTAATTAATATTTCAGTAACACATAGAAAAATTATTGACAATTATTTTCAGACATTTTAGGATTCAGATTTTCTTTTTACCTTCTGCCAAGCCCCCTAGGAAGGTTTAAACAGTCTTATATAATAAGTTATACCAGTATTTTCATGAAATATATATTTCCATATCATTCATATCCATGATAAGAGACAAGTATCACACAAACAATAAAACTTCATGAAGTAAATAAAGTGGAAGATGGCATGCTTCTATCTGCAATCAGACTCCAACTGTCCCTTCTTTGTCTGTGGATAGCATTTTCTATCATGAGTTCCATGTGGTTATCCTGGAGACTTCTTTTATTGCTTATGCTTTATTCCTTCACAATTAGTCATCACATAATATTTCTGATACTGTAGTTTGTGCTTCTGGTTCTGCTCACTCATGTCCCTTGGCCATTTGCCAAATGGGGAATGGCTTGATTTTTTGTAAATTTGACTTTGTTCCTTATATATTTGGGAAATTAAACTTTTTTCAGAGTTTTGTTATGTTTTCCCAATCTGTTACTTTCATTTTAATTTTGGTTGTATTGGCTTTATTTGTACAAATCCTTTTTAATTTGATATAATCAGAGTCATTCATTTTACATTTTGTAATGTACTTTCTTTTGCTTGGTCTTAAATTCCTTCCTTTCCCACAGATCTGACAGGTATATATACTATTCAATGTTCACTTAATTTATTTATGATTTCACTCTTTATATTTGTAATATACTCATTTTGAATTTATCTTGGATAACATGTTGATCTAAACCTAATTTTTTCCATTCTATTTCCCAATTTTCCAAGCAGTTTTTGTCAAATAGTGAGTTATTTTCCCCAAAGCTGGGATCTTTGGGTTTATTGAACACTAACTTGCTGAAGTCATTTACTCAATTCTATTCTATTGATCCACCCTTCTGTTTCTTAGTCAGAACCATATTGTTTTGATGACCACTGCTTTACAGTACATCTTGATATCTGGTATTGCTAGACCCCCATGCTTCACAATTTTTTTCATTATTTCCCTTGATATTCTCATCTTTTGTTCTTCCAGATGAACTTTGTAAATTTTTTTCTAATTTTATAATAAAGTTTTTTGGTAGTTTGATAGGTATGACATTGAAAAAATAAATTCATTTCAGTAGGTTTGTCATTTTTATAATTCTGTTTTTGAAAGAACTCTTCTTAATTGCATTTTTATGCCTCTTTTTCCAGTTGACCAATTTTGCTTTTTTAAGCTGTTATTTTCTTTTCCCAATTAATTTCTTTTTCTAATTTTTCTTCTCATTTTTCATCACCCTGTCTTATTTGATTTTTGGATTCCTTTTTGAGTTCTTCCAGAGCTTGAGACCAATTCATATGTGGTTGATTAGACCTCACCATTTTCTGTGCTTTGCTCTTTGTTCCCACAGAAATTGTTGAGGGTTAAGCATTTCTTTTGTTGTTTGATCATTCTCCCAGCCTTTTTTCCTTTGCTGATTGGGAATACTGAAAGCTATTGGTTCTGTTACCTCTGCTACTATCTTACAGAGATTGGCACTGGGACTAGGTCTTCACCATAGCACAGTAGGTTTGTGCTATGGAATTCTGGCTCTCACTGTGCACTGGCTGGTGGCAGGCCTAGGACTTCAAGGAGTGGGTTTTGGTGGTATAGCCTGCGTCCAGAGATCCCAAAGTTAGCCTATGCTCAGTTGCTGAACCTGGAGCAGTAGGTGAGAGGGTGGCTGACCAGCACTTCTCTTTGTGCAGTTTTGCTTCTGGTCCCCCCTTATCCCATTAAAATAAATTTTCTATGCCTACTTTTCAAGTTATGTTCACCTGGAGAGGCCTCTCATTCTGTCCTTCTGTTGTATTTTGACTCCAATTGTATTGAGGTACTTTTAAAATATTGGTTTGGGAGGACTGTCAGAGCAGTTTCAGCTTTCATTTCTACTAAGCTCTCATTTTTCCTTTTCATTACTCTCATGCTGATAAAGCTCTTAAGTATCTTAAATTCCTTGGGCATCTTATATTCTTTAAAAAACTTCAAGTATTTTGAGTATCATAGATAATTGAAATTATTTCAATTATCATTTCCCCAGGTATAAATGTACTCAATTCAACTTTATTGAAACCCTTAAATTTTCACTTTATCTTTTTATGTTTCTCTTAAAAAAAAAAACCAAACCTTACTTTTCATCTTAGAATCAATACTGTGTTTTGGTACCAAGGCAGAAGAGTAGTAAGGACTAGGTAAAGAGGGCAAAGTAATTTTTCCAGAAACACAAAGCAAGGAAGTGTCTGAGGCCAGATTTGAACCTAGGACTTCACATATCTAGGCCTGTGCCTCAATCCACTATACCACCTAGCTGTCATATTTATCCTTCTCTTGAGTGTCAAATTTAATCATCATTTTTTTCCAGCTCTAATTTTTTGGTCAGGAAAATCTGAATTCCTCTATTTTATTAAACATCATTTGTTTTTCTCCTTGGAGGATTATGCTCAGTTTCATTGGGTATGCAGTTCTGGGTTGTAGTCCTAGACACTTTGCCTTTTAGAATATCATACTCTATACTTTCCGGTCCTTTAATGTAGAAGTTTCTAGTTCCTGTGTGATCCTGACTGTTGCTCCATGATATTTGAATAGTTCCTTCTGAATGCTTGCAGTACTTTTTCCTTGGTCTATCAGTTCTGGAAGTAGACTATAACAATTCTGGCAGATTTTACTTTGGGGTCCCTTTCAATGGGGATAGGTGGAGTCTCTCAATGTCTATTTTCCCCTATTGTGTGAGGGTATCAGGGAAGTTTTCTTTAATAATTTCTGTAATGTGGGATCTAGACTCTTTTTCTCATCATAGCTTTTATGTATTCTAATAATTCTTTGATTAACTTTCCTGAATATATTTTCTCAGTCATTTTTTTTCAGTGAAGTATTTTAGATTTTATCTTCTTTTTTCATTTTTTTGATTTTGTCTTATTGTGTTCTGATGTCGTGTGAATTTGTTAGATTCTATTTATCCAATTCTAGGAATCAGCTTCTTCCTTGAAGTTTTTTTTTTTAAACCCTTAACTTCTGTGTATTGGCTCCTAGGTGGAAGTGTGGTAAGGGTGGGCAATGGGGGTCAAGTGACTTGCCCAGGGTCACACAGCTTGGAAGTGTCTGAGGCCGAATTTGAACATAGGACCCCCCTTCTCTAGGCCTGACTATCCCCTGAGCTACCCAGCTGCCCCCCTTCCTTAAGTTTTTGTTTCTTTTTCTATTTGGTCAATCCTACTCTTTAAAAAGTTGTTTATTTCAGTGTTGGGTTTTTTTTATCTCTATTTCCATTTGATTCATTTTATTCCTTAGGAAGTTGTTTTTCTTCAATGTATTTTTGTGCCTTGACTTCCTTTTAACCCACTCTAATTCCTAGGAAGTTGATTTCTCTAGTGACTTTTCCCCCAGCTATTGAGTTTTTCTGGCAATTTCCTTTTTATTTATTTTTTTAAAAGTTCTTCTAAGTATTCTTTTGGAGCCTGACATCCTTTCCTATTTTTCACACTTTCATATTTCCTTTTGAACATTGTTTTCCTCTTCTGAGTTCATATTTTTATTTCTTTGTCACTAAAGTAATTTTGGAAGGTCATGTTTTTTCTTTGTCGTTTTTTCTTTTTTTCTGATTATTTTTTCCTATATTGTCTTACTTATCTGTTGAGGTTCTTTTCTACTCCTTGGTTAGAGGGAGTACTGCTCCAAGTCTGCAGAGTATTCTTCATTGGTACTTTGAGTAGGTCCACCTGTCTTTGTGAGTAGCTTTCCTGGCTTGCTCTGGAGAGCTTTGCAGCTGTTTTGACCAGTTAGATTCAGAATCCCGTGTTACCTGTTCCCATGTTTATTTTTGGGCTGTTCTTATCCCTGCCCTACTGCTACCCTGTCCTTGTCAAGTGGCTTGGGCTGGGAAGTTCTCCTGCTCTGGATTTTTCTACCCCAAGCAATGAAACTTTATTGCCCCGGTCACACTGCTGCTAAATGGAAGTATATTGTTTCCTGTCATCTCACTGCAAATTTGTTGACATATCTTCTGGAAATTAGATCTTCATTTGTCAGTCATTCTTACTGCTGCTAAACTGTTACAATATACTGCTTGCTTAACTAAGTTGAGTAGATTTTATATTAATTTTCCTATCTTTTCTCCCAAGATAAATCTAATTTAAGTAATATAAATATTGTTGAACACAGCAGATATATGTATATTTAAGGAATTACTTATTTCAGTGTAATTAGAAGGTATTTCATGTCTTGGAGTATATATTATTTTCTCCCCTTCTTATTAAAATTAGTAAAAAAATTTGTTCTCAAGTTTTACCAAATTGCTTCCAGTGTCCTTGTTTTTTTGTTAGTCATAACCCAGCCCCTAGCTTATTTTTCTATCTACTTTTTATTTAAATAAAGTGTTTTCTATGCATATAAATGCAAAATTCCATTTGTCCTCCATATTGTGGAAGGTAGATACTTTGTCTTCTGTTGTTTTTGTTGGTGTCTTTCACAGTCAAGTCTCAGGATGAACTGCTATAGCAAACTATCAGTTTATCTCATTGGGTTTCTACTAGTGAGGGAAGCTAAGAAAAGCTTTGTTCCTGTCCTTATATAAAAGTTCTTCATGACTTCTCTCCTGCCATGGTGTTTACTCAGTCAATTGTATTTGCTTGGCAATTTCCAAATTCATGCCAAATCCCTAAAGCAAATAACATCCATGCTCTTCTCTTTGAGAAAGTCTTGAGATGAGTTTAAGTGACAAGCATGTTATTCTTCCTTCTACATCTATCTTCTTTTATTTTTTTCATTTAAATTATTTTATATATAATTTAATAGTCAAGTAATTTAATACAAGAGAAAGTTTTATTTAAGTAACTATAAACTGTTATGTATAGCTTCTTTATATGCATTTATTTATTAATGCTTTATTTTTCAAATTACATGTAAAACAATTATTACATTCATTTAAAAAAAAACTTTGAGATACAAATTCTCTCCCTCTTTCCCCCACCCACATTGAGAAGGCAAGGAATGTAATATATGGTTTATATATGTAGGCATGCTAGACACATTTCCATATTATTCATTTGAAAGAAAACAGATAAAAAATTTGCCAAGAAAAGTAAAGTAAAAAAGTTATACTTTGATCTGTATTCAGACTCCATTATTTCTTTTTCTGGAAGTAGATAGCCTTTTTCATCATGAGTCTTCTGGAATTGTCTTAGATTATTGTATTGCTAAGAATAGCTAAGTCATTCACAGTTGATCATCATACAATATTACTTTGTGTACAGTGTTCTTCTGGTTCTGCTCACTTCACTTTGGATCAGTTCATATGTTCCCAGCTTCTTCTCAAATCTGTTCATCATTTCTTGTAGCACAATAGTATTCCATCATAGTCATATATCACAGCTTATTCAGTCATCCCTCAATTAGGGCATCCCCTCAATTTCTAATTCTTTGCTAACATGAAAAAAGCTTTCCTAAATATTTTTGTATATAGAGGACCTATCCATTTTTATTTTGTTTTTTATCTCTTTGGGATACAGACTTTGTAGTAGTGTTGCTGGGTCAAATGGTACTCACACTTTTATAACCTTTTGAACATAGGGCCGTTCACTAGTACACAAACAGTGAATTAATGTTTTAACTGCCCCTTATCTCTTTGGATATGCCATTTTCTTTTTCTGTCATATTAGCCAATCTGATATGTGAGGTAGTACTTTGTAGTTGTTTTCACTTGCGTTTCTCTAATCAATAGTGATTTAGAGCACTTTTCACATGACTATAGATACCTTTGATTTTTTCAAATCTGAAAACTGCTTGTCCATACTCCTTGACTACTTATCCTTTGGGGAATGACTTGTTTTCCTGTAAATTTGATTCAGTTCTCCATATATTTGAGAAATGAAGCTTTTGTCAAAGAATCTTGCTATAAACATTTTTGCTCAGTTTTCCACTTTCTGTCTAATCTTAGTTTCATTGGTTTTATTTGTACAAACCCTTTTGAATTTAATGTAATCACAATGATGAATTTTATATCTAATAATACTCTGTATCTCTTTTTGATCACAAATTCATCCGTTATTCACAGATGTGACAGGTAAATTATTCCATACACCTCTAATTTGCTTAGGATATCACCCTTTTTGCAAAACAAAACAAAACATGTAATCTACTCCATTCACTTTGATTTTGAGAGTGAATTCATCCCACTCACCTTCACAGTTATTTCCCTCCTTTCTACTTTTCTCCCATTTTGGTCTTCTCACTTTCTTCTTTAATACTGTCCTTCCTCAAGTGTTTTGTTTCTTAACAGCATTTCAGCCAATTGGCCTTCCCTTCTATTAGCCCACTCTTCTTTTCTTTTCCCATCTACTTCCCTATAGGATAAAATAGATTTCTATTCTCAACTGAGTATTTATTCCCTTTTTGAGTCAATGCTGATAAAAGTAATATTGCCTGTCACCTCCATCTTCTCTGTAACTCTAAAAGCTCTTATTCTTCTCTTTTATGTGAAATAATTTTTCCCATTCTATTTCATCCTCACTTTTTCTCAGTGCATCTCATTCTCAGCATTTAATTCTTTTTGATTTCATTCCTTCATAGTCAAATTATACCCATGCCTTCTGTTTATGTATATGCCAGTTGTTTTTAAGAAGCATATGTGTTTTAAATTTAACAAAGTTGTAACAAAACAGCTCCATTCCTTTGTGTCATCTTTTTACTTTTTTCTTTTTTTAATTAAAAATCTTTGATTCCTGTTTTCCTCTCCCCTCATATCTGTGCTTCCCCAATAAATTACCTGTTCTCCAACTTCCTATCACTTCAAAAAAATCCTCCTTTATAGCCCACATGTATTATATAGTCCAGAAGATCTCTGACCATTTTTATCCCAGTCAGATCTTAGAAGTTCCTTCTAGAGTCATTTATAATATTTAAAGTTTCCTTCCTTCTCATGAATTCCACCATTTCTCTTCTGTCAGTCTGTACAAAGCAAAAATAAAAATTTCTGCCAAAGGTTCAGTGGAGCATATATTAACAATTTAAAATAGTTGAATAATAAGACTATGATAAGCAGAAAGAGGGATCTCCCAGTATGTTCCAGGGTGTCCCCCAAGGGATTTGTCCATGGTCCTATTCTGCTCAGCATCTATCAGTGACTTAGATAAAAGCCTAGGTGGCATTTAAAGTTGAAACACAGCAGAGAGGAAAGGCTAATAAATCAAATGATAGAATTAGGATCCAAAAGGATCCTGACAGGCTAGAACAATTTATCAAGGTTAACTGAACCCTAGTTCAGGCCCTTGTCACTTCTGTCTAAGCTATTGAAGTTTTCTCTTGATTTGGCTGTCTTCCTTCTTGCCCCTCTTTCCTCTAGTCTTCAACTCACTGCCAAAATGATCTTAAAGCATAGGTCTAACCATGTAACTTCCCTGTTCAAGAATCTTTGGGAACTCCAACCCAAGTTTGCCAGTGCGATACAGTAAAATATAATCTGTCTGCTTCAGTTTCATTATCATTATCATGAATTTCATTATCATGAATTTCATTATCATTAATGGGAACAATAGCACCTAGCTTGTAGGTTTGTTATCAGCATAAAATGAGACAATGTTTGTAAACTTCCTAGCAAAATTTAAAACTCTATATAAATACTAGTTATCTTCATCATGATCAAAGCCACCAATATTATTTCCTGTTCCTCTACTTACCATGCTCAATACAGAGCAGGAAAGGATCCATGGATCATAAATATGATCCAGGGATCATAAACATTGTACCCCAGATACCTAGTATCTTTCTATGGAAGAATACAGATAATATAATTTACTCCAAGGAGAAGGTATTGATAATTACTTCAGTTTTTGTTATATAGCTATTATTACAGGTGTTAGCATGGATCTTACTAATTTAAAAATTTTGCCTTTAGTACTATAGGAAGGCAGTCTAGTACAGTACAAAGGATGCTAGATTTGGAATCAAAAGTCTGATTTGAATTCTGTCTGTCACTTCACCTTTAGTAAGTTACTCAATCTCTCTTACTTTCAGTTTTCTTCTACAAAATGAAGTTATTTGACTGTATGGCATATGAAGTTTCTACTCCCTATAAATCTAGAATGCTCTGATACAAAGATGGATGAAGTGATTTGTTAATAAAATGTTAGATCTAATAGTATTGAGGCCCATGAAAAGGTCTTGAATTTGGGTATTAGAGTAAAGGAGAATTGCCCATAAATTGCAGGAAACTTCTACAGGGACATTTATTCTTTTTCAAAAAGAAATTAAAAAGGAATTCTTTGAAAAATATATTTGTTAAGTATGACAAAGCCTCTAAGTTTTTCAGCATGCTAAAATATTAGGTTATTAAATAGATATCACATACACTGATTGGTGGTGGTAAGTTGCAAAGGATGCAGATCACAATTACATTGTTTCAGAGCATCAGGAAAAATTCTATCTTTGGATCAGAGAGCAGACAAATAGGTTTGTAATAATTCTCTTTATTATAGCCCTATGATTTTAAAAATTCAGTAATTTTGTGGTTCCCTTCATAGAATAAGGAAATACTTCAGAACAGGAAGATTCCCAAGATAAAGCAATTATGGCAAGAGAAAATAAAGCAAACAAGAAAAAAAGTCATTGTCTACTCCTTGAGCACAATTTCAACCACTTATTCTTGAGCTGATATTTAAAAAAATGCATTTCAGTAGGTTTTTCTGTAAAGTGTTCAACAACCAGTTTTTCCTACATGTGTATTTTTGTGTGCATATACACACATACTGTTTATTATCAAAGTGTTGTTGTTTTCAGTCTTTCATTTTCAAAGAGGACATGATATCATAGTATGATTTCCTGATTTGCCTGAGAATTGGATTCAAGTGAGGAGTTTTCTAAAGTTATCAGCTTTACTCTTTCTTCTAGTTATTGAAGTCCAGTGGTAAGACAAAATTTATGATGACCAGTGATAAACTAACTATAATTACAAGGCAAATATAGAGAACAGGAATGGTACTGAGGAACATGTACATATTTGAATATGATCTATCAAATACTTCCAAATAGAGCATCTCTTACAGCATATTAATAGATTTTATTTGACCACATTAATGAGAATTAAACAACTAAGTCTTAGTCGATGCTTCATTCTCTAAGCAGATGAATGGTCCTTTGGATAAAGCTCTACAACTGATTTCAAATCCAGCCTCAGACATTTCCTCACTGATTGAATTTGGCTAAATCCTTTGACTTTTGTCTACAGCTATCTTCTTAACTATAAAGCAGGAATATCAATGGTTCCTACTTCCCAAGATTGTGAGATTCAAGTGGGATAACATTTATAAAATTTCTGTCATATAATAGGTGCCTAATAAATGCTTATTTACTTCTTCCCTCAGCATTTGTGTACTATTGTATATAGTAATTATTAATCAATGAATCATGAAGACATTCTAAATCAACCTGGTTGATGTTTTCTGTTTCTAGTCTATATCACATCCACATGACCCACCTTCCCAATAATTGCCTAGGGGATAGCAGCATATCTTTTAAATACGTTTACATTTTTGATGGATTTGATAGTCTCTCAATCAGTGTATTGGTACCCACAAGTTGCATTTATAAAAGAAAGGAGAAGGCCTCTAGTGAATTGGGTAACATCATTTATGATGGATTTATGAGAAAACAAAGAAAGAATCATACTGTAGGGGAACATATTTGGTTCAGATATACAACAAACAAAATTTTTCAAATCTTACAAAAAATTCTGACTTGATTTTTTTAATCCAACATCATTCAGGAAGAAAGAGGTGAATAATAGAGAAAGAAAGTCATTCCTGAGATTTATATATTTATAAAGAAACATCTAGGGTAATTCACAAGGCCATACAGATTTAAAATAATTTCTCATACTTTTTGGAATCTTGAAACTCATTTTCAATATTCATAAGGTCATAGCATGACCCTAAAGCATTTAATTGAATAGATTTTTAATTATGCTAATTAAACTCTACTTACTTAGGTAGGAAATTAATTTGTAATTTGTTCAGGAAGAATTTTAGCAATGAGGAATAAAACAAGAACATTTCTTATATCTAACCCTTAGTTCAGTTAAAAAGATCATCTTTTCAAAATAAGTAGACCCATTTCTCAATGGATTTAAAACAACTTAACAGATCATAAATGGAGAAAGGAAGGTTTTTCCTTATTAGATTTTACTTTTATCAATTCTGTATCTGAAATCGCTTTGAAGTCTTGGATGTAAATAAGAAGATTCTGAATGTGATCTGTCACAATTACATGCTTAATGTTGTGCCAATGGGCTATGAAAGTTACAAAGATAACCAAAAAAATCCTTATCCCATAGATTCTTGTCTTTTAGAAGGGAACAGTAAGATATGTCTACAGGTATATATACAGAAGAAATGCTAGAAGTTTACTCAGAGTTTTCTCTCTTCAGTTGTGTTGCCCAAGAATATGAAAGGTGAATGCCCTTAACTACAATTTCTTCCAGATGTTCAGAGGTCTAATAAGCTTTCTCATGGACATCAAAATTCAGTTAAGGAGGACAAATTGGGTACTTCTCAATGCATATTCCAGTAGCTGCTGATAGCTGCTCCAACTTGTCAGCTGGTAAGTTTGCATTGTCAAGTTATAATTCCAAATTAATTTCAGAAAGTATTTAATATCTTCTGTCTATCAAACTTTTCGGGAATGCTGGAGGAGATACAGAGATAAGATCCGGTCATTGTCTTCAATGTAACCTGAATACATTCACTTTTAAACATGTTGAATTCAAGTCATTTTGTAAATGCTAGCACCTTAACTTTAATTTAAAATCTTTAACTCTTTGTTTCTTAATCAATAAAATGGGATGATAACTATATTATCTACTTCACGGGTTTATTATAAAGTTCAAATGGGATAATGCACACAAAGCACTTCAAATTTTAAAAGAAATGTCAGTTGATTCCTAATGATTGTAACTAATATTTATATGAAGCCTAAGTTTTTCACTTTTGACAACTCCAAAAGTGAATTTTTATGTGAGACTTCAATTGGCATGAGCCTCTTTCCAGGCTTGCACTGTAAGAACTACACTGACTGGGAAGCTTTGAGCTTTCCTTTTCTTGAATAGCTGACCCACCTTCTTCGCTGGCCACCAATAAGAGCATTTCTTAAAAGCGAGGCGGATTCTGTGAAAGTGTTGAAAATGGAGTAGGAGGGAATGTAGATTTTGTTTTCCCTGTAGATAAAATTCTCGTTTCAAAATTATATATATATATATATATATATATATATATATATATATATATATATATATATATATATATCTGGCATCCCTAAACAATTCTATTTGTTTATCAGGATCTGAGGCTACCTGCAATATATGAAAAGGCAGAAAATTCGGGGTGGTAGGAAAACTAACAAGCTCCTCACTGTTGCCAGCAGTGGGATTCCCCTGCGCCAGGATCTCTGTGGGGCACTTACTTTTACTATGTCTTAATAAATTGGATGAAGTACGTTTTCATGCCTTCTTCTTGGCAGTCAGCCTAACAAGTGAAGGTTATACTCAGCGGCTTCCAGCAAGAAGGGGAAAACAAATCGTGAGCAGTTCTGAAGGTCAGGGAGAACTGCTTTCACATTAGTCACAAGCAGATGTCAAAGTTCTGCCCTTTTAAGAAATTTAATTGCCCTGTAGGAGCTTGAAGAGATGTGGCTAATTAGAATCATTGGCATTGGTTCCACCTGGGTGGTAAGTGACTAGAGGGTTTACCTAGGAAGAGGATGCACTACCAGCAGTCTCAGCAGAACTATCTCTTTCCCAGGAGATAATTACAAAAGGTTCGCTGCCCACAGCTTGCATTTGGCTTAAGTGTAGTACAAAGCAGGTAAGTTTTGGGTGCTATTTTTGGTTTGGAAAACTGCTTATAAGTGATATAAGAACAACAGGATATGTACAAAACGGAGAGGAGATCATCTCTGAGAGGAAGGCATAACCTAGAGGAACTTAGAAAGTTCTCCTGGAGAAGATGAGATTTGAGCCAATTTCTTTCTTAAAGGAAGCCAGGGAAAGGAGTAAGAGGAGAGAGAATGTTCTAGGAAGAGAGGAAAGCAAGCACAAAATTATGGAGTTGGAAGATGGAGTTTAATGTGTAAAGAATAGCAAATAGGTAGAGTATGAGAATGAGAGTAAAGAATGGGAAGCCTGGAAAAGTAGGAAGAGGCCAGTTTGGAAAAAGCTTTAAATGCCAAACAGAGGAGTTTATATTTGACCTTAATGGTAATAGGGAATTAATTCAATTGAATCCAATCCAATAAACATTTATTAAGTGGCTATTATGTGCCAAGCACTCTATTAATCATTGGGGATATCATTATTAAAAAGAAAGAAAACCTTTACCATTAAGGAGCTTACAATAGAATGGTCAGGAGAAATAGCACACAAAAGAAGTAGGAAAGGTGTGGGGGAAGATTTGGGATTACTCAGTTTGGGGGCATCTTGTTCTATAGAATAGAAACAAGGCAGAGAAGCTGAGCCACCTGAGCCACCTCAGGTCAGTGACCTCTATGATGGAAGTCAGTAGGAGAAATTTAATACTCTGCTCGCCCCTCAGAGGGGAGAAGAGGCTGAGAAGGGTGGCATTAATTAAGGATCAAGTTAGCAGTAGGGCAAGAGATTAAAAGTGATGGTCTTATCCTCAGAGAGTAATCATGGAGTTGAAACCAGGCAGATTAGTAAATGCAAAATGGTGTTTATGGCATAGGAGGGTGACATAAGCAGAGCTATAGTCTATAAAACTCATTTTGTCAGCCAAGAAGAAACTTAAGGTGTGGAGACCACTTTGAGGACTGCTGTAGTAGTCCACACAGCCCGAGTAGTGGTATTGTTGGATCAAATAATATGCACAGTTTTTTTTTTGTTTTTTTTTTAAACCCTTGTACTTCGGTGTATTGTCTCATAGGTGGAAGATTGGTAAGGGGGTCAAGTGACCTGCCCAGGGTCACACAGCTGGGAAGTGGCTGAGGCCGGGTTTGAACCTAGGAGCTCCTGTCTCTAGGCCTGACTCTCACTCCACTGAGCTACCCAGCTGTCCCAATATGCACAGTTTTTATGTCCTTTTGGGTATAATTTCACCTTGTTCCTCAGAATGATTAGATTGGTTCACAACTTTTACCAACAGTGCATTAGTGTCACACTTATCTAACATGTTCTTCAGGGAGGCTTCTTGAAGGAAGTAGTGCTTAAACTAAACCTGTAATGGAACAATGAGTTCCTAGAGGTGAAGGTCAAGGAGGAAAGCACTCTAAACATGGGGGAAATTCTGCAAAGGCAAAAAAGGGGGAAAAAGAATATATTTTTTTCTTTTTTTTCTACCGATGGGGAAAAAAAACAGATACTGGAGGTTTGAGGAGTAAATGAAAGTTAGGAAAGTGGAGATGATGAGTTCAAATGGCATTTTCTAGAAGTCTGTTAAATGGAGGAGAATTATAGAAAAATACCTTAAAAGGAATGATAGGGTGATGTGTAAGGGTTGATTATGTTTTTTTAAGAATATTTATATGCTGCAGGGAAAGAGTCTTAGAATAAAGACAACCCTCCTAACAATTAGAAGAAACCAGAAGTGGAATAGTCCATTCACCCTAAGATATAGTGGATTTTTTCTCTCGACTTATTTAAGCAGAAGTTGGATGATCACTCAATAGATATATTATAAAGGATATCCCCAGTCCTACTTTTTTTTTATCACTTCCAAGTTGGAATATATGGCCACTAAAGTCCCTTCTAAGACTTAGATTATATAATTCTGAAAACTGGAGGCTTTTTATCATGAAACTAATCAACATTTTCAGGAAGGGCCATGATTGGAATAATAGCAAGAAGAAATACAATGAACCTCTTCTCCACCATGCATACACAAGTTTTCAAAACACATGTAGAAAACGTACCACACCTAAACCTGATTAAAACATTGAAGAAAAAGTTCATAATTTTTAGCACAATCTATTTATTTATTTATTTGCTTGTTTATTTATTTATATTTAGTCAGCCATGGCTGACAGAGAGATCTAAATACTGAAAAAGAGATCCAGCCAGGAGCAATGGTGCATAATAAATTTTCAAAGTGAGATCTCAGAAAAAAATGATGCACAGTACATTTTTAAACATTTATTAATATTTATTTTTGAAAATTTAACATGGTTACATAATTCATGCTCTTACTTTCCCCTTAACGCCCCAGCCCCTCCCCAACTTCCCCCTCCCCCCATTGCTGATGTGTATTTCCACTGGTTTTAACATGTGTCATTGATCAAGATTTATTTCCAAATTGTTGATAGTTGCATTGGTGTGGTAGTTTTGAGTCAATATCCCCAATCATGTCTGCCTCAACCCATGTGTTCAAGCAGTTGTTTTTCTTCTGTTTCCTCTCCTGTAGTTCTCCTCTGAATGTGGGTAGCGTCTTTACCATAAATCCATCAGAATTGTCCTGTGTCATTGCATTGTTGCTAGTACAGAAGTCCATTATATTCTATTTTACCCACAGTGTATTGGTCTCTGTGTACAATGTTCTTCTGGCTCTGCTCCTTTCACTCTGCATCAATTCCTAGAGGTCTTTCCAGTTCACATGGAATTCCTCCAGTTTATTATTGCTTTGAGCACAATAGTATTCCATCACCAACATATACCACAATTTGTTCAGCCATTCCCCAATTGAAGGGCATACCCTCATTTTCCAGTTTTTTGCCACCACAAAAAGCACAGCTATAAATATTTTCGTACAAGTCTGTTTATCTATGATCTCTTTGGGGTACAAACCCAACAATGGTATGGCTGGATCAAATGGCAGGCATTCTTTTATAGTCTTTTGAGCATAGTTCCAAATTGCCTTCCAGAATGTTTGGATCAATTCACAACTCCACCAGCAATGCATTAATGTCCCAGTTTTGCCACATCCCCTCCAGCATTCATTACTCTCCCCTTCTTTCATTTTAGCCAATCTGCTAGGTGTGAGGTGATACCTCAGAGTTGTTTTGATTTGCATTTCTCTAATTATTAGAGATTTAGAACACTTTCTCATGTGCTTATTGATACTTTTGATTTCTTTGCCTGAAAATTGCCTATTCATATCTCTTGCCCATTTATCAATTGGGGAATGGATGCCCTGTACATTTTTAAGTTTAATCTGCACGATTAACATTTTCTTTATCTTTTTACTAAGTCTATGAATAAACAAAAATAATTCAAGCCTTGATTTGTAGTATTTGCTGATTTTCAAGATGTCATTGGTCATATTGAAAATTTATTAGTTTATTCTTTCGAATCTATTGTGAGCTGGCTCCAGGGCACCTCTGAATTTACTCCAATGTAAAGTGGGGAAAAAAAGAGGATATGCAATAAGGTAAGCACAAGTCTGAGATCTAGCACAGAAGAACTTAAATTTGTGAAAAGTGTGGGAATATATGTAAATGATCAACTCTGTTGCTCACTCCCCAGCTCTAAATCACATATGTAAAATAAATTGAAGAGGAGACCTCCTTCTAGGATTTGTATTTTAGGATGATTACTAGGTTGTTGGTGTGAAATCATGTACTAAATAAGGAGAAATTTAGAAATAAATGATAGCTCTATAGTTCGAATCATAGGAATCAAGCAAGGTCTCACTTCCATCCTCTAGGTCAATCTGTAGTTTACTGAAGAATAAATTAGGTGAGCAGCAGCAGTCACAATGGCAGCCATGGCAACCATAGCTGCAGCAGTGGCATTGGCACATCAGACCAAGATGGTGAAGTAAGAAACACTTGAAGCCTACTGACTGCCCTCTGAAGGACTGCAGAAGAATGAAAATACCTCAAAATGAATGCTGGAGTAGCATAATTAACATTTCACTGGGATATGAGCAGGGAGATTTGAAAAAGCATCAGCAGGACTCAGACACAATATAGAGCAAGTGGTAGGAGAAAGAGAACAGCTGGCTAGGTCTAGCCTCAGCAGGGAAAGAGAGGAAACCAATGCAATACAGATCAAATAGCAGAGGGAGGAAAGAGGCCCTGTGACATCCAGCTGGAACAGAGGCCAAGTGTGACCCTGTGCAGGCAGAATTGTGCAGAACCCAAGTCAAACCAGTTGCAAACCTCCACAGGGCAGGCCAGGGAGGCTACCTCTGCTGAGTGCTCAATTTGAGACACAGACAACTGAACTGACCACAGGCACAATATAAGCACTGGACAGTACTCCCATCATTCCAGGGACAGAGGTAAATTTCAGCATATAGACAAAATCACAGGAAAAAATAATCTCAAAATGAGCAAAATATAGAGAAGAAGCCCAATGTTAGAAATACATCTCAACAAGAGAGATGACCAAAATAGAAGTTCAGAAAAGGACCACAATAGAAAATAAAAATGTGTGAAGCATTATAGGAAAATTTGAAAAGATGTCAAGGTCAAAATGTACCCCTAGAAAAGCTTTAAAAAGGTAAGAAAAACAAATAATAAGGAATATAGAAAAAAATAATAGAAAAAATTAGTTGCTTAGAACAAAAACTTCTGCAAGAACAGTCTTCTAAAAAAGGAAATACAATACCTGAAACAGGAAAATAACTCCAAAGAAAGGAAACAAAAAGCCCCCGAAAAGAAAATGGCTTGCTAAAAAGTAGAATTGGATGAATGGAAGCTAATGACTTCATATGACAGCAGAAAACAATAAAACATATTCAAAAGAATGAAAAAATAGAAGAAAAATTTAAATCTCTTAGTGGAAAGATGAATGATTTGGAATGCCTAAAAATCATGACCAAAAACATTACCTAGAGACCATATTGAAAGAAATTATCAGGGAAAACTGCTCTGATGTTCTGATGATCAAGAGAGGGGAAAAGAGAAATTGAAATAATTCACTGATCTCCTCCTGAAAGAAATCACAAATTTAAAAATCCAGTGCTATTAAAGCCAAACTCCAGAATTTCAAAGTCATGGAGAAATTACTATAAATAGCCAGGAAAAAAACAAAGCAAAACAAAACAATTCAAATATTTTGGAACTGCAATCAGGATGACAAAGGATGTATCAGCTTCTACAAAAAGATTAGAAGGTACAGCATGTGATATTCTACAAGGCAAAAAGAGCTAGATCTACAAGCAAAAATCACCTATGCAGTGAAACTGAGCATAATATGCCAATGGAAGAACTGGACATTTAATGAAATAGAGGAATTCCAGACATTTCTGATGAAAAGCCAAGGGTAAGAAGAAAATTCATTTAGTTAAAGACTCAGGCACTGGACAAGCAAATTTAATTTTGGAAACATTTGAAACTTCTTTCTTAGCTTATCTTCACATGTCTTTGTTAATAATTCAGGTGATCAATAATATTTCTTGAATATCTGCTGAACTAAGGATTGTAAACTGAAGAATAAAAAGAAAAGGAATTTAACATATTTCACCTTTAAGAATCTAATCTGGGACTTTAGAAAATATTTCATGATAAATATTGGAGGGGGGATGTGGAAGAATTGAGATACTAATATGCTGGTGGTGGAGCTGTGAACCAATGCAACAATTCTGTATAATAATTTGGAACTATTGCCAAAGAGCCATAAAATTCTGCATATCCTTTTATCTGGCAATACCATTACTATGTCTGTATTAATAGAGATCAAATATAGAAGAAAAGGACCTACTTGTACACAAATATTAATAACAGCTCTTTTTGTGGTGGCAAAGAATGGAAAACTGAAGGGATATCCATCAATTGGGATAACTAGACAAATAACTAGACAAGTTGTGGCATATGATGATAATGGAATATAATTGCACTATAAGAAACAAAAACAATCATAAAACATTTGGAAAGACATATGAAGTGATGTGAAGTGAAGTGAGAAGAATCAGGAAAATGATGTACAAAATAACAGCAATAACATGAGAATCAACTGAGATCAATAAAAGAATTCAGGACAACTCCAAGGGACTCATGACAAAAAAGGATATCCACTACCATAGAAAGAACTGACAGTCTGAATGCAGATTGAAACATGCTATTCTTTATTTTCTACGTGAATTTTTCTTTAATGTAAGCCATATTTGTATTCTTTTGTATGATGAACATAGAAATATGTATCTAATGATAATACATTTATAGCTTACTTGCCATCTTTGGGAAGGGAAAGGGCTGGAAAAAGGGAGAGAACATGAATTGCAAAATGTCAGAAAATGATTATTAAAAATTATACTGTGTGATTTGTAAAAAAGCAAACAAAAAATAATTCATGAATGAGATTATGACAATTATAGTATGCAACCAACACATTTTAGCAGGTTTATATTACTAAATCAATTATTTGAAAGTTATATAATTTACATAATATAGTGCACAAAAAGATCATATATAAAAAAGGCAAAAAATTAAAAATTAAAAAAATAAGGTGAGAATTAGAAAGCAAAGGAGAGGCTATACTTTTGTTATTCTGAACCAGTAGAGCTTTTCAGGTAGGTGAGAGGGGCTGAGTCAAACATTAGTCTAGCAGAACTAACATTGGACATCAGACCAGGAAGGAACTGACAGTCTTAACCGCCAGTAAAAATCAAACTTTTCCCTGGATATGACCACTTTGGAAGGCCTGAAAATTTTCAAGTCCCCAGCAGGAGCTGTCCTTGAGATTCTAAAATACACAATATACCAAGAAAGTAAGAGCAGGAACAGTCCTAGCATTCCTCCAAGAAGTAATCAGAGGTTCCATCTAATAAAGACCAAAATCAGGAAATAATGTGAAAGAACAAGAAAAGAAAAAATAATCCCAGTATAAAAAATTAAGATGATGGGGAAGCTTAAAATATGTACCCAGAAGAGAATGGCTTTTAAAAGTTACAAGCAAAACAAGAAGGAAAGAAAAATAGCCTGGGCACAAATACAACTAGAATTCCTAGAAGAAAAGGCATAAGAGTTTTTCTTTTAAGTTTTTAAGGTATTTTTAAAAAAATGAAATGTGATAGGGGAAAATGAAAAAGAAATGAAAGCTGTGGAAGAAAGAATTGGAAACACAATTAACACTTGGTACAAGCGATATAAAACCTTGGCCAAGTTTTTAAAAAAAAAAGAGCTCAGCCATTATTTTAAGAAATCTCAAAGGAAAATTTTCTAGCTCCCTTAGAACAAAGGGGCAAAGAGAAAATAGAATTCATTGGTCACTCTTTGAAAGAAGCCCCCAAATTAAAAGCCCTTAGTAACAGTATAACCAAATTTTATTGAGGCAGCTGGTAACATAGTAGATAGAAAGTTGGACCTGTAATCAAGAAAATTTTAATTCAAATCTATCCTCAGAGACTTAACTAACTCTGTAGTCCTGGGCAAATCACTTGATCCCTGTTTGCCTCAATTCCCCTCAACTGTAATATGTGGATAACAATAATCTCTACCATAAAGTTATTGTAAAAATCAAATGAGATAACATTTGTAAAAATGCATTTTAATTTGTCTGGCATAAAGTAAGTGCTTTCTTCTTTATTTTTCCTGCCCCCCCATCCAAATCCTACATTCCTAGGTCAAAAGAAAATATACAGCATGCCAACAGAAATAATTCAGGTACTGAATCATAGTCAAAATTGCACACAATTTAACAGCTACCATTTTAATGAAGCAGAGAGCTTGGAAGTTGATATTATAGGATGGGAAGCAAGAACAACTTAAATAGCAAAACTGAATATGATGCCACGGGGGGAAATTGGACTTTTAATGGAACAGATTATTTCCAAACATTCCAACTGAAAGGATCAGAGCTACATAGAAACTTTAAAGTGTAAATATAGGAGTCAAGAAAAATAAGTGTAAAAATGAGTAAATAGTTATAAGGGACTACGCTAGCATAAATTATATGCATTATAACATGGAGAGATGATGAATATTTCCCTTCAGAAATAACATCATCAGAAGAACTAGAAGAATTCTAATTTGCAGAAGGTCTCTGGGAGTAATTCTTCAATGTCTTGATAGTCTTTAAAAAAAGAATCTAGGTTGCAGAAGGAGATGAATACACTGACGTTGGGGATAAAGGAATGATGTGTAAAATTGTCTTGCATAATTGAGTTACATAAGTTGAAGGCTGTGCACATATAAGGGAGAAGGGGAATGAGTCACTTTTGAACCTCACTTCCATCTGAATTTATCAAAGACTGAAGAAAACACATATAGTTGATTATAGCAATATATTTTTTTCAACCAGGAAATAAGAAGGAAGTAGAGGGAAATAGATATAAGAAGGAAACCCTGAAGAGGAGGATGAGTTTTCAACAAAACAAGCTTTAGTTAAGGATATACAAATATATATTTATTGTAGATCAATTTGTGGTATCCAGGAATTGGAAATTAAAGAAATGCCCATCTATTAGGGAGTGGAATAACAAGTTATAATATATAATGAGATGAGATGATATTATGCTGTAAAAAATGAAGGTGATAGGTTCAGAAAAACCTAGTGAGAATTGTATGAACTGATGCTGAATGACACAAGTAGAACCAGGAGAAAAAAAATTTTACACTGATAACAATATTGTAAAAACAAATAATTTTGAAAGATTTAGGCATTCTGGTAAGCTTAATGACCAGGAATAATTATATAGGATTCAAAATGAAACATAATTCTCACTTCCTGATGAAAGATGAAGAACTTGGAGTATAACTGACATATTTACTTTGGATATGGCCAATATGGGATTTTTTTTTTGCTCGACTATATATGTTTGTAATGGGGGCTTATTTTTCTTTCTCAAATGAAGTTAGGTGCAGTGGGAGGGAGATGGTAAGTTTTTGCTAGGATACTCTGTAATAAATATTATGCATTTGTATTAAGGGGTGAAAAGAATGTTCAATATGTAATGGTCTTCTGGAATGAGAAGCACATATAACTCCCATTTGTTCCTGTTTAGGAAATCAAAAATTAAATTGAAAATCTAAAATAGCTTGTATAAGAAATCTGGTAAAAGCATTCTTCAACCTTTCATAATCCAGTAGATTGGCCTATTGAATAGGATGTTGGTCAAGAAACATAATAAACAGTTACTATGTGGTAGGTACTTTGCTAAATTCTAGGAATATAAAGGAAAGCAAAAATATGATCTCTGCTCTCAAAGAGCTTCCATATTCTAATGAGAAAGACAATAGGAAACCACTATGTGCATACAAGTTACATATGAGAAAAACTGGAAGTAATTTCAGAGGGAAATGGGAAGTTCAGGAGGGGAGTGAATGAATTTATAAACATTTATTATGTAAGGTAAGACTATAGGTATATGTTGAGGGAATTCAGGGAAGTCAATAGGCGCAGGTGGGCTATCATCTCTCTTTCTTGGAAACTGTGTTTCTCTTAATGCAGATGTCTTTGACAGGGCATCTCTGTCATTATATATGGTACACCTTGGGCCAGCACTGGGTATATCTACATAGATTAGATACTGGAACTAAAGATGAATCAAAGTAATTACACATTTACTTTAAAATTTCTGAACTAAAACAAATCTATGGTCTCATCAATCTGTTAATTCTTTCCAACAGTGAAGATTACAACTTGGGGATGTCTACTTCATCAGTTCTTATTCATAACCTTTTAAAATCTTCCATCGAAGATATATCCAGGATCCTAAATACCTTTTTATTGTGAATATAATACATAGGGCATATGTTTTTTCATCTTGCTAAGTAATAAACTCATTTCCTTTTTTGGTCAAATGTGACCATTTTATATCACATGCCAATTGGTACCAAATTATTTTATGTTTTGTTGTTCTTGTGAATTTTGGGGTTTTCACAGGTTAAAAAAACAATCAACCCTTAGTGGTTAGTGATATCTCTCTGTTTTTAAATAAACTGTCCCTTGGGTACCAGATAGTCAGTCAAGAGACTATACTTGAGATCCTAATCATTGTGGAACCTACCAACATTTAAACACTATGGGCATACCCTTTAAGACTGAGGGTCACCTCTTTGTCATAATAAGACATTGCAATAGGACTTACAAAAACATACCTTCTGTGAAAGGTTATTTAAAAATATTATTTTTGTCCACTATGATTTAGAAAATCCTTCTTTCCCTGATGATAATTATAACAAAGGTTGGTCAAGTTGAAACTCATTTAAGGGAAGCTAGAAGGTGGGGTTGATCTCACATATGCAAGTGTAATAAGACAAATTTTTTTCATGATCAAGGGCATAGCAAGTAATCTCATATTACTGGGTCTAGTTTGGAAGTTCTTATTCTCTTAATATCTGAAAGGGATGTTTGAATCTAGAGCCATATTTTTACTTGCTCCTTGAAGTCAGGCTTCTGATCTAGACCTTGCCACCCTCTTTTTAATGTCTCTAACCTACACAATTATATACAACAAATCTGATATTTTGGGATACTCCTTTGGCTTTTTCTGATCAAAGTCACTACTTGATTCCAGTTTATGCTGAGAGAGCTTAGAAAATACAGAGTTCAGGGAAAAGGAACCCACCACCAACAACAACTTTCTATATTTTACTTAAAATGAAGATAAGTATTTAATACTTAGCATGTCATACTAGGTAAAGAGCTGGTTGTGAGTCTAGCATGAACTCTGAATTATATTGGCTATGTATGCCTGAACAAGTCATTTAATCCTTAAGTGTTCTATGGAAACTCTTTAAGACACTAAGTTGTAGAGAGAAGGCTTTGTACTGGTTGAAGAAATTTGCTCACCTGAGAGCTCCCTAGTTATATAAAATCACAGGTTCAGGACTTGTCCTTGGAAGGGGAGTACCAAGTACAATTTTAAATACAGATAATTTATTTTTGTCTATATATTCCCTGTGTTTAAGAGATAAAGTCTTTCATTAATCCTTATTGATATATACAAATATACATTTTTCTTATTTAGG
Organism: Gracilinanus agilis; assembly: GCF_016433145.1. Taxonomy (NCBI): domain Eukaryota; kingdom Metazoa; phylum Chordata; class Mammalia; order Didelphimorphia; family Didelphidae; genus Gracilinanus; species Gracilinanus agilis. The sequence continues at coordinate 199,057,872 of NC_058135.1, forward strand.
ACATACATGCCAAGAAAAGATATTTATGGCATATTTATTTTTCACTTTGAACCCCATTAAAATTGTTTTTTTGAAAAAAGAATTGTGGATCATTTAAATGTAAATGTCAGTCTAGATACTCAATGTTATTATTTTTTTAATGTTCAAGGAATCCTGGTTAGTTTTTGTTCTTCTATATCAGTGACTCCTAAAGTGGGCGCTACTGCCCCCTGGTGGGTGCTGCAGTGATCCAGGGGGAGGTGATGGCCACAGGTGCATTTTATCTTTCTATTAATTGCTATTAAAATTTAAAAAAAATTAATTTCCAGGGGGCTAAGTAATATTTTTTTCTAGAAAGGGGGCAGTAGGCCAAAAAAGTTTGGGAACCGTTGTTCTATATCAACATTATGTGCCATGTTTCTATGATGCTTTTTGAGTCTGAACATAGCTGAAGAGTGTATATTTCATTTGTATTTAAAAAGTATTAAAAAATCTATCGCTGTTCAGTTACTATGGTACTATACCTAAATGATTTGTACTCAGCATCCCCTCATATACAAGTACTACTAATGGAAAAATTGCCAATGATGTCCTCTGAGCCCTTTGGGAAAGAATTAGGAAAAATTAAAGGAGCTCAAGGAGGAAATAGATTATAAGACCATACTAGAGGGCACCTCAACCTTCCTCTTTCAGAACTAGATAAACTGAACTGAAAATTAAATAAGAAAGAAGTAAGGGAAGCGAATGAATTGCTAGAAGAATTAGAGTTAATAGATATCTGGAGAAAACTGAACAGGGATAAAAAGGAATATACCTTCTGAGCAATACATGCAATATATACAAAGATCAACCATGTAATAGGGCATAGGAATATTGCAAAAAAAATGCAGAAGAGCAGAAATAATAAATGCAACTTTTTCAATAAATAATGAAATAAAAATTACACTCGAGAAGGGTCCATCGAAAGGCAAATTTAAAATTAATTAGAAACTAAATAATCTAATTCTTCAAAACTGTTGGGTCTAAAAAGAAATCATAGAAACAATTATGGACCTCATTTAAGAGAAGGACAATGAGGAGACAACATTTCAAAACCTATGGGATACAGCCAAAGCTGTTCCCAGGGGAAATTTTATATCTCTGAGTGCAGATAGCAAAAAAAAAATCAAGAGGTTTCCGGGTTAAGATGGCGGCAGAGTAAGAAGCAGCTCTTAACCTCTCCTGACCGAAACACACAAAACTCCTCAAGGGGACATAAAAACAAGTCCAGATGAACGGAGGAACCCCACAACAGGGCACAGCGTGGAAGGTACATGGAATTGAGGCATTTCCATGTTATAAAGGGGTGAAACAGCTCTCACCAAATAGCAGGCTGAGCAACCACCCCACCCCCACCCCCTCCACACACAACATCTAAAGAGCTGAAGCCAGCTAAAAAGAAATAGAGCAAGTTTGGGGCACCCATCGAGTCATTGGCAGCTCCGGGGCCTGTTCCTGAGAGCAGCAAGATTTAGGACCCCAATAAGCCAAAAAACGCACGCAAAAATCTGAGTGCAGGAGCAGAGAGTGGACACAGAGCGCGGGCTGAGAGCACAGGCACGGCCAGGAACTAAAGCCTAAGTGGGGAACCAGTGTGGACTGGTATACGACTGTGGAAGCAGCGTCCTGAGACTTGTAAAGGAACCTCCTGCAGAGGATCAAGCAAGGGGGTCGACCAGGGGGCTTGACCTTTGAAAAAACCAGAACTCAGACCTCAGGAGCCAATAGACCACGTACAGACACTGAGCGCGAGGATAAATCTGAGAAGCTGCTGGGCTAACAATGGCTACTCAGTCTCAGGAAGTTCAGAAGAGAAAGAATAACAACAAGAAAAAGAAGTCTTTAACACTCGACAGCTTTTACACAGGGAAAATCCAGACAACCAAGCAAACAGAGGAGGAGAACAAACAAGCATCCGGACCCTCCTCAAATAAGGAAAACTCCTCACAAGTTATGGAAAAGTTCAAAACTGAGATTTTGAGGAAAATGGAAGAGATCTGGCAAGAAAATAACTGTTTAAAAGGTAGAATCATGCAATTGGAAAGTGAGGCTCAGAAATTGAACACCAGAAATGGCCAGATTGAAAAGGAATACCAGAAGATTATGGCCGAAAACCAGAAGATTATGGCTGAAAACCAGAAGATTATGGCTGAAAACCGAAAGATTATAGCTGAAAATCAATCCCTAAAGGCTAGAATTGAGCAAGTGGAAACTAATGATCTCTCAAGACAACAAGAACAAATAAAACAAAGCCAAAAGACTGAAAAAATAGAAGGAAACATGAAATATCTCAATGAGAGAGTGACAGACCAAGAAAACCGGTCTAGAAGAGACAATTCGAGAATAATTGGTCTTCCAGAAAAACCAGAAATTAATAGAAACCTGGACTCCATACTAACAGAAATAATTCAGCAAAATTGCCCTGAAGTCCTACAACAAGAGGGCAATATAGACATTGAAAGGATTCATAGAACACCTGCGGCATTCAATCAAGAAAGGAAAACACCAAGAAATATCTTTGCCAAATTCAAGAGTTTCCAAGCAAAAGAAAAAATCTTACAAGAAGCCAGAAAGAAACAATTCAAATATCAAGGAGCTCCAATCAGGATCACACAGGATCTGGCAGCCTCAACGCTAAAAGACCACAAGGCGTGGAATACAATATTCAGAAAGGCAAGAGAGCTGGGCCTGCAACCACGGATCAACTACCCATCAAAATTGACTATATATTTCCAAGGGAAAGTATGGGCATTCAACAAAATTGAAGAATTCCAGGTATTTGCACAGAAAAGACCAGGGCTAAATGGAAAGTTTGATATACAACAACAAAAATCGAGAGAAACCTGAAAAGGTAAATAAGATACAGAGGGGAAAGAAAGAAAACTTATAATTTTTAAATTTGCCTTTTTAAGGGCCTCAGTGAGATCTAATTATCTGTATTCCTATGTAGAGAAATGTTATGTTTAATTCTCTGTAGAGAACTCTATTCACTATTATAATATTCACTATTATAGTAATCAGAAGAATAATTAACAGGGTGAGGGTGGAACACTAAATAATCTAAGATGGCATGGGGGATGGGAAAGAGGGGGTGAATAGCAGGGGACACCAAGAGAAACTTGAGTGAATAAGAAAATAGAATATTCTATTACACAAAAAGAGGGCATGGGAGGGAGAGGGGACAAATACTATTATAAGGAGAGGAAGAGAGCATAAAGAGGTAATAACCAAACCTTACTCTCAGTGTAATCAACCCGGAGAGGGAAGAGTAGCTATACTATCCATTGGGAAATAAAACTCTTATCTTACCCTTCTGAGGAAGTTAGAAGGGATAAACCAAGGGGAGCAGGGGAGTGGGGAGGACAAAAAAGGGAGGGGAGAAGGGGGAGGGAATTCATGAGGCCTTTAAAAACAAAAAGAGGGGAGGGAATTAAGGGAGGGGGTAGAAAGGGAAGTCAATCAAGGGAGGGGATAAGGGAGAGGGTCTTAATAGCAAACCACTGGTTTTAAAGGAAATAGCATAAGGAGAAGGGGTAGGAATGGGGGAGGATTTGAAAATGTCAGCAAATGCACAACTGATGATTATAACTCTGAATGTGAATGGGATGAACTCGCTCATAAAACGGAAGCAAATAGCAGAGTGGATTAGAAACCAAAATCCCACCATATGTTGTCTACAAGAAACACATATGAGGCGGGTGGACATACACAAGTTTAAGGTTCAGGGTTTGAGCAAAATCTTTTGGGCCTCAAATGAGAAAAAGAAGGCAGGAGTGGCTATTATGATTTCTGACAAAGCCAAAGTAAAAATAGATATGATTAAAAAAGACAGGGAAGGTCATTACATCCTGATTAAAGGCAGTATAAACAATGAGGAAATAACACTGCTCAATATGTATGCACCAAGTGGCATAGCACCCAAATTCATAAAGGAGAAACTGGCAGAGCTCAAGAAGGAAATAGATAGTAAAATCATACTAGTGGGAGATCTAAATATTCCTCTGTCAGATCTAGATAAATCAAACCGAAAAATAAATAAGAAAGAGGTAAGAGAGGTGAATGAGGTCCTAGAAAAATTAGATCTAATTGATATGTGGAGAAAAATAAATAGGGACAAAAAGGAATACACCTTCTTCTCAGCTGCACATGGCACATTCACAAAGATTGACCATGTTATAGGGCATAGAATCATTGCAAACAAATGCAAAAGAGCAG
>NC_058135.1:199067052-199106558 GCF_016433145.1 Gracilinanus agilis
ACGAAACTACCACACCAATGCAACTACCAACAATTTGGAAATTGGTCTTGTTCAAGGACACATGACAAAACTAGTGGAAACGCGCATTGGCCAAGGGTTGGGGGGGTTGCGGGGGGGGGGGGTTGAAGGGGAAAGGAGGAGCATGAATCATGTAAGCATGTTAAAAATGAATATTAATAAATGTTAAAAAAATCAAGAGGGAGAAATTCAATGAAGTGCGCTTGCAATTTAAAAAAGTTAAAAATTTCCAAATAAAAACTAAATTGGAAATACTAAAAATTAAAGAAGAAATTAATAACATTGAAAGTAAAGGAACTATGGAATAAATAAATAAGATTGGAGATGGTCCTTTGAAAAAATAAAGTAGATAAAGTACTAGTAAATCTAAAAAAAGAGAATCAAATTAACAGTATCAAAGATGAAAAAAGAGTGATCTCACCTCTAATGAAGGGGAAATTAGGTAATTAAGAACTATATTTCTCAATTAAATGGCAATAAATATGACAATTTATCTGAAATGGGTGTATACTTAAAATATATAAATTTTCTAGATTAACAAAAGGGGAAATAGAATACTTAAATAATCCCATCTCAGAAAAAAATTTGAACAAATCATCAAGGAATTTCCTAAGAAAAAATCCCCAAATGAATTCTATCAAATGTTTAAACAACAACTAACCTCAATACTATACAAATTAATAGACAAAATAAGCAAAGGAGTCTCATCAAATTCTTTTTATGACACAAATAAGTTATTGATTCCAAAGTCAGATAGACCAAAAACTGAGAAAGAAAAATACAGACCAATCTCCTTAATGAATATAGATGCAAAAATCTTAAATAAAATACTAGCAAAAAGACTATAGCAAGTTATGACAAGGATTATTCACTATGATCAGGTGGAATTATATCAGTAATGCAAGGATGGTTTAATATTATGAAAACCATCCACATAATTGACCATATCAATAAGCAAACAAACAGAAATCACAGGATTATTTCATTAGATTCAGAAAAAGCTTTTGACAAAATACAACACCCATTCCTATTGTATAGGAATAGAAGGACCATTCCTCAAAATAATAAATAGTATATATTTAAAACCATCAACAAGCATCGTCTGCAATGGGGACAAGTTAGAAACCTTACCAATAAGATCAGGAATGAAGCAAGGATGCCCATTATCACCTCTATTAGTTAATATTGTACTAGAAATGCTAGTGATAGCAATTAGAGCAGAAAAAATAATTGAAAGGATTAAAATAGGCAATGAGGAAACTAAACTATCACTTTTTGCAGATAATATGATGGTATACTTAAAGAATCCTAGAAAATCAAGTAAAAGGCTAGTGGAAATAACTAACAACTTTAGTGAAGTTGCAGGGTACAAGATAAGCTCACATAAATCATCGGCATTTCTGTGTATTTCCAACAAAATTCAGCAGCAGGAGTTAGAAAGAGAAACTCCCATTTAAAATCACACTAGACAATATAAAATATTTGGGAATCAATCTACCAAGACAAACACAATAATTATATGAACATAACTACAAAACACTTTCCACACAATTAAAACCAGATGTAAATAGTTGGAAAAATATTGACTGCTCATGGGTAGGATAAGCTAACATAATAAAACTGACATTCCTACCCAAATTGATCTACTTATTCAGTGCCATACTTATCAAACTACCAAAAACGTTTTTATAGAATTAGAAAAAATTATAACAAAATTCATTTGGAAGAAAAATATCAAGAATATCAAAGGAAATAATGAAAAATAAAATATGAAGGATGGAGGTTAAGCTGTACCAGAGCTTAAGCTGTACTATAAAGCAGTGGTCATCAAAACAATATGGTACTGTTTAAGAGACAGAAGGGAGGATGAGTGGAATAGACTAGGAGTAAATACCTCAGCAAGACAGGGTATGATAAACCCAAAGATCCCAACTTTTGGGGCAAAAATCCAGTATTTTACAAAAACTGCTCTGGAAATTGGAAAACAGTATGGGAGAAATTAGGTTTAGCTCAACATCTCACACCCTACACCAAGATAAATTCAGAATGGGTGATTGACTTAAATATAAAGAAGAAAGCTACAAGTTATTTGAACATAGAATTGTTTACTTGTCAGATCTATGGAAAAGGAAAGATTTTAAGACCAAGAGAGAGTTAGAAAATATTATAAAACATAAAATAAATAATTTTGATTACATTAAATTAAAAAAGTTTTTGTACAAACAAAACTAATGCAATCAAAATTAGAAGGGAAGTAAGTTGGGAAAAATTGTTATAACAAAAACCTCTGAAGAAGATCTAATTACTCAAATTTATAAGGAGCTAAAGCAATTGTACAAAAATTCAAACCATTCTCCAATTGTTAAATGAGCAAGGGACATGAATAGGCAGTTTTCAGATAAAGAAATCAAAATTGTCAATAATCACATGAAAAGTGTTCTAAATCTCTTATAATTGAGAAATGGAAATCAAAACAAATCTGAGGTGCCATCTCACACCTACCAGTTTGGCTAAAATGACAGCAAAGAAACGTGATAAATGTTGCAGGGGATATGACAAAATTGGGACACTAATACACTGCTGGTGGAGTTCTGAATTGGTCTAACCATTCTGGAGGGCATTTTGCAATTATGTGCAAAGGACTTTAAAAGAATGTTTACCCTTTCATCTAGACATACCACTGGTTTGTACACCAAAGAGATGATAAGGTAAAAGGCTTGTACAAAAATATTTATAGCCATATTCTTTGTGGAAGCAAAAATTTGGAAAATGAAGGGATGCCCATTGATTGGGGAATGACTGAATAAATTGTGGTATCTGTTATGAGGGAATTAGGAAAAGTTAAGCAATAGACATAAGTTAGCTGCCATGACTGTCAGGGAAAATGTTGAAGGTTCCAAGCATGGAACATTGAGGGAGAAAGAGTTTTTTTCTGAGAGACTCTCTCTGGATGAAGCTGATGGCAGTTAGGTGCTTACTTAGCTGCTGGAAATGAAGAGCCCAGAAAAGTAATTGTCTCCTGCCAAAACCATCTACACTGTGAGGAAGGTCAGGTTGAGTAGAGAATCTAGTTCTGGTTGGTGGATATACCAGACTAGTTCAGCTCCTTGACTTTACCTCTTTGTGGACTTATTTGCTGTGGTTCATGGAAAGCTGTGACCTTTGCTGGAGCTAAAGAGGACCTTGCAGTGAGACATTCAACCTCCCTCTGACCTAACAGCCTGGTCCAACTTTCCAGCTCCTTGAACTTATCCCTAGACAAGTAGACTTAGTGCAACATTTCCCTTACTTCCCAACCTTTAGAACTCATTATTAAACCATTTACTTTACTTCCTGTGTCTTCCTCAAATGCCAAGAAAGGACCCACAGACAGATAACCTTTAGTGGTGACCAGTAATTGTTTTTAACTGACATTTACCAACTAGTATGTTTTACCCATTTCCCACATCCCTTGTATTGGTTCCCAATTTACCTTATGTATCCTAACTCTTGTGGGTTTGTAGATGTGGACCTGTTTATGTTTGGCACCCTTAGGTTTTATTTTCAGGAGTCAGTTACTGATCTTTCAGTTGGCAACCCAGCGACTTGGGTTAAGAAGGGAAATAGGAAGTGAGCTCTTGGGTGGCCAGAGCAGACCAGAAGTTAGCTCTGAGGTGAATATACTTTAGAGGTTGATAGTGGTTGACTGGGAACTGAAGGTTCTGAACCACTCAGGAAAGACTTCTCCCTGGACCAGGTCATTGATAAAATTCTTATGTGTTGTTAAAATACTATAGAACTTTAAAAGGCCTCAGGGAAATACTTTTTATTCATTTTTCCTTCTATTTCTTGATTTTACAATTCTGTTTTCTGGTTTATTGTTGTTGTTGTTAAAGTGTTGTTGTGTATACTGTATATTAGCCAATTCCTTGTGGCTAATAGCACTACTAACATTATAATTGCACCAACTTGGTTTGTCGTACCATTGATTAGTAGAATTGTGATGGAAGATCTCATTGATTATATAATATATGGTATTTGGCAAATGATAATGATTGTTCCCTATCTAATATTCAAGTATGTGCCTAAATATAGTAGGCTGGCTATTGACTTTGAAATAGCACAACTAATATGGAATATTACAGTACTGGATATTATAACTTATATCCCTGTTATATTGATATATGCCTATATACTGTATAGAATAAGATGGTTATTCTACTGCATGGGTTATACTGTTAAAGTGATTGTTGCTTGGCTTTTTAAGGATTCAGAGGTGAAGGTGATGCTAGCAATTATGCAATTAAAAATAGATAACATTCAATAGGGCAATACTTGTGGTCTTGCACAAGGGAAATGTGGGTAAGCTTTTGGCAATATAGCAAGTGCTGAGACTAGACTAGAGCAAGAACAAATGACCCAGAACAATGATAATAAGCCAATTTCTCTTTTCCTGTTACATGATTTACCTATAATTCAGGATAATAGCATATTTAATGTGAAAAAACATACAAAATTCAAGGCTGAGGATATTGATTCAATTAAAAGGAAGTCTCGAAAATTTTATGATGAGCCAGCAAAGTTGATAAAGGATCCAGACTTTAATGATTTCTGGTTTGTCTTAGGAGAGGTGTTATCAAAGAGAGATTGAGAGAAGTTTGGGGAGGAAACTAGGTGAAACAGCATGGCCAGAAAATTGGCATGAACTAGATCTCAAACTGTAGTATCTCATGGTGATGGAATACTATTGTGCTGAAAGAAATGATGAACTGGAGGAATTCCATGTGAACTGGAAAGACCTCCAGGAATTGATGCAGAGTGAAAGGAGCAGAGCCAGAAGAACACTGTACACAGAGACTGATACTCTGTGGTACAATAGAATATAATGGACTTCTCTATTAGCAGCAAAGTAATGATCCAGGACAATTCTGAGGGACTTATGAGAAAGAACGCTATTCACCTTTAGAGAAAGAACTTTGGGAACAGAAATGCAGAAGAAGAACACATGATCGATCACTTGGTTTGATGGGGATATGATTAGGGTGTTGGCATTAAAAGATCACTCTATTACAAATGTGAACAATATGTAAATAGGTTTTGACAGTGGTACATGTATTACCCAATGGAATTGCTTGGCAGCTCTGGGACGTGGGATGGAAAAGGGGTAGGAAAAATCATGAATCATGTAACCATGGGAAAATATTCTCAATAAAAGAAATTAAAAATAAATCCTCAATGGGGAACAATATCTTCTGGAGAAAATGTGCTATTGTCAGTGGCCTAAATCATAGCACCAGGAATTTAAAGTTAGACTCAGAGGTTATCTGGTGTAACTATGGCATTTTAGCATTTTACACAGGAGGAAAATGAGGCCCAAAGAGGTCTAGTTACTTGTCTAAGTTCACATAGCTGGTAATTAAGGTGTATAATTTTAACTCAGTTCTGACATCAGATCTAGGATTAGTAATATAAACCTTTATAATTAAAAAGCACATTTTTAATTTTTTTCACACATGAGAAAACTGAAGCTCAAAGGGACTTGCCCAATGTCACACATCTAGTTAGTTCCAGGGATTTGTTTAGATCTTTGGATTATTAGGTCTGTTCACAGCTTTTAGCACCATATCACAATATACACCGCATCCAATATCTTCATTTTTCTGTCATCAGCCTATTTGAGTTCGGAAAAAGTGATTTTAATAATTTAAATGTAATTAATCTTATGCATTTATCAGAAGAAGGCTGTTATGGACACCTTATTTAAGGAAATATTTCCTAACTTTTATGCCTATATTCTTTAATATTTAGCTCAGCTTGATGCTAAGGAGCTTCTCATTCTTGAATATTACATTTCTTTAGAGGAGGATTGTAATGGAGGAAAAATTGAGATACTATAAATTACCAAAAGCTTTATTTGGGAATATTTCTGAAACAGATAATGATGAATAATACATAGTAAATTCATTTTGCATATTTTGAAAAAAATGTGTAAATCTTAGTAAGTAAATTGCTTTTGAAGTCAGATGTTTTAACAAAAACAGTTAATTCTCTTCTTGTTACTGTATTTAGGCAATATTTAAGATAACTACATGCAAATCTTTAGTCTTTCTGGTAAATTAAAAAAATTAAAAGTACCTAATAATAGATGCTCATTCTCTTAAAATCAGGAATTTAAAGCCTTTAGCTTCTACACCTGTTATTCCAGTCCTAACTTTTCCATTTTGTTTTGATATGATTGATTTAATCTTATTACTCTATTGATTCTTGAAGATTGTTAAATTTTTCCTTTTTTCCATATTTGGCAGGGATTTAGAAGAGGACTTTCATAAAAACGCTATCTTTTCTCATACTTATACTTTCAATTTTCTGCTCCTGAGTTGTAAAGCAATGGGTCCTTAAAGAGATAGTCTGACCCAGTATCAAGAATGTGAAGTCAGAATACTTGTAATTAAATCAGTGCCCAGCTGTATGATTGTGGGAACCTCATCTTTTCATCTAGGAAATGAAGATAAGAATAATACTACATAGGTGTGGAGAAAAAAAGGATGTGCTTTGTACCCACAAATCTGAACCCTGATCAGAATTATTTTTACCTATCATGGGTATTAAAAAATGGAATATTAGTAATTAGAATACTAAGACTGAAGTTGGGAAATGTTCTAGTCTTACCTTTGACATCTACTTTCAGTGTAGCCATAATCTTCCAGCACTCCACAGAGTTCTCTAAGCATGCAAATTACAGGCAAGTGAATGATTTACATTTTTGGAAGCAATTTTCATACTACAGGCAAATGGTTTCTCCTCTCAGATGCCTTAAGCACTTCACTTTTAGGATAGAGGCTGTAAATTAAATACTCCTTGATATCTCTTCTAGTTCTAAAATTTGGCAAACTTATAGCTTCTCATATTGATAATGACAGGTTTGAATGAAAAGAGGTAGAAAAAAGAGATGTCTCCCAAAGCAAAAGTATATAGAAAGAGAAAAGACTTAAGTGACTTAAGATTATTTTATAGTCCTGGCTATGCTTTTGACTATTTAACCTGTCCTTTCTGGGATGTATTTTCTTGTCTCCTCAATGAGTAGGCTAGTTTACCAATGAAGTCCTTCCCAGAACCAATGTTTTTTGAGTTACGCTAGGAAAGAACTTTACATGAAAGAGTGATAACCATAACCAGTAATAGGGCAACATAATTTATAATTTGGACTTTGATTAGAGATTTATTACCTGAGTTATTGTATAATGTCTAGTATAATGTACTGATATACAGACATGATGAACTTTAGCACCAATTTACCAAAGATAGGTATGACATGGTAGTATGTCTGCATTGAAAAAAATGTACTTATTTATTTGCATTTCAGTATTCCAGGTAAAGGCAGAACCTATGAACTTAAAAAAAATTCTGCTAGCAACTCATTATTTTTCAGTAGGACATCAGCAGAGGAAAGCTGTGGTTTAGCAGACAAAGTGCAGAATTTGATTTTGGGGGAGTTGTCTTCTAATTCCAGCTCTGCTACTTGAAACCTATATGAACTTGGATGAGTATCTTAGTTACTTTGGGTCTCTATTTCTTCCTTTTTTAGGAAAAAGAAGGTTGGAAGAATTTGGAAGATTTAGTCCCATGTCATGTATCTCTTTGTTGATAATTTGGCAAAGCCCTTGTACCTCTTACCAGAATTTTTTTCTTTTAATATTTTGAATAAAAATATGAGATCACAAAGGAAACCAATTAATTGCAATGCTTACCAAAATATATCTTTAAAAGAAGGTTACAGATCCTAGATTTAAAAAGCTAGGGGGGCAGCTGGATGGCTCAGTGGATTGAGAGCCAGGCCTAGAGACAGGAGGTCCTAGGTTCCAATCTGGCCTCAGACCCTTCCTAGCTGTGTGACCCTGGGCAAGTCACTTAACCCCCATTGCCTAGCCCTCTAACAAATAAAAAAATTAATATAGAAGAATATATAAAGATATTAGGGTTTAAAAATGAATAAAAATCTTTAAAAAAACTAGGCTATATGGTCCGAGAACCCTTCTAATGCTAAATCTTAGAATTGTTTTGATCTGTAAAAGATCTGAACTAGCTAGTTCTAATCTGAACTATTATTATTTAAGAGGTATTTAAATGCTAGGAAGCATACACATGGAGTCTTAAACTTTTCTTTTGCATCTACTATATAGTCTTTTATCACTTTTCTTGATTTTTTTATTAATTTGATGCGTTTTTGATACCTATCAATTGGACACATTATAGACTTTCTAACCATCATCCAAATTCCCCTAAACATCTCTTTCTTCAAAAAGAAGAAACATGACAGAAAAAAGGAAAACCTTTAATTCTGATAATGTACTGTTAAAACAGAGCATTGGATTTGAACAGAAATTATTTTGTATCTTTCTCAAATAAGTATTTCATCAAGTCCAGCTCACATAGATCATGGTAATTGTATTCTGCTGAGACATTGATCTTTGATGAATCAGGAAGGTCAGAAGACTGCCAGAATAACATGAGAAATAAAGGCAACAGGTTGATGTGGCTGGGATGAATGGGACAAAGTATTTACTATCCGTGTCCATGTAGTCCATTAACTCAAACTAAACCAAATGTTGACTAGTGAACCAACTTTGAAATGGCCAGTTGTGAGTAGAGAAAGAACTATACATTTCAAGCCTTATATAGAGTTCACTGGAGACTATCCTTATTAATCTAAGCTAGAATATTTGTATGTCATAGACTCCTTTGGCATGCTGGCGAAGCCTAAGGATCCCTTCTCAGAATCATATTTTAAAATGTAGCATATAAAATATACAGAATTAAAAAAGAAAAAAATAATATTGAAATATAATTATTTCAAAAAGTTCGAAGATCCCAGATTTCTAAGAACCCATCCTTTAAAGAAAGACTTCTGGTTTTATAACAGATAAAGTATTAAGGAGTATACAGAGATAAGGAACTATTTATTCTTCTTTAGTAGGATGATTCCACAGTTCACTGTGCTCCCTATATAAATCAGACACTCAACAAATGCTGTTTTCTGACTAAAGGGAGACTAGATGCATGGAACCTAAGAATAGGAGAAATTTAGAGAGTGATTTAAAAAAAATCCCTTTCCCTGTTGTTTATCAGGTATACCCTTCTTTTGAAACAAAAATTTGATAGACTGAATATAGATAATTAGAAAATTAAGAACTTTGGAAGATAATTGGGAGGTAGAGGAGGACAGAGGTGATTCAGAGAAAAAAGTGACTAGGGAAAGATCCTTAAAGGTAATCTAGAATTAGTTAATTAGAAGTAAACTATGGTTGGATATATTAGAACTACAAAAAATTATATTAATTAAAATAGGAGCTGGAAGAGAAAACCTGGGAAAGTTCAATCAGGTGGAATGGCTAACAAAGAGGAACTGTAGGAAAAGCTTTTTAAGTGAGAAGGACAGAGAAAAGAAGTAACTTCTTTCCTTATGTAGTTCTTCATATGATCTTGTATTTCATGTACAATAATATAGACATATATGTATAACAATAATAATTGCTAACATTTATATAGAATTTACCATTACTGGGAATGTTGCCAAGCAATTTACAGTTATTATTTCACTTGATCCTCATGAAAACTCTAGGAGATAGGTACTATTATCATCCCCATTTTACAAATGAGGAAACCAAACCAAAGAAAGGACAAGAAAGTGACTTGTACAGTGGACTCCTTTCCCAGAGGTTTATTCTTTGTCCCTACATAAACTTACATCAGTAGGGGGAAATATAATGTGAATGAAGTTGTACTATTCACTGGAGATAATGTGTCACTCAACCAAGCTTCTAAAATTTCTTGTTTCTAGCTTGTTATAGAATTGTTTTCATTGTACCACAGAAAAATAATACAAAGCCCAATTAATATTTCTCACAGTAAATAAAACAAGATACTTAGAGAATCTTGTGTGTCTTCCTTGATAAGAGAGGAAGAACAGTTTATAAATCTCTGCTCACATTATTGTAGCATTGTCATCATTCTCTTCAATAAAATTTTTAGTTGCTTCTATTATTTGTTTTTGACCTCATTATTTAGGGTTATATTACTTAGTTTTCAATTAAATTTTAATCTATATAATGGTACATTTAGTATTTCTTTTCTTCTGCATCTGATTATGAGTTTTTAATGCCCTAGTACACAATAGTTTCTGTGAAGGTGCCATGGTACAGCTGAGATAAGGTATCTGACTTTATATGTCTATTCAGTTTTGTCCAAGAGGTCTATCATATCTAAATTTCCTCACATTCTATTCATCTTCTTGACTTCTTTCTTATTCACTTTATAGTTAGTTTCGTCTATCTTTAAGATAGCAAAGTTGAGATTTGATAATACTCTAGTTTTACTTTCTATTTCCTTTTATAATTTATTTAAATTTTTCTATAATAATTTGGAATCTCTACCAGTTGGTGCACATATGTTTAGTACTGAAATTACTTCCTTGCCTGTGGTTTCATATAGCAAGATGTAGTTTTCTCACTTTTCTAATTTAAATGTCTCTGAACTTTTGCTTTATCTGAGATTATGATTGCTACCTCTACCTATTTTTTACATCAGATGATGGGTGATAGATTCTACTCTAGCCCCATGTTTCTCTCTGTTTCATGTGTGTTTCTTATAAACAACATATTTTTAGATTCTTATTTTTAATCTATTCCACTATCTGCTTTTCTTATGTGAGTGAATTCATTCCATTCACATTCATACCCCATTCATAGGTATAATTACTAACTGTGTATTTCTTTCCATTCTATTTTCTTCTGTATATTCTTCTATGCTTCTTCTTTTTCTTCTTCTGAAGTTTGTTTTGTTTTTGAGCACTGCAAGATCTGTGAATGAGGGAAGATAACAACCACTGACCATTTCATTCACAAACACACACACACACACAAACACACATACATATATAAATGAATACGTACACGTATATATTTCTGTGATCCAATTTAGATGTGAATGAGGTTCAAAGGACTGCTATAAGTATTTTTGTACAACCAGATCCTTTCTCATTCTTTTTTATGTCTTTGGGATATAGACCCAGTAGTGCTTTTATGGGATCAGAGGTTATGCTCAGTTTTATGACCCTTTCACCATAGTTCCAAAGTGCCCTCCAGAAGGGTTGGATCTGTTCACAACTCCACTAACAATGCATTAATGTCTCAATTTTGCCACATCCCCTCGAACATTTATCACATTCCTTTACTGTCATGTTGGCCAGACTGATAGGTGTGAGGTAGTACCTCAGTGTTGTTTGAAATTGCATTTCTATATTCGAGTTATTTATTTATTTTAATTATTTTAATTTAATATCACTTTTCACAAAAGTTTTCCAAAGTTATATCATCCAAATTATTTTTCTCCCTTCTTTCTTCCCTGCTCCTAGAAATGGCAAGTAATTTAATCTGTGTTATCCATGTAGTATCACACAAAACATATTTCCATATTATTCATTTTTGTAAATGAATAATTTTATAAAACTAAAATATCAAACCATATATCCAAATAAACAAGTGCTAAATCATATGCTTTCATCTGCATTCAGTTCTTTCTCTGGAGGTGGATAGTATTCTTTTTCCTAAGTCCCTCAGAATTGTTCTGGATAATTGTATTGCTGTTAGTAGCTAAATCTATAACATTTGATTGTTCTAATGATGGTTTGGTTTGTTCATTTTTTTCTCTCTCAAATGGAATTACTGAAGTATTCTATTTCCTCTTTTGTTAATCTGGCCAGTTTGTATTTTTGTAAATATTCATCTATCAATCTACTTCTTGTAAATTTAGATCTTTTGCCTATCAGAATATTATATTCCAAGCCTTTGATCCTTTAATGTGGAGACTGCTAGATCCTGTGTAACCCAGGCTGTGGCTGCATGGCATTTGAATTGTTTCTTTTTGGCTACTTACATTATTATCTCCTAGGGTTGGTGGCTTTTGAATTTGGTTATAATATTCCTGGAAGATTTCATTTGGGTATTTATTTCCAGAAATGACCTGTGGATTTTTTCAATTTCTCTTTTACTTTTTTTTCAAGAATATCTGACAATTTTCTTTGCTAATTTCTTTTCTTTTAATGTCCAGGCTTTTTTATTTTCTAATCATGGCTTTAAGATACTCCCATCATTTTTAAGTTGCCTCTCCTGGATTAGTTGTTTTTCAATGAGATATTGAACATTTTCTTCTTTTTTTCATTAAAATTTTTTTATTGTTTCTTGATTGTGTCATGTAGTCTTTACCTTCTAGTTGCCCAATTCTAATTTTTAAGAGGTGTTTTTCTTCTGTGAGCTTTTGAACCTCATTTTTCATTTGGTCAATTCTGCTTTTATTTTCTTCTTGCATTGCTTTCCCATTTTTCCTCTGCCTTTGTTGATTTATTTTTGAAAAGTCTTTTTTGACATCTTCCAGAGCTTGAGACTGAATCAAAATTTTCTTTGAAGCTTTAAGTGTATTTGCTTTTTTTCACTGTCCCCTTCTCTGTCTCTGCCTTGCTCTTCTTTGTTGCCATAAATTTTTTTACTATTATGTGTTTTGATTTTTGATGGTTGTTCATTTTCCCAGCCTTTTTCTTTATTTTTGCTTTCATCTTAAAGGAGATCTCTTTTCTGAGGGTAGAAGGGGAACTCTCTTGCTGTTAACCTCAACTCTATTTCTAGGTGTCTGCAAGTTTCAGTTTTTCTAAGGTGATATGATGGACAATGGGCTGTGAGTTCTGAAAGCCATCTGCCACTGCTGATTCAATCACTACAAGACTGCTGATGGCTTGCAGAGTTCAGAAAACTATAAACCTCCCTTTTCTGGGGCTCAGAAACTAGCCTGACGCTTGAGCCTGGACTTTTTGTCTCATTCTGAACTTGATCAGGTCAGACACATTGTGGACTTCCTTGTCTTGTAAATTCCTCTTGAGTTTGAGTAGGGGCTCTACTGGCTTGAACAAGCACTCTGGGCCTCCTATTGGGTTTGTTCCCACTAAGTACCTTGCTGACTGTCTTGTTCTTGGGCTTGTGGTCTTGGTTTGAGCTTAGACAGGGGCTTAGAGTCTCCTTCTGGTCCTGCAGCAGCCAAGCATGCTACAAACTGCTCTGCACTAGGGCTTAGAAGAGGCTTAGAACTTTAAGAGGTGTTTGTGGACATTTATGCACTGCTGTTGGCTCTGGCAGGGTATCAAAGCCTGGATATTGGCATGGACCTAGGTTCAGAGCCTGGAACAGTAGATGTGGGATGGTAGAAGGGGCTTGATATTTGCTCACACCAGTACTTGATGTCGCCTATGGGTTGTGCTCCCTATTATCCCAGTGAAACAGATCCTCTCTGCCTGCATTTCAAGTCATTCTCTTTGAAAAATTTGCTTCACTCCATCTCCTTGTTGATTTTTTCACTTCAGTATTAATTTTGGGTCTTATTTTAAAGTTGGTTAGAGATGATTCTCATAGTGTTTTGGGATTTTCTTGCTTCTAATCTGCCATCTTGGCTCTGGCACCCCTAATATTCTTCTATTATAACAATTTTTAAAGGATCTGTCCTCAATATATTTTCTAATTCAGTTTGTATCCTATGAGATATTTCAATTTTCTTCTATGTTTTCAGTTTTTTGTTTCAAATAAAATGGTAGCAAGGAGATAACAGCAATATATCACAAAGAACTTACACTAGGACTAGGTGTAATTTATATTAAAAATGCAGGGTTGGTTCCGTATTAGGAAAACTATCCACATCATCAACCATATCAATATCAAAACCAACCAAAATGTATGATTATATCAATAGAAATACAAAAGGCATTTAACAAAATATAACATCAATTCCTATTAAAAACACTAGAAGTATAAGAAACAATGGAACCTTTCTTAAGTGATGAATAATATCTATCTAAAAGCAAGCTCTGTAAAAGGTATAAACTTGAAGCTTTCCCAGTAAGATTAAGAATGAAGCAAGGTTGTTCATTATTATCACTGTTATTCAATATGGTATTATAAATACTTGCTATAGCAATAAGAGAAGAAAAAAATAATGAAAATGGGCAATGAAAAAAACCAAACTATTAAGTCTTGCAGATGAACAAAGTGTGTTCTTTTTAGTTTCTTTACTCTTATTGTTTTATTGTGTTTGTGTTTTCTTTTGCAATATGTCAAAAAGGGAAATATGTTTTGAATGATTTCACATGAATAATGTATTTAAGATTTTTTATCTCCTACAGAGAGGTCAGGGACAGTAGGGAGAGAGAGATTTTGAAAAACAATATATATATATATATATATATGTACATACATGCATATATATATTGCAATATTTAATGAGATGGATAAAAATAATTGAAAAAGAAACATATATAAAAAGTGATTATTTTCTTGAGTGAACTTTTCTGCCATTTTTCTTTCATTTGGCCAATTATTTTTTAAAGATATTTTTAGTATATTTGTTCCTCTTTTTTAAAACAAACTGTTATCTATTCTTTGTTTTCTTCCTTTGCTTTCCTTTATTTTCCCAAATTTTGTTCTCCAAATACTATTTGTTTTGGAAAAAATATATTTTTACCTTTTCTAGTAATTCTTGTTGTGTTTGTGTCCAATTCATATTTTCCCCTCATGACACTTTGTAACTGTTTTGAATTCATTATCTTCTGAAATTTTTTTCTCAAGTTTACTTGTTACTCTATTAGGCTTTCATAGTGAGGATTAAAAAATTATTATTGTTGATTGTTCATTTTCCTATCCTGTTTCTAGTTTTCATGTGAAAGTTAAGCTTTGTACCCAGCATGGCTTGGGTATTGGGAGAGGCATATTGTCCTAAGCATCAGATATCTTTTTTTGCACTGCTGTTTCAGAGCTAGTTCTGTGGGGTCTAGAACTTTTTGATGCTTTTGAAGTGATGACATCTGGGGAGAGGTGTCATGACTGTTCTGTTGGTTGACAGAGTAAAGACTCATCTTTACTCCAGAAAAGCAATGGGATTTCAATCAATACTCCTTCTCATAGACTCTGTTCACTTCAGATTGGAAGTGATATTTTTCCTCAGGCTCCCCAAATTTCTTGTTCCCAAAAGCAATACTGAACTAAATGGTCCCTGCCTCCTCTTGACTGAGAATGCTCCTTTTCATCTTTAAACTGGATCCAAAAGTGAGTATAGGCAAAAGAATAATCTAACAGAGTCATATCCTGTATCCAGGACTAATTCAGGTGTACCCTATTATCTCTTTTTGACTAGTTCTCAAGTAACTTCACCATCTTTGGAATGAGAGCTTTCTACAGTTATTAATGCTTCTGGCTCTTGGTCCATTATTGTCCTTTTATTCTTTTGGGCTCTGGGTCTGCCCCAAACTTGTGGAAATTCAAGGATATTAACTTCAGTGGCTCAAAATTGTCTTAGACTAGAAGAATGTCTTACTTTAAACTTTTTTGGGCTCTGCCACTACAGAATTCAATTTGAGATATTTTAAACTTGTTTGTCAGGAAATGTTTTGAGAACTCAGCTGACCAATTTATCTACACAGTTATCTTTGCTCTACCCATCCCTATTTTTTTTCATTTTTTAATCCATTTAACATATACTATTATAGCCTATATAGCTAGACTTTCTATTGAGGTTCTAGTTTTGCAAAGTACTTTATGTAGATTTTCTCTTTTGATCCTTACAACAACCATATATGCTATTATGACCATCCTACAGATGAGATACCTAAAGAACATAGAGTGAAGTGACTTGTTCAGTCACACAGACTGTAGGTACCTGAAATAGGATTAGCTCTTGAGTTATTCTGAGTTCATGTTAATTTAGTCCTCTGTATAATATGCCACTTACATATCTATATTTTTCTGTAGGCATCCCTTATTCTCCTATTAAACATTGAAAATAATGACTGCATCTTACCTAAATTTTACATTTCCTCCAGGGCCTAGGACTGTGAGCACTACCTATGCATAATAGGTACTATATAATTGTTTCTGCTATTTATAGTAGGTAATAAATATATGCTTGTATTTATTGATATATCTGCATGCTTTGTGTTGTAGTGGCTTGCTTTATGTCTACACATGTAAACTGTGTGAATCTGAAGGCTTAATTCAGTCCAAAAATGGACTATTTTTAAATTAGTTTAATTCAGTGAATAAACTGGAAAATAGAAGGTTGTTTCAACTGAACTGTATGTTTTTTCTTGGGGAAAAAAGAACTCAGTTAGTGTTTACATAGAGCCTCAGTGGGTAAGTGGTAAGCCAATCCAAATTGATTACTAGTTTTTGTATCTTAGGCATGCATGGTAAAATTTACCCTGGGTTGAGGAGGATAGAAGGGGGTTTGGTAAAATCATCTTTTTAAGATAAACTTATTTTAGGAAGTGAAGGAGAAACATTAGTATAAAGAATATAACTATGAACCTATATGTCTATTTATCTATCTATAAAAAAATCACATCACTATGATATTTATTATTGAAAGCATCAATGGAGGGCAGGCAGGCTATTACAAATGATATTTCACAGTGCACCAAATCTTTACTCCAACAATTAAACATAAAATGTTGAGCACATATGATCACATTATTTTTATTCATGGTTGATTATAGGAAAAATTGATTCCATACAATAAAACATCACTTTAAAGACTCCTTACCATTAAGATGTCTCTCATTCCCATGTCAAACTCATTGAAGATTCCTTGAAATATATAAACGACATTATTTATAAATACTGAAGAGCCTTCTAGATAAGATATATAATGGCTTAAGAAATATAGTCTGACCATCTGTAATGGAAAAACCAAGAAGATAAAAATGTGTTTATTGTCTAGACCAGTGATGGGCAAACTACACCTGAGGGCCAGATGTGGCCCCCTGAAATGTTCTATTCAGCTGCCCAACATTATTCCCAATCTGATGAATACAATGAGTAGTATACAATACAATGAAACTTCTAAAGAGTTGCCTTAGAAACAGACTGACAGATGAGCATTTCCTTTCCTTTGGCCCTCTCTTTAAAAAGTTTGCCCATCACTGGTCTAGACTCTGATATAGAGATAGATGGATAATCTATGTGTTTTTTATCTCAATATGTATACTTAGGACAGATACTATGATAAGGAGTTATACCTAGAATTAAAAAGGAGAAATTGAGGTTTTGAGCAGAACTAGAAGAACATTTGACATAGTAACAGCAATGCTGTACAATGATCAACTTTTAAAGACTTAGCTATTCTCAGTAATGTAATGATCCAGGACTTTTGATGAAAAATACTATCCATCTCCATATAAAGAATGGATGGAGTCTGAATGTAGATCAGGACATACTTTCTTTTTACTTTCTTTTCTTAATTGAGTATCTGTGTTTTCTTTTGCAACATCTCTAATATAAAATATATATTTTGCATGACAACCCATGTATAATCTATATGAAAATGCTTGTCTTCTCAAAAATAGGGAAAGATAGAGAGAGATGGAGAGAATGTGGAACTCAAAATTAAAAAAATATATTAAAATTATTTTACATGTAATTGAGAAAAAGTAATAAAAAAGAGATCCTAGGCTTCTTTAGACAATCTTTATTTAAAAAAAACATTTTCTAATATGGTACTGATCCCAAAGCCAAGTAGATCAAAAACAGAGAAAGAAAACTATAGACCAATTTCCCTAATGAACATAGATTCAAAATCTTAAACAAAATATTAGCAAGAAGACTCCAGCAAGTGATCACGAGGGTAATTCATTATGATCAGGTGGGATTTATACCATAAATGCAAGGATGGTTCTAACATTAGTAAAACCATACACATAATTGACCATATCAACAAATCAACAAAAACCATATGATTAACTCAATAGATGCTAGAAAAGCCTTTGACAAAATACAACACCCATTCCTACTGAAAACACTAGAAAGTAGAGGAATAGAAAGGCCTTTCCTAAAAATAATAAATGGTATATATCTCAAACCATTAACAGACATCATTTGCAATGGGGATAAATTTGAAGCATTCCCAATAAGATCAGGAGTGAAACAAGGATGCCCATTATCACCTCTATTATTCAACATAGTACTAGAAACACTAGCAGTAGCAATTAGAGAAGAAAAAGAAATTGAAAGTATTAAAATAGGCAATGAGGAAACCAAGCTATCACTCTTTGTAGATGATATGATGGTCTACTTTAAAAATCCTAGAGAATCAACTAAAAAGCTAGTGGAAATAATCAACAACTTTAGCAAAGTTGCAGGATACAAAATAAATGTACATTAAATCATCAACATTTCTATATATTTCCAACACATCACAGCAGAAAGAGTTAGAAAGAGAAATTCCATTTAAAATCACCCTAGACAATATAAAATCCTTAGCAATCTATCTGCCAAGACAAACACAGGAATTGTACAAACACAACTATGAAACCCTTTTCACCCAAATAAAACTAGATCTAAACAATTGGAAAAACATTGATTGCTCATGGGTAGGATGAGGTAACGAAATGACCATCCTATCCAAATTAATTTACTTATTTAGTGCTATATCTATCAAACTACCAAAAATTTTTTTTACTGAATTAGAAAAAAAATTACAACAAAGTTCATTTAGAAGAATAAAAGACCGAGAATATTAAGGGAAATAATGAAAAAAAAAATATGAAGGAAGGTAGCCTAGCAGTACCAGATCTTAAATTGTACTATAAAGCAGTAGTCATCAAAACAAAATGGTACTGGCGAAGAGACAGAAGGGAGGATCATGGGAATACACTAGGGGTAAGAGACCTCAGCAAGACAGTTTTTAATAAATCCAAAGAACCCAGCTTTTTGGGACAAAAACCTACTATTTGACAAAACTGCTGGGAAAATTGGAAAACAATATGGGAGAGATTGGGCCTAGATCAACATCTCACACCATATAACAAGATAAACTCAGAATGGGTGAATGACTTGAATGTTAAGAAGGAAACTATAGGTAAATTGGGTGAGCACAGAATAGTATACTTGTCAGTTCTATGGGAAGGGAAAAATTTTAAAACCAAGGAAGAGTTAGAAAAAAAATCACTACATTAAACTAAAAGGTTTTCGTAGAGACAAAACCAATGCTACCAAAATTAGAAGGGAAACGACAAATAGGGAAAAAAAAATCTTTAGAACAAAAATCTCAGATAAAGGTCTAATTACTCAAATATACAAGGAGCTAAATCAATTGTACAAAAAATCAAGCCATCTCCCAATTGATAAATGGGCAAGGGACATTAATAGGCAATTTTCAGATAAAGAAATCAAAATTATCAATAAGCACATGAGAAAGTGTTCTAAATCTCTAATAATTAGAGAAATGCAAATCAAAACAACTCTGAGATACCACCTCACACCTAGTAGGTTGGCTAAAATGACAATGGGGAGAGTAATGAATGTTGGAGGGGTTGTGGCAAAATTGGGACATTAATGCATTGCTGGTGGAGTTGTAAATTGATCCAACCATTCTGGTTGGCAATTTGGAACTATGCTCAATGGGCTTTAAAAGACTACCTGCCTTTTGATCCAGCCATAGCACTGCTTAGATTATACCCCAAAGAGATAATAAGGAAAAAGCCTTGTACAAAAATATTTATAGCTGCACTCTTTGTGGTGGCAAAAAAACTGGAAAATTGGAGAATGTCCTTCAATTGGGGAATGGATGAATAAATTGTAGTATCTACTGGTGATGGAATACTATTGTACTCAAAGGAATAAAGAACTGGAGGAATTCCATGTGAACTGGAATGACCTCCAGGAACTGATGCAGAGTGAAAGGAGCAGATCCAGGAGAACATTGTACACAGAGGCTGATACACTGTATAATCTGTGTATAATCAAACTTAATAGACTTCTCTACTAGCAGCAATGTAAGAATCCAGAGCAAGGCTGAGGGACTTATAAGAAAGAAAACTAGCCACATTTAGAGGAAGAGCTGTGGGAAGAGAAACACAGAAGAAAAACAACTGCTTGAACCCATGGGCTGTTGGGGATATTATTGGGGATGTAGACACTAAACAATAACTCTTGTACAACTATCAATAATATGGAATTAGGCCTTGATCAATGATACATGTAAAACCCAGTGGAATTTTGCGTCAGCTAATGGGGGTTAATTGGGTTTGGGGGAGAGGGAAAGAACATGAAATATGTAACTAGGGGAAAATATTCAAAAAAATTAAAATAAAAAACACTTTCTATCTTAGAATTGATATTGAGATTTACAGTTTGGGCTAGGCAATTGTGATTAAGTGACTTGCCTAACCAGTTAGGAAGTGCCTGAGACCAGATTTGAATCCAAACTCCTGTATCCAGGCCTAATGCTCTATTTACTTAGCCACCTAGTTGCCCCATCTATCTAATACTGTTACACTACATATACTATTGTATACCAGGCAGATATGAAACATAACAGTATTCAATGAAATGAAAAATACTGTTACACAGATTGTAGTGGAAAATTACAGGCTTGGAGTAAGCTATTTACAACATAGAAGCAAAGGGAACTCTCAAAGAATTATAGGATTAAATAATGATATCAGGGAAATTTATATTAAGACAAAAAGAGAAAATTTTCCATATCCAAGAGTTCTTCTGGTAGCCTCATTATATTAAGCGGTAATGAGGAAGGCTATGAGTACATTGTGGTGATGTTGGAAGATTTGTGATAAAGTTATTGGATGATTAATAGAAGTATTGGACGGGATGGTTAGGCATAGGAAGGCTTTGCTCTTCATAAGAACATGAATGTGTATGATTTTTCTTGCACCTAGATGATAAACTTAGTTGTTTCTAACTGATGAAGTAATACAGGTTGTTGTCCATCTCCTCTGTGTTTTTGGTGCCCTGAATAAAAGTCTCAACAACCTTATCCTAGTTATGATTTATTTTAGCTTGTGTCCTTAAAATATCCTTCCCAAAACTGCAACTCCTATAGTCTTCCTTGACTTCCTTTGGTTCTTCTTTTTACTACCTTGCCAGTAATTCTACCCAACCAAGAAATAATCATATTGGCAAAACAGAGATGTTTTCTAGACACTGCCTTGTTGTTCCTGTGAAAAGTCATTATCAGTAAACATTCCATTCCTCACCACTGAAACAACTGTTAAGTCTTGAAATAAACTAAATCACACAATATCGAGTTAAAGCTTAGGTAGAGGAAAAATGCAGCTCCAGTTTCCAAAGTTAGCTAGTAGAAACTCTCAGCTCTCTCCATCTCAGTGGTATTGGGTAGATTATGGAAAAAGAAACCATTAGCTACAAACACCTTAGATGTGACTGTAGAAAGAACTCACTATCTTGACAGAGTGTTGAATTAAGCACAATTCCTTCTGTTGCCAAGAATTACAACAGTGGACTTGGCATGCTGGCATTCTTGTAGCATGTGATGCATCATCTAACCAATTTTCAAACAAATGCTCTGGAAACAATTAAAAGTGAGTGAACAGCCCCCATCCTATCCTGTGGATGTTTTAAATTGCATTCTGGTCACCCATAACCACTTTCTCAAAATGGTTCTGGAAATGCCAGGGCCAAGGGCAGAAAAGAAAGTACTTTTGTGGTTCTGCCAAAGGAGAGTTCTATACTTTGGGTCATTAGGAAGCCAATATGTTTAGGCTCAAAAATAATTGTTTAGTTTATAGTCACTGGAAGTTATAGCTTGCCTTAGCCCTCAGCTGTGGAATGTTAAGGGTGCATGTAATGCAGTAGAACAGCTTGCTGACGTCACTGACAGAAGCATATGCTCTACTCTGGACTTCCCAAACAAATATGAGCAGCCTGTGCCAGCTTTTGAGAGACAAATACCATCACATTTTGTGAAACATAATTTGGGTTTCCATACAAACCTAAGAGATGTAAACAAACATGTTTTGTATATTCTAGTGCTGTGTCAACATACAACATACACTTTTCCCAACATAGTGGGATTCATAATACTAAATTTTGTTGGGAGTGCAATTTGCAGTTAAAAAGTGATTTATATACATTAACAAATTTGATCTAGTTTATCAGTATGACTTAATAGGTAATGAAAATATTATTTGCATATTGCAGATAGATATACTGAATTTCAATGGAATAATGGATTATTTGTTGAGGGTCATTGTGATAAGGTAGGCCTGGAGAGAGTCAGAATTCAAACCAAGGGTACAATGAAATGTATCATCATACATTTAGACCTGGAAGGCCCTTATAGATTATGTGGTCCCACTCCCTCATTTTACATATGAGAAAAGCAAAGCATTAAAAATGTTGTCTGTAAGATGTAGAGCAAGCATTGGAATCCTCTGGCTAGAAATCCAGATTTCTATCTCAGACTTAAAGGACAACTGCTGGACCCTCAAGGGCCAAGAAACTATGCCTGTCCTCTCTGTTCTGTATCTAGGCTTTTAGTTTAGAATGGCTGCTTTCCTGAACTTTATCATCCCCAGAGACTCATCATTCTGCAAGATGAAATCAACTCTGAAACTCACTCTCCAGGAACCCTTGCCTCTTGGTCCCCTCTTTCCCCCTGGTTGGAGAGGGTAGAAGGTAGAATCTGAGAACTTATCCCTGATTATCCATCATTTAAGGAACAAGACATCATTTAAGCACACAGGACATTTTCCTTATTTTCTCCCTGTTGGCTACTTTCCTGAACTTCATCTCTAGAAACTCATCATTCTGCGAGATGAAATCAACTTTGAAATTCTCTCCTCTTTAGATCATTTCCCAATCCAGGGCTAGTAGTGTAAGGCAACCACCCTTCACATTCTGCTTTCAGCTTCTTGGGAAGCTTTGTCTCCCCTACTCTATTGTGAGCTCATTGAGAGTAAGGACCATTTTAGGCCTTTTGATATATTCCCAGAACTTAACAAAATTCTGGTAGAAAAAAAATTGACTGGCTCTCTAAATATATACAGTTATGGTGAGCCTGGTTCTAACAACAGAATTTAATTTCTCCTTTCTCACACTGATAGACATTAAATTGCAACCCTTATGTTTAAATTTTAAAGTATTTTTAAAATTTATAAATTTAGTTATGAGCTAGGTTATGGCTCACATCTAGATTTGCTTTTCACAAAAGGAAGAGCAGAAAGATTTTAAATGAACATTATGAATCAGGTATGGAAGAGGTATTTTATTCCCATACACAAAATAATTGCTGGACATTAGGATTTCAAGCATAAATTGACAAAATGACAACAGGACACATAAAAGAGGATTCAGTAACAACGTCTAATTACTCTTCCAATCTTCTTAGAGGCTGATAC
Organism: Gracilinanus agilis; assembly: GCF_016433145.1. Lineage (NCBI taxonomy): Eukaryota > Metazoa > Chordata > Mammalia > Didelphimorphia > Didelphidae > Gracilinanus > Gracilinanus agilis. The sequence continues at coordinate 199,090,292 of NC_058135.1, forward strand.
TTCAAACTCATCAGAACATAAAACAGTTTTGCAGTACTGTGATTTTGGGAAAAGAGAGCCAAACAACCCTTTCCTATGGTACCTGGAAGGACAAACTAAGGGAGTACCTGTCAGAAGCTGTTTCTTAAATTACACATCACTACATCTTTTCTACCATAATGGTTCAGGAGAGGAGTAAGGGGCCATTTAAGAATTGCTAGATTATATTAAAATGCCAAGACTTTTCAGCTCTGTATGACTGCTTTGTGAGAAGTGGGCCCCAAATTCTCATATAATTGGATAGAATCAGGAAAGATAACTCTTGGTTTGCTCTCTGTGTTTTCCATGTCACATTTCTATTATATAATACCCTTTCTCTTCTGATTCTGAAATCTGCAGCTTTCTCATTATATCACCCTGCCTCCTTTATATCAAGGTCTTTAGAGACAGGTATGTTACAGAACATTGCAAATCTATTGGGTTCAGGCTTTTTCTGCACCCTTTCAATTGATTTCAATATTGTCCTTAGGAGAAACCTTTTATTTTAATGGTTAAATCTATAAAGTTTGAAATATTTATGTAACAAAATATTCCAATAAAGGGGTAGACATGGGTATATTTTAAGTAGTTTTGTGACAGTAGTTTTACCCATCCAGTTAAAATACAGCATTAAAAAAATAAATTGCCTGCTTTACAGAAGTTTGCTATGTAAGGTTATGAAGATCAGTTAAATTTAATCATGCAGCATTTTTATAGCTGTTCCAATGGTTTTCTTACTCTTCATATGTGCTATTTAATTACCTTTCTCCATGTTTTAACAGGAAATTTTGCCTGTTAAATGTGAAATATAAAAATTTAGAGACATCTCCCTCCCAAATGTTCATACTATTTGTGCCCAACCTATGGTAGAGCCAATTGTACTGCTGGGTCTAAAGAAATACACGGTTTTAGAATCCTCTTGTAATTCCAAACTTCCCTCCAAAATGGTTGGATCAATTCACAGTTCCATTAATAGAGTATTCCCTATTTTTCAATAACCTCTCCAAAATTTTAATTTGCCCTCTTGTCATTTTAGCCCGCCTGATGGGTTTTGATATCTCAGACTTTTTTTGGTTTGCATTTTTCTAATCATTAATGATTTAGAGTATTTTTCCCATATCTCTATATATTGCTTTGATTTCTTTAGCCAATAGGCTATCTATAAAAAAGTTTTCTTTAATTTTCTGCTTTCCTTCTAATCTTGGCAATCTATGTTTATTTGTATAAAAATGCATCAACTTAATGTACTCAAAATTATCCATTTTAAATCTCCCAATACTCCCTATTTTTTCTGACTCATAAAGTCCTCTCCTGTTCATAAATCTGATAGGTAACATGTTCACTTTTTTTCTAACTTACTTAAGATATTTCCTTTTATATCTAGGACATTCACCCATTTTGATCTTAGTGAACTGTGTAAGATATTGGTCTCTATCTAATTTCTGCCAAACAACTTTTTACTTGTTCCAACTAGAAATTGTCTCAACAATTTTTACCAAAAAGTGATTTCTTATATATATATAACTCTTTTAGGAGTAATTTCAGGGGGAAATGTATAATTCTTAGAAGAAAATGTATGTTTTGTATTCTATAATGTAAAGTTTAAATTCTTTGAAAGTAATTTCAGCATAAGGAGCTTGGCATCTCTCCAGAATCCAGACGATGAACCTGTTTGGGGAAGACACCATGAAGATGCCTGAAAAGCCTTCACTGTACCATGAAGACCAAATTTGAACCTTGGGGTGCAGTTAATTGAATTTTTGGGGAGTTGAATTTGAATTGAATGTATTGTTCTAATTGTACATGTTATGCCAATAGGGTACTGCCCCCAAATTGGTTTTTTGTTAATGCGGCTAATTTTATCCATTCGTTCATCTATTTCTTTTATTCCACAAATTCCTGGAATTTAAAAGTTGTCTATTTTTACAGGCCCAGTGAAGAAAAAGGGCTAGCCTTTTTTTTGCTGGACCTCAGGGAGAATTGTATATTTGGAATTGGGAAGATGCCATTTTAAAGTATGTTATATATTTCCTATGGGCACGTGGAGACTTTGAAACTACATTTCCCATCATTCCTCATGGCAAACAGGAAGTATGATGATGTAAGAGAGGGGATAAGACTCCTGGGTCAAGAGGAAGGGGCCCTCTTAGCTACTTGAGCGGGCGATATGAAAGATAAAAGATGGCTGAGGCAATGTGAATTCTTACAGGCTCGTGGTCTAATGATTTTTATCTCTATCATCATGGCTTTAATTAAAATACTAATTTCTATTATTATATCAGTCTTTATCATTTTTAATCGTAACAATAGTTTCATATTAACATTTTAATTGAATCTCTAGGGCTTTCTACATATAACATCATGTCATCTATAAACACAGATATTTTTATTATCTCTTTGCTCATTCTGATTCCTTCAATTTTTTTCTTCTTTTGCTGTTGCTAGCATTTCTAATACTATATTGAATAATATTAATGATACTGGGCATTCTTATTTCACTCCCAATCTTATTGGGAAGGCTTCTAGCTTATCCCCATACAAATAATACTTATTGATGGTTTTAGGTAGACAATTTGTAATATTTGAAGGAAAAAATTATATTTGCATTTTTAACAGAAATATGTTATATTTTGTCAAAGGCTTTTTCTGTATCTATTGATATAATCTTATGGTTTTAATTACTTTTGTTATTAATATAAACAATTGTGTTGATAGTTTTGCTAATGTTAAACCATCCCTGCATTCTTGTTGTAAATCTTATTTGGTTACAATATAAAATCATTCTGATATATTGTTGTAGTCTCCTAGATAGTTTTTTATTTAGGATTTTTGCATCTATGTTCATTAATGAAAAACATCTATAATTTTCTTTGTTTTTGCTTTTCCTGGTTTGGTTTTAAGCACCATGTTTGTTTCATTAAAGGAGTTTGTTAAAGCCCCTTCTTTAACTTTTTTTAAAATAATTTAATTTGTATCAAAATTAATTGATCTTTAATTATTTGGGAGAATTTGTTTTTAAATCCATTTGACCCTGATGCTTTTATCATGGTGATTTCATTTTGTCCTATTCAATTTCTTTTTCTAAAATAGTATTTACAAATTCTATTTCCTCCTCTGACAATCTAGGTAGCTTATTTTTTGTAAGTATTTTTTTCCATTTCACTTACATTGTTAAGTTGGTTTACATATTATTGGGCAAAATAATTCCTAATAACTATTTTAATCTCATTGTCATTGGTTCTATATTCACCATGTTCATATTTAATGCTAGTGGTTTGGTTTTTATCTTCTCTCTGTTTTAATCATATCAACAATGGCTTATCTATTAAAATTTTTTCTCATATTAACAGCTCCTAGGTTTAATGATAAATTCAATTATTTTCTCACATTGAATTTTATTGGTTTCACCTTTAATTTTTAGGATTTTAAATTTGGATTTAAATTGAGGATTTTAATATTTTTCTTTACTTTATTAATATAAGCATAGATATAAATTTCTCTATAATTACTACTTTTTGCTGCATCACATAAATTTTAGTATTTTATCTCATTATTGATATTATTTGTAATGAAATTATTGTTATCTTAATGATTTGTTCTTTAACCCACTCATTCTTTAAGATTAAGTTATTTAGTTTCCAATTAGTTTTTGCTTTTTTTATGGTCCCTTAAATATAATTTTTATTGCATTATGGACCAAAAGGGATGCATTTAATATTTCTGTTTTTCTACATTTAACAATGATTTTGTGTACTAATATATGATCAAATTTTGTAAAACTGATAAGAAATACTTCTTTTTGTTTCCATTCAATTCTCTCATATTTAAATTATCTAAGACTCTATTCATCTCCTTGACTTTTTTTTATTTACTTTTCATTAGATTTATCTAATTCTGAGAAGGGGAAATTGACATTCCTTACAATTATTGTTTTCTTATCTATTTCTATCTAACTCATTTAGTTTTAAAAATCAGAATGTGTTAGCTTTTGTGGTATATAGGTTTAATATTGATAATGCTTCATTATGCATGATACTTAAAAAAAAAACCCTTACCTTCCATCTTAGAATGAATACTGGGTATTGGTTCTTAGGCAGAAGAGTGGTAATGGTTAGGCAACTGGGGTTAAGTGACTTGCCCAGGGTCACCCAGCTAGGAAGTGTCTGAGTCCCAATTTGAACCCAGGACTTTCCTTCTAAGAGTCTGGCTTTCAATCCACTGAGCTGCTCCCTATGCATGATAATTTTAACATAATATAGTTTTCCTTTTTATCTCTTTTGATTATTTCTATGTTATCTTGAACTTTTTTTAGAGATCATAATTGTTGCCTCTCTTTTCTTTGTGTCAGTTAAGGTATAGTATATTATTCTCAGTTAAGGTATAGTATATTATTTCTCAGTTAAGGTATAGTATATTATTTCTGCTCTATTTGTGTTTCTCATTGTTGTGTGTTATTTTAACAACATTTTGTTTGGTTTCGGTTTTTGATCCAGTCTATCAATTTTCTTTATATGGGTAAATTTATTTCATTCACATTCAAAGTCAAAATGACCAGTTGTGTAATTTCATTGTTCTTTTTTTTCCCCCCAAAACACTGAATCACTCTTATTTGGTTTTTGCTGTCTTTTTAAATATCTCCCCAAAACTTTTTTTGAGCTTATGATCATTTATCTTTTTTCCTTGCTGTTTTAAGAGTAGGTCTTTTTATTTCACTGTCTTCTGTTTAAACCTAGGCCATTTCATTAACATAATAGCTATGAGTAGTTTGGTTCTTTTTCCATTGCTTACCCATTCAAAACATTTTGAGTTCCTATAGTATTGTAGATAGTGCCTCAGTTTTTAGGATTTTTTGTTTGTTATTTTCTGGGCCCTATTTCGTTCTTCTAATTAATATAATCCAGGATCAGATATAATCCCTGATCCTCTTGCTCAAGCTTCATTTTGTGATTGGCCTCAGATGTTCCATCCAGAGCATCCTTTGGCAGTTCTGCTACTGCAAGAAAACAGAATATGAGTCTCTTTAAGATAGGTTACTAGTTCATTTTGTTCTTTTAATCCTAATGTTTAGTATAATATCTAATATGTGCATATAGATTTTTTATTTGAATTAAGGGTCAGAAAACTCTCCCAAGTTACATTTTGACATACAAGTGTTTTGATCATATAATCTCTTGAAATAAAGTATTTAAATGTAATTTCATTTGTGTACTGTAGATTCATCTGTATTATTCAAATACTAATTAGAATCTTTAGAAAATTACATTATGAAAAAAATACTAGCCTGGGAATTTTCTATCAAAACCTAAGAGACCTATTTTATTATAGGATCTAACCACGAGCAAGCTGTGTGACCTTTGGTAATTTCCTTTATCTCTCTGAGCTTAGAGATGAGCAGAACCAAAATGGCATGACAAGGCAGAAGCTCCTCAAGCTCTCTCAAATTTATTCCCAAACAACTATTAAAAATACCTCAAAATGAATGAAGGATTTACAGAACCAACAAAAGGATGGAAAAAGGATGAAAGAATTTTCCCACCTAAGTAGAGTTAGAAAGTGAGCATGATAACTCCATCTCCCTAGAGTAAGTGGGGACACAGATACCATGCAGGCAAGTTCCCCCACAAGCCAGTAGCTTTGTTCCTCTGACATTCCCACAGGCATACAAACCCCAGGCCTTTTTCTACACAGGCTCCCCAAGCAGTCAGACCCCCATGGCCCCTACCCCCCACTGGCTCAGGCCTGCAGATACTCATAGCCACATGCCCCCACCATAATAAGCTTGAGATATTTCCCTTTCACCCCAAGAGCAGAGCCCAACTTTAGCATAAAGTTATGTTATAAAATAGACTAGGAAAATGAATAAAAAAAACTCCAAGAAAATAACCTGACTATAAAAGGTTATTTTGGAGACAGGGATTATAAAAACACAAACTCAGAAGATTACAACAATGTCAAAATAGCTATGAAGCCTCAAAGAAAAATGTGAAATGGTGCCACGTCCAAAAAGATGAGAAGCTCAAAAATCATTTAAAAAAATCAAAATAGACGTAGAAGAAAAATTGAGAAAATAAATAAAAGTGATTTAAGAGTATTATGGGGGAAAGAGTTAACAGCTGGTAAAGGAAATACAAAACAATGGAAAAGATATAAAAAATTAGTGAAGAAAACAGCTTCTTAAAAAGAATTGGCCAAATAGAAAAGGAAATAAAAAAGTACAATGGAAAAAAATTAGTATATTTACTAGCTACTTTTTGTTCAGGTCCCTTAACTTCTTTAATATTTAGTTCATTTATAAATAGGAGCATTAATACTTGCAGTCTACTTAATGTGTAAGTTTTTGAGGATCATGAAAAACATCTAATTAATTTTTATAACTTTAAAATGACATATAAAAGTGAAGTTTAAAAAAATCTCCCCTTAATATCACCATATTTGTTTATATATTGCCTTATAGTGTTCCTCTCCTGGGTATATGTTAAATAGAGTCCTGCCTAAAGTAATTATTATAGAGAATTATAGAGACTAGACCTCTAATTCCATTGATATAGGTAGGACCTAGAAGAGGAAATCCTTTCTGCCAGTGTATATCAGCATCTTCTCTGCAACTTAAAGTCTTAGAAAATTGCCTAGAGTAATGAGAAGTTAAGAATCACACAGGCAGTGAGTGTTGCTAAGTGGAATTTAAGGGAAAGCTAGGTGGCTCAGTGAACAGAGAGGCAGGTTTGGAGATGATAAGTCCTGGGTTCAAATTTGGCCTCAGATATTTCCTTGCTGTGTGAACCTGTACATGTCATTTAGCCCCAGTTTTCTAGTCCTTACCACTCTTCTGCCTTGGAACTGAAACTTGTATCAATTCTAAGACCAGAGGTAAGGTTTAAAAAAAATTAGTAGAATTTTACCTCTGGTCTTCTTAGGTCCTAAGGCCGCTCTCTATGATTTTGCAACTGTTCATTTTTAATATTTTTCCCAAATTACATGTAAATACAATTTTTATATTCATTTTCTAACATTTTGCAATTCATGTTCTCTTCTGTTCTCTATAATTGCTTCTCATGAGAATTAAATAAGAAATATAATACCATTTTTACATCTTACAGATTTATGATTAAGATAATTATGATTTTTGTTGTCATCTTCAAGAAGCATGTGCTTATTTTCTCTTACATCCCTATTCTCTAAAAGACCTAATAGAATTCCAGACTCACATACAGTGCTTAATTGATGCTTAGTGAATAAGGAAATGAAAATGGACATTCATAACAATAGGACTTTTAAAAAAATATTTTCACTGTCATGATATTGTCCTTTGAGTGGCCCAGATGTCTTTAATCAAGTTCATCGTTGGCTACTTTGTTGAGAAAATCTGTTTTAGAATAGATCACAGGTGTATCTGTATTTATACAAGGAGAGTGATAGGACAAGAATATATAGAGATAGATAGATAGATAGATAGATAGATAGATAGATAGATAGATAGATAGATAGATAGATGGATGATGGATGGACAGACAGACAAACAGCAGATGGACAGATAGATGGATGGATGGATAGATAGATAGATAGATAGATAGATAGATAGATAAGATATATAAAAAGCTAACCTGATAGAATTTTGAATCTCTTTTTGTTTTTCTGGGACATCAAAAGACCCATAATTTTTCTCTTTAAATTCCTTTAGTTGAATCTGTATTTGAACAATAGCCTATCCTAAGAAATGAAATAGACTGAGTTCAGCTTTTTTGCTTCAACAAACATTTATTACAGAATCACAGAACCTCTGAGTTGGATAGGTAACAAAGGGAATTTATTAATGTTAAGGATAATCAGAAGGAGAGAGGGGTTGAGGATTTTTTAACAGCTCCTAGGGAGAAAGCTGATGGTGGGGGAAGGGTTACGGGAGGGGTTAGACTGAGAGAGCCTGCTCTCCCAAGTCAGGAAGATTTGACTGTCTTAAAGTAAAATATTTACTAGATCAATAAAATAAAGGATAGCTTGATTTAAGGATGTCCTACTTGCCTACAGAAAACTAAACCCACAATATCTAATCACCAAAATCCACCCTTCCTCCCAGGGCCCAAAGGAAATTCAGGGAAAAATAGCAGGGATGTAATATGGAGAGGTCAGGGAGAGGTCCAGAGAAATCAGTTAGGTCCAAATTCCCCAAAAGACAGAAACACTGGCCAAGGCACAGCCAAAAGCAGAGCCAACAGGCAAAGCCAAAGCCAGAAGGCAAAAGCCCCATGAGATGGAACGTCATCCCTATTTATAGCCACAGGCTCCAACTGACTTTCTGAAAATTCTAAGCTCCTAACTGCCAGGGCTGCTTACAGTTGAACTTAGCAAAAGCTTCTGTAACATCCTACCAAACTCTGTGGGATGCAGCCAAGGCAGTACTCAGGGGGAAATTTATATCCTTGAGTGCATATATTAACAAATTAAGGAGGGCAGAGATTAATGAATTGGGTATGCAACTCAAAAAATTAGAAAGCGAGCAAATTAAAAACCCCCAGATGAAAACTAAATTAGAAATACTAAAAATTAAGGGAGAAATTAATAAAATCGAAAGTAAAAGAACTATTGAATTAATAAATAGGACTAGAAGCTGGTATTTTGAAAAAACAGATAAAATAGACAAAGTACTGGTCAATCTAATAAGAAAAAGGAAAGAAGAAAATCAAATTGACAGTATTAAAGATGAAAAGGGAGACCTCACCTCTACTGAAGGGGATATTAAGGCAATCATTAAGAACTATTTCACCCAATTATATGGCAACAAATATAACAATTTAGGAGATATGGATGAATATTTACAAAAATATAAATTGACTAGATTAACAGCAGAATAAATAGAATACTTAAATAATCCCATTTCAGAAAAAGAAATTGAACAAGCCATCAAAGAACTCCTTAAGAAAAAAAATCACTAGGACCAGATGGATTCACAAGTGAATTCTATCAAACATTCAAAGAACAACTGACCCTAATACTATACAAATTATCTGACATAATAAGCAAAGGAGTCTTACCAAATTCCTTTTATGACACAAATATGGTTCTGATTCCAAAGCCAGGCAGACCAAAAGCAGATTAAGAAAACTACAGATCAATCTCCCTAATGAACATAGATACAAAAATCTTAAATAGAATATTTGCAAAAAGACTCCAGCAAGTGATCAAGATGGTTATCCATCATGATCAAATGGGATTTATACCAGAAATGCAAGGATGGTTCAACATTACGAAAACCATCCACATAATTCACTATATCAACAAACTAACAAAGATCACATTATGATCACAATAGATGCAGAAAAAGCCTTTGACAAAATACAGCACCCATTCCTATTGAAAACACTGGAACATTTAGGAATAGAAGGACTTTTCCTAAAAATAATAAACAGTATATATCTAAAACCATCAACAAGCATCATATGCAATGTGGATAAATTAGAAGCCTTTCCAATAAAATCAGGCATGAAAAAGGGATGCCCATTATCATGTCTATTATTTAACATTATACTAGAAACACTAGCAGTAGCAATTAGAGAAGAAAAAGAAATTGAAGATATTAAAACAGGCAGTGAGGAAACTAAGCTATCACTTTTTGCAGATGATATGGTGGTCTACTTAAAAAATCCTAGTAAGCAAGTAGAAATTATCAACAACTTTAGCAAAGCTGCAGGATATAAAATAAATGCACATAAATCATCAGCATTTCTATATATTTCCTACATATCACAGCAGCAAGAGTTAAAAAGAGAAATACTATTTAAATCACCTTAGACAATATAATATACTTAGGAATCTATCTACCAAAACAAACACAGAAATTATACGAACACAACTACAAAACCCTTTCCAAACAATTAAAACTAATTCTAAAGCATTTGGAAAACATTGATTGCTCATGGGTAGGATGAGCTAACATAATAAAAATGAACATCCTACCCAAATTAATTTACTTATTTAGTGCCATAACTATCAAACTACCAAAAAAACTTTTTTCAGAATTAGAAAAAAAAAAAACTATAACAAAGTTCATTTGGGAGAACAAAAGACCAAGAATTTCAAGGGTGATAAAAAAAATATGAAGAAAGGTGGCTTAGTAGTAGATATTAAACTGTCCTATAAAGCAGCAGTCATCCAAATGATATGGTCTGGCTAAGAGACAGAAGGGAGGATCAGTGGAATAGACTTTGGGTAAGTGACATCAGCAAGACATTCTTTGATAAACCCAAAAAGCCCAACTTTTGGGACAAAATCCCACTATTTGACAAAAACTGCAGAAAAATTGGAAAACAATATCAGAGAGATTAGGTTTAGATTAGCATCTCACACCCTACACCAAGATAAATTCAGAATGGGTGAATGACTTGAATATAAAGAAGGAAACTATAAGAAAATTAGGCAAATACAAAATAGTATACTTGTCAGATCTCTGGGAAAGGAAAGATTTTTAAAACCAAGTAGAAAATTACAAAATGTAAAATAAATAATTTCAATTACATTAAATTAAAAAGGTTTTGTACAAACAAAAACAATACAACTAAAATCAGAAGGGAAATAACAAACTGGGGAAAAATCTTTATAACAAAAAACTCTGACAAAGGTCTAATTACTCAAATATACAATGAGCTAAATCAATTGTACAAAAAATCAAGCCATTCTCCAATCGATAAATGGACATGAATAGGCAATTTTTAGGTAAAGAAATAAAAAACCATCAATAAGCACATGAGAAAGTATTCTAAATCTCTAATAATTAGAGAAATGCAAATCAAAACAACTCTGAGGTATCACTTCACACCCAGCAGATTGGCTAAAATGAAGCGGGGGAGAGTAATGAATGCTAGAGGGGATGTGGCAAAATTGGGACATTAATGCATTGCTGGTGGAGTTGTGAACTGATGCAAACATTCTGGATGGCAATTTGGAATTATGCTCAAAGAGCTATAAAAGACTGCCTGCCCTTTCATCCAGCCATACCATTGCTGTGTTTGTACCCCAAAGAGATCATAGGGAGAAAGACGTACAAAAATATTTATAGCCATGCTCTTTGTGGTGGCACAAAACTGGAAAACGAGCGTATGCCCTTCAATTGGGGGATGACTGAACAAATTGTGGTATATGCTGGTGATGGAATACTATTGTGCTCCAAGGAATAATAAACTGGAGGAATTCCATGTGAACTGGAAAGACCTCCAGGAATTGATGCAGAATGAAAAGAGCAGAGTCAGAAGAACATTGTACACAGAGACTGATACACTGTACAATCGAATGTAATGGGTCAGGGAAGAGAGATCAAGAATATGAATCATGTAACCATGGAAAATTTTTTTCCTAAAAAATTTAAAAAACCTAAGAAATTTAAAGAAAATAAACATTTTAGAGAGAGAGAGGGAGAGGCAGAGACAGAGAAATAGAGGGAGTTAATTTCACTCTACTTCAATTTGCATCCATTTATGGGTCTCCCCATATGTCTCTGTAGGCATCAATTCTTAGACCATATAGTGCTATATACTGCATATAAATAAGTAATAAGCATATTAATGTACATTATGTGTTATGATAATATATATTATTTACATGAAAACAATTCATTATATTCAAGTATCACAATTTGTCTATCCATTCCCACTCAACAAACAGCTACTTTGCTTCCAGTTCTTTGCTACTACCCAAAGTGGCCCTCTAAATTTTTTAATAAATACGAGGCCTTTCTTTATCTCATTGACTTCCTCGGGGTATTTGCTTAGTAGTAGAATCTCCGTGTGAAAAGGTGTGGGAATTTTCATTACTCCATTGGCATGCATCCAAGTTGCTTTCCAGAAGAGTTGGAACAATTCACAGTTTCACCAACAATACATTAATGTGTTTGATTTTTCATATATGTTTGACTTTCAACATTGTCTCTTTTACTCTGCTGTAATCATTACCATTTTTCAAAGCATTAGATGAAAAGTCAAGATTGTTTTGATTTAGTTATCTCTATTAATGATTTGTAGCATTCTTTTATATGGTCAACCAGTTTTAGCTTGCTAATATGTTATAATTCCTCTTTTAAAAAGAACTTTTTTTGATCTTCTGTAGATTTATAGATTGGGAATGATGTTTGGTAGTATGTCTGTTAATTGTTAAACATCCTTGCAATCAAGTCTTTCTGGAGACATTTAATAGTAAGATTTTTTTCCTAGGTGGACGGTTTCTCTTTTTATTCAAGTTGTATTAATCTTGCTTATGAAAAATGTTTCAGTTCTATGCAATGAAAATTATTTGTTTTATCTTTTATCATTACCTCCCCCTAGACATAACTGTGAAAGTAACTTATACTGAATCTTTTCAGTTTTTAATGGTTCAATCTTTAATATTCTTATCAAATATCCACTTTAATTAATGAATTGTAGTTTAACATTTAAGGTATTGGTCTAAACCTAATTTTTGTCAGATGTTATAGCTTTAGTAAAAATTCCTCTAGTGTCTAGAAAAATGTCTATTTTTTCAAAATAATGCCTTTGTGGTTTATCAAATACTAAATATTGTATTGAATTATTTTAATTCTGCCTTGTCTGTTCATTCTATTCATGAGCTTTTCTACTTTTCAATCCATTATCAAATTGTGTTAATGACTTATTGTTGTTCAGATGTTTTAGTTCCATCTAACTATTCATGATCACATTTGGAATTTTCTTGGCAAAAGGTACTGAAGAGCAATTTCCTTCTCTAGCTCATTTTACAAATGAGGAATCTGAGGCAAATGGAGGCAAGTGACTTACCCAGAGTGACAGAGCTGGTAAATATCTGGGGACAGATATGAATCAAGTCTTCTTAACTTCAAATCTAGCTATCACATATCTACCCTTATTATAAACCTGCATACTCCAGCCAGTTAACATTCATAGAACACTAAGGTTATGAAAAACTACTTATATATTTCATTTGATCTTTCCAAAGTTGCATGTTATGTAGACACTGCAAGTATTGATGTTCCTATTTTGTAGATGAAGAAATTAAAGATTAAAGAGATTAAGGGACTAGAATAAAGCAATGCAGCTGGGAAATCATATAGCCTGGCAGATCTGCTGGCTTCAATGCTCTTCACAGTTACTGTTTTCGAGGAGTGAGAACATGTGTCTTTTTTGTTTTCTTTTTTAAAAAATTCATTTTTAAGGAAAAAAAATTCTTTCCCCAATGCATGTAATAACAATTTTCTAAATAAGTTGTCTAAAATTATAATATCCAAACTGACTCCTTCCCTTCTTTTAGAGAAGGAAAATGATTTTATTTGCTTTACACATGTACTATCATGCAAAACACACTTCCATGTTGATGATTGTCATAAGAAAATATTCATATAAAAACAAAACCCCCAAATAAAAATAGAAATGAACTAAAGTGAAAAATAGTATGTTTTGATTTGCATTCTGACTCCAACAGTTATTTCTCTGGAGGTGAAGAGAATGTATATTTTTTAATGTTGGAATTATTTAATAGGGAGCCATGTGGCACAGCAATAGAGCTCTGGGTTTGGAGACAGAAAGACCTGAGTTCAAATCAAGCCACTTTCTAGCTATGTGACCCTGGGCAAATAACTTTCCCTCAGTTTCCTCATTGGTAAAATGAACTAGAGAAGGAAACAGTAATGATATGGTTCTATAAACAAGTTCTTATTTTTTTTCCTTTTTTTGTGATGTGGACTCCTCTGCTAATGTGGTAAAACCTATGGCTCTCTTCCCAGAATAATATTTTAAGTGAATAAAATAATAACCATGAAACTGCTAAGGAGACCTAATGTAAATGAAAATAAAATGCATTTTTCCCATCTCCTATATTCCATTTCTCAGAAACTCTTTGGAGGATATTATATCTCAGATTAAGAACTCCTATGCTATAGTCTTCTTCCATCCATTTGCCTTTTTTTAGTTAGGCATTTTATTTCTACATTTTTAGAAAATAATTTTGTAGTTTAGGTAGTATTTTTGTTAATTTTTTGATAGAATTGTCCTGTGAATTTATCTGGACCTACTTAGTTTTTCCTTCAGTATTATCTTTATACCCAGCTGATTTTCCATTTCATATTGTAGATTATTTTATATTTATTTTATTGATTCTGTCTTGTAAATCTGGCATTTTATATTTTTAGAACATCTTCTTCTTAAAAAGAAAAACAGAGGAAGACTGCTAACAAGTTTTATGCTTACAGAACATTTATGAGGGGAGCTGGGCAGGGTAATGGATTTTGAGTCATAAAGGCTGAGCTCAAATACTAGTCAAATTATTTAACTTCTCTGGCCCTTAGTTCCTCATATCCAACATGAAGTGATTGGATTGCATGATCTTCAGTTTCTTCCAACAAGAAATCTCTGACCTGTAGTGAAACATGAAATTTTTCATGAAATGAGAAAACATAGAGGGGTTATAAATCTATCTGCATCAGAGGGAATACTCATATTAATGAGATCATCAATTCATCATAGCACTTATCCCACTAATCAACAGAATCAGGGTTCAACAGAAAGTGTACTGACTTTCTGAAATAATAATTTTAGATGTTTCCCTCGCAGGGTGATTTTTATCATTCTCTTGGCCTTGGTGAGGATTATTCTAGTATTTCTTCCTTTGCAGCTTTTCAAATCTTCAGTATCATCTAAAAGAAGGATTGAGGATTAGAAGTTACTCTTTGTAAAGTTTATGAAAGAATGAAAGAAAAGGCTGTCTATACTAATTTTCTTTTAAAAAGATATTCAATGCATGATTAAGCACTTAAAGATAATTGGATATGTGGGTGGACATATTTGAATGAGTTGAGTATTAGCCCCCTCTTTTTTTTTTCAGCCTACATCCTTAACCATGTTCTCTTGTGTATCCAAGGATAACTTTCTCACTGGCCAACTCTGTTATTTGATCTTGCTCTTTTTTTTTTTAATGTATAGGGACTTACTGGAAATTTGTTGAGTATGACTCATCCTATACAAAGTACTTGATTGTTGTGATGCTCCAATGCTTCCATAACAGCTTGATGTTAGCAATATCCAATGCTACTTACATATTCAACAAAGTGTCAGTAAAACACATGGGGATGATGTCATTTTCATATGCAGATGGTCCCCTTGTTCTAAACACTTGTGTTTCTTCATATGTGTGTGTGCATTAGCATATGAGTGTGTGTATGTTAGAGAGACAGAGACAGAGATACAGAGAGACACACACAAAGAGAGAGAGAGAGAGAGAGAGAGAGAGAGAGAGAGAGAGAGAGAGAGAGAATATCTCTGCACATGTTTGTTTGAGCCTGTCCCTTTTACAGAAGAATCATGGAGGGATGCCATTTTCCACTGTCTTTTTTTCCTGTTGTTATGGGGATCTTATCTCTTGCAAAAATTGGATTTCCTATCATCTTGGATGTGGTGCATTCTATTCTAGCAAGAATATTTTATTTTTATATGTAAGAAAATATAACACTGATATGCATATCTAACCTGGTCAAAAATATAAGCATAAATAATATAATATTATATAATAATTATCATATAATATATAATAACAATATAAATAATAAATATATATTATATATGTGAATGAAATGGTAAGTATAACACAAGGTTTGGACATGTTCTACTTTTCCTCTCTTCCACTATTGAGAGGTTCTCCAAGGAGCAAAAAAAAAGTAATCAAGACATAGTTAGGGGGAAGAAATAAGTTTGAATTAGTACTTACTTCACAAGTTGTGAGGAGCAAATTAAATAACATAACTATTATGCTATTATTAACATGTGGGACTCAACGAGCCTACCAACTCAAAATGAAAAACAAACAAAAACAAGGCTTTGAGATTACAAAGCAACAAGTCAATTTATTACTCTTACCGTCAGAGGGCTTCCAAAATAGAGATGCAACTCTGCTGGGAGGCACCTGCTGAGCTTAAGGTAGGTGCTTAAGTGTAGTTTCAGGTTGGGGTTTTTCTTGTGCATCAGAGGGGCTCACCATCTAACAACCAAACAACCAATTCTGACCGTCTCCCATGCTCGTGAACACCCCACAAAACCCAATCAGCCTTGTACACACCTTGAGCCAAGTTGTAGGGTAGATTTAGCCTATGTGGAGAGGTGGGAGGCAGAATGGAGGGGGATAATTTTTGTCTTAGTACTTCCTGAGCTGTTCTATGTAGCAGGTGGAAAGAAAGAAAGAAAGGAAGGAAGGAAGGAAGGAAGGAAGGAAGAAAGGAAGGAAGGAAGGAAGGAAGGAAGGAAGGAAG
>NC_058135.1:199113992-199134535 GCF_016433145.1 Gracilinanus agilis
AAAAAAAAACCTAAAGGGAAGGGTTAATAAAGATGTAAGAAATAGCAAAAATGTTTTTAAAAAAGGCAATTTCCTCACTTCTTTTCCTCTGGAATCCTTGTCACCATAACTTTTTTCATTCCTCCATTTTGAACTCCGAAACATTGTTCCTTGGGCAGATTTGAAAACAGTTTTCTGGTAATGCCACTCTAGTCTGTAAGAAAATGTGAAATTTTGTTAATAATAAGAGTTGCCTTACTTTATCGTAGAAAGTCAATCTAGAGGCCTCCTAATGGTCAATCCATTTGTAGCCCTGTCATACAGAAGAACCAGCTCTTAGATCATTCCCATACAAATGATAATCCTTGACAATACCCCTAGACACCAGTCACCCCTGTTGCAGTGGCCTCTCCTAATCATTGATCTACTTAAGTTTGTTCCCTATTATACACCCAACTTTTCCTCTTCCCATCAAACCTCCAATCCATCAATCAATGAATCAGTCCATTTTGTATCTACATAGGTGTACGTGTTGATTATTCTGAGTATATGTAATTTCCACCCCCCAGGTAGAATATAAGCTCCTTGAGGGCAGTAACTCTCACTTCTGTCTTCTTCTTAATATCTAACATGGTTCATGACACAAAGCAAGTACTTTATAAATGTTTTTTGATTGATCTGAATCCTAAATTATGTTTATGACAAATAATAGAAAATAAGAAATTGTGAGATATGATTTTGAGAAATTAAAGCTCTTAGCACAATGCTTAGAACATAGTAGATAATACTAGAAAAATAAGTTGAGTACAGATTCTGAGGTTCTTTAAATGTCAGACTTAAGAGATAATAATTGTTCTTACAGGTATTATTGAACCAGTGGAATTTATTGAGTAGGGAAATGTCATGATGACACTCATATTTAGAAAATCACATTGGCCATTGTGTGGATAGGGGAGGGGAAAGACAAAGTAGGGAGACAGATTTGAAAGTTCTATAACTGCCTCTCATCTAGCCTATTGAAACTAATTTCTTTGCCTCTTCTCTCCAGTCTGATTTGCACATGGAAGACTGATTATTCCTTCTAAAGTATCATTTTAATCTTGCCACTATTTTTTGCTGACTCTTTATTGCTTCCAAAATAAAACCTATATTCTTTACCTTGGAGCTCCATCTAATATTTGTAATTTCATTGAAACTCTATCTTTCCTGCTTTTTTTTTTATTATCTGGCTTCAGAGGCCATATACTCATGCTAGTCCCTTAAATTTGAAAAAAAACTCTTTTCAGAATTTACTGGTTGTCCATCTTCTTGTCTTTGATCAAGTCATTCCTTCCTTGCCTTATCTTTAAAAATAGCCTCAATTATAAATTCCTGAAGAAAAATATTGTATCCTAATAATTTTGGTTTCCCTCATTGGCAGTAGTTTATTAGAGTACAGAAAAGGCAGTGAGGAAGGCAATTCTGATTTTGTTGTTTAGCTATGAATCATAAGACAGCTGTTAAATACAGAAAATTGCCTTCTTTTTTAGTTTTTCTTCTCCTGGCATGAATTGGTCTTTTGTCAGGCAACACTTTAACTTTAGATCCCATTTATGAATCAACAGTTTTTCTTAGTCAGGATGTGGTTGGTTTGCAGCAGGGATTTCAGGAAGGATTCTCATGACCCTTTCCAAAAAGTGGTTGATGTCAAACCATCTTGGTTTTTAACTTCAACAATTTAAGTTACTGGGTGGGAGAACTTTTGCAGTTGTTTGAAGAAAACAGAAATACTCTACACTGACTGCCCGGCTATCAGTAAGGATGAAACTCTACTGTGCGCTGTGTTTCCAAAAAGGACTGAAATAAATTACCTCCACTGGACTTTTCATATTATCTTATGAATTTCCATTGCTTCATTCAAGGCATTTAGTAAATATGTGTTGATTGGATTGGATTAGACAAGGTTGGAAAGGATTGAATTTTTCCACTATGGAAGCTGATCTTCTGGGTAACATTTTCAAGGAGGTGTGTGTGTGTGTGTGTGTGTGTGTGTGTGTGTGTGTGTGTGTGTACATACGTACGCCTATTTGAACAATTTTCTTTAAAAAATCACTGGCGTGGGGGTAGCTGGGTATCTCAGTGGATTGAGAGTCAGGCCTAGAGACGGGAGGTCCTAGGTTCAAATCTGGCCTCATACACTTCCCAGCTGTGTGACCCTGGGCAAGTCACTTGACCCCCATTGCCCACCCTTACCACTATTCCACCTAGGAGCCAATACACAGAAGTTAAGGGTTTAAAAAAAATCACTGGCGCTGTAGAGTTTAAGAGTGTAACAATAATTTAACACATTATTTTTTTAAATTTTTTTCAGCTAAACAACACAATCTTGTCACTGAGTGGGCAGTATAGCTATTAAGCCCACCTGGTCTTATTCTAAATGTTTCCTGGAGCTCCTGAAACAATATCATCATGAATTCTGTGTTTTGAAAAATTATCCTGTGTTTAAATTATATGTATATATATTTATATTTTTAATATATTTATACATGTAATTTATAATTTATATATATGTATATATATACATGTGTGTATATATATATATATATGTCATAGATACCTTAAACATAGCCTTGCCATGAAAATATAGGGTAGGTTGGGAAGTTCTATTAGTCATTTCAGTTACCCCCTACAGATGCAATATATTACCAGATGTCAAATGCATTAGCAATTATTTTAGTGACTTTTCTAATACTTTTACTTTTCTGCTTTTCTAAGGTTCTTTTACAGTTCCTTTTGCTTCCATATTGGCAGCTGCTATCATGACATCTTACTTTAGGGCTTGAGGGGATAAAGGGTAAGTTTCGTTTTCTCTCCCCTGTGATTTCTGTGCCATTCCCACTTCCCAGGGCAGTGGAGTGGAATGATCTTTAGCAAGCAAGACTTGAATATATAGCTAGTTTCCCTCTCCCTGACATTCTCCACATCTCTAGGACCAAGACACCTCAAAGCCAGACTGAGGCACAATGATTTTCCTTTTTGCTGGCTGTGATCCTAAAAAAACCCACACCCATTTCCTCTCCAAGGGCAATCATTTTTATTTTCAAACTTCATCTTGCTTTTGGAAATGGTAAATCTGAGATTTGCAAATACTCAACTTTCCAGAAGGAGTTGAGAGGCAGCTTTGAGGGGTGGTTACAGTCCCCTTTCTCCTTCAGCTTCTTTTCCTTCAGGTACAGGAGGGAGAAATGTTCACATCACATTTAACACCTTGAACTATACTTTTTACTTTGCTTTCATCATGGCTGCTGCTTTTATGGCCTATTTATAGTTCACTTTTAAACAGAGTATAAAGAGAGCCACCTCTATATTGAGACAATTATTCCCAGCATAGTCTTTTGCAATGCATGATGGGTTAAAAGATGTGGAAAAATAACCTGTGTCTAGTGTAACTGAGCTGACATTTAAACCTATGATTGAGATGTCAGTTCCAATGTAGCACAACTCAAATTACAGTCTCTCAGTGAGCCAAACAACAAGCTGACTGCACTTTTTAAAAGTTTGACTTATTCTTTTTTTTATTCAGTGCATATTGCATAATGCATTCTTCTTCCTAGAGACAGCAGGAACGAATGAAGGCAAAGGAGAAATGAATCTTTGCAATTGAGGACTTTCAAATGATGACTGTCACAGTTTCCATATATTTATTCTTGACTCCTAGCATCACTTATGCCCTAAATGGATCATGCTCCAACTAGCTCTTAACAAAGTTTAGAGCATGGCTGGATATGAAAACACACACACACATACACACACACACACACACACACAGTTAAATAAAAGAAATGCACAGCTGAGAATCATCAGTACCTTGTGGTATTCAAATCCACAATGCCTTTCTACTTCCCAGGGTGGCTCCCCACATACATTTGACAAGGGGAATGATAAAATAAATACCCATGGTACTCCACATTAGAGGGGCTTTTGAACAGATTTATCTTCCCTTGGGTATTTTCTCCCCTAATAGGCACAACTGAAAGCAGAGATGATGTGGCCATCATCTGATTAACTTGATCAGTGAAGACAGTCCAACTGCGGAACTAGGAATAGATTTTTTTCCCTTTTTTTTCTTCCTTTTCAGCTTGAAAAACTCCACAGATCAAATCAAGGGAATGTTCACTCCTACAGTTCTTGTTTGACTATAACATTACAAGCTCAAGGTGGACCATGGGATTGAGATGGTATTATTTAAGCAGAAATTTTCTCCCTTCTTCACTGGTAAAGATTAATAGGACTGTAAATAATTAATACAACTGGATCAGCATGAGATAGTGGATAGTGCAAGAGTCTTGGAGTCAAGGGAGACATGGATTCATGTCCTGCTTCTTATATATATTAGATTTGTGATCCCTTAATCTCTCAGTGCCCTGATAACTTTGCTAGAGTGTAACGTGCTCATGAATTGTGATCTGTATTGGTAGAAGAACCTTGTATCCTGAGAAAGAGTTGCTAATACACTTATGTTATCATACTTCCTATATGTATCATTTTTCTTTCGAATAAGCTATTTTGAATGGGCATCAAATTTCCAGCATCCAGAGAGTACTGATAGAGGAAAGAAAGAAACTTCTGAGATCCTTTTCCTATTAAAGAAAATAAACAACTAAGTAACCATGTACTTATGATTTCAATTCAATGTGATTTGGTCTAGCCATTTTCTGCAATACAATTCAGAACTATGCCCCCCAAAGTTACCTAAATGTGATTTGGAAAGAAATATCATTACTACTACTACTATTACTACTACTACTACTACTACTACTACTACTACTACTACTACTACTACTACTACTACTACTACTACTACTACTACTACTACTACTACTACTACCACCACCCTAAAGGGATTGAAAAAATAAGAAAATAATCCATTTGAAAAAAAATAGAGTAGCTCTTTTTGCAATTAGGAAATCCTAGAAATTAAAGGAAGCCTACTTATTGGCAAATTACTAATAAGAAATGATGAAATAGAAAGTTGTTGTCAAAACTGAAAAAATATTTACGGATTGACACAATGAAGTAAGCAGAACTAGAACAATTTGCATAATAACAATGTTATAGAAGAAGAAAGATTTTGGAATGCTTTAGGACTTTGGCAAATGCAATGGTAAACCAGTGTTCCAGAGAAATGAAAATGAATCACAGTACCCCTCTACTGCTAGAGTGGTAATGAACCTGAAATTCAAAAATTAAATATATATTTTTGAAATTGGTCTATGCTGGAATTTGTTTTGCTGAAATTGTATGAATGATATGACAATTTTCATTTTCTTTCTTTTTTGAAGGAATTAACTTGGGTGGGAAAAACTTCAGGAGGAAAATATAAGTAATGCTTCCATAGATGAATGATCATCTAAACAAACAAAAGACAAGATAAAAATATACAAAGAAATATAAAGAAATGGGAGTAGCCAAATCATTGTTATTCAATAATTCAGCCTTTGTAATGCACCAAAGCTTTTTAACACATAATTTTCTTAAGACAATCTAGCTTCATAGTGACCATGGATACTTAATAAGAAATAATAACTTAAAATACTTTATAGAGTAAAAGATTATGATCTAATGTACTTCAACAAAATATATATGTATTTGTTAATTCTGTATTGATTGGTTTTGTGATTTCTTTGTTTTGTTTTTTGCCTTGCTTCTTTGTGTGGTTTAGGTCTTGGTCTATGAATGTGGTTGCAGTAGCCCAGCTTCAACAGAGAAAATTCCTTCTTTCAATGCAGACAAGCAATTGTTTTGCATTTAACTTTCCTGAAATTTAAAATCTTAAAAATTGGTTGGGAGAATTGAGAGATTCTGTACTTTGTCCAAAGTCATACAAACAACTCTACATAATTATCAGGACTTCAATCCAACTATGTCTTTCCAGTTACAAGGAAAATCTCTATCTACTCTAATGGGGAAACACTTGTGGATCACTTAAATATTACTGGGTTTAGAGAAAGAGGAGGAGGACTGATTGGACAGGGTTAACAGACTGGAACTGGGGAAACACAAACCCCACCAAATTACAAGGAATAGGAAATTATGGATTGGCAGTTGATATCAATTGCCACTACAGATCCACCTAGCCTGGGAGTCTGTGAAACTAACAAATGACTAGATTGGGACCAAAGAATTATAAAATTCAGGTTTAATACAGACTATAGGGTTAGAGATGATGGGAGAAGTCACACTTAACCTAAAACACTAAGGATCAAATTCAGGGTTAAAAGCTGAAATCTGCAAAATCTCTACACTACACTAAACAGGTAGCTAAGACACAAGAGACAAATGGGATCTCACATAGATGGGCAATAGGTCTTGATCAGTCTTGGTCCAAGTATACTCCAAGAGCACAGGAATCAGCCAAATAACTCTTTAGAGAAAAAAATCAGGGAGATTGACTTTGCTTGTCCACCAAGCAGGTCAGAAATCTCAACCTCTACTCCTTGATCCTGCTAGTTGTAAGGTCCCAGGTGTTGCTTAGAGATACCTAAAATCCACAGGTCTCTCAGGTCAGTGGTTTCCCAACTCCTTCAAAACCCCAACTGCCTTTTAGAGTCCACTGTGTTCCAGGTTGAAATCTCAGCACCTGCCTGCCTGTCTAAGCTTCCAAAATGCTTTAAAACCTATTTCCCTCTTATACTACTATACCATGCTGGTCTTTATTTCTGCTATTTTATTTTGTTAAAAAAATTTTAATTGTGTGTAATGTGGATGCATTAAGAAGAAATTTTGGCATTTGAGAGGTAGCATGCACAACCTCATGTCCATTTCCTGGTTCTTTTAGGATGATTCTCAACCATATTTGCTGCTTTGTCCAATCCATTTTTAATTGGCTTCAACAAATGTATTTCTTTTGCTTCCCCTGAGAAATTATTCTATTTTCACAGTGACTTGGCTGGCAAGAAATATTTTCATTACCAAGGGAATATTTTTCTACTCTTAGTTTCATTCATAGGACATAGCCATTTTGTTTGGACCACTGTTGTTTAATTCTTAGCCCTCCCTGATATTTACCTATTTCAAATAGTAGCTTTCATATCTGCTTCTTCATTGGATAACTGATTCATTCATTTTATTTTCTCATTTTGTTTTTTTGCAAATCAAGCCCTCTCGATATGTAATCTTCAGGCTTGCTTTTCTTTGAATTCCCTCCAATTTAAAAACATGTTTCTGGCAATGTCATTTTGTTCTGCAATAAAAACATTCAATTTTGATAACAGCAATCCGACTTGCCTTACTTCACAGGAGAAAATTAAACTAGAGACCTCCTAATGGTGGATTCATTTGTAATACTATATTACATGAAATATTCAGCTATTAGTTTTAACTATTCCCATGGATTTGTACATGAGTTTCATGTACTCAGTGAGCATCTGGCACAAAGGAAGAATTTTGAATGTAGAACTGTCTATGATAAAAAGTAAGATAAGGTTTGACCTGTCTTTGAATAATTTATCAGTAAGGCTGTGTTCAAAGGGGGTGTTATACCTAAATGTTTCATCAAAACTGACTAAGAAAGATTGTAAAAGAAAGGGATATATTTTTTAACATTTAGCATTAGTCTGGTTGCTTAGTGCTCCATCAAAGCATCTTAGAGCTGAAAAGGACCATAAATGTTCCTTAGAAAAAAATTAACTTAAAGATCCCTTAATTATTTTCCCTACCAGATTCTTCTTAAATATGTCCAGTGATAGGGAGCTAATCACCTTACAAGATACCTCAGTATGTTGTCTGATAGCCTTATTTTCATAAAAAATAAATTTTATATTAAATCCAAATTTTCCTCTTCTGAATTACCTCCATTGATCTTCCTAATTCTCTTCTCTGGAGGCACTGAAGACATTGTGGGCTTCTCTTCCACATGAAAGACTTTAAGATGTTTATAAAATCTACTAGCAAATTCGACCAACTTTTCTCAGTTCTAATTTATGTCCCAACATTTTATTCTAGAAATATGCTCGTGATTTATACTCTTATGAGCACTTTCATTTTTCTCAATTGTCATAACACCTTTGTACTTCATATGTATGTAAACATATACACGTATATTTTATATCACACTTTACCACATATGATATTTCAAAAAGACACTATTTATCTCCCCTACTAGATTATAAACTTCTTGTGAGCATGGATTTTTTTATATTGTTTAATGTGGCAGAGTGAATAGATCACTGGCCTCAGAGCCTGAAGGAACTGAATTCAAGTTCTTCTTCTCTGACAATTATGGGCCTTGGGACCATTGGTGAATCATTTAACTGTTTAGTGCTCTAGGCAACTCTTTTGGATTAGAAAGTGAATAAGACAAAAGGTGTGGACTTGCATTGGTGGGATAATTTCCTCATTCAGGAGTTTCTAACATAAATGAAACCATATTTCCAATTCCTACCCATGTTTCTTTTAGAGTATATTACAGTGGCCTCCTCACTTGTCTCCTTCATTTTTACTGTATTAGCTTACAAAAAAGTTGTCAAAATTACCTTCAAAATATCTCTAGACCCCATTCCTTTAATTACCTCTCTTCTCAACCTTTACCCCTCTTAGTTGCAGTAATCTTTTAGTTGGCTTCCTTGATTCTTATCACCCACTCTCCTAACTAGTCCTCCAAACCAATGCAAAATTACCTTTCCCAATATTGCCTGGGGTATTATGCCACTTCCTCCATCAAATCCTTTTAAGTAATAAGAATTTGCTCTTCATGTGGTGGTAACAAACAGTGAATTAGAGAGTATTAGACATGGAAGTGACCTTGATAGCCTTGTTTTCCAATCCATGGCTAATAATGATAAAAAAAAATGCTGTTAATTTGATTGATAATGAAAAGAAATTCCTTCTGACAAATGGGTAT
Organism: Gracilinanus agilis; assembly: GCF_016433145.1. Lineage (NCBI taxonomy): Eukaryota > Metazoa > Chordata > Mammalia > Didelphimorphia > Didelphidae > Gracilinanus > Gracilinanus agilis. The sequence goes on from NC_058135.1 coordinate 199,122,853, forward strand.
TCTGGTCTCCTATTGCTATTGTTGGGAGGCCTCATATGATAGGGGTGTGTGGCATTTCTTTTGCTTTTTAAATGGCTGAAATTTTTAAAAATAGTTTTTCCTTTCATTTAGCTTAAATTTTCCCCTTTGCAACCTTCATTTGTTGTTCATTGTTTTGCTATCTGGAGTCAATATACATTAGGATTTCTTTTTCCTTGACCAATACATCTCAAGATCCTTCATGTAAGTTGAAAATTATATAAATAGGGAACCCCATTATTAAATAATTGTTTCTTATCCAAAATACCTAGATACTTTATGGCTTTATGTTTATCAGAGCTACCATCTTCACTATTCTTGTACTGTGGGGTCATTACTAATAACTAAGTAACATTAATGATACAAAGAGAAGCAGTGCTCTGCTGCATACATGACTTGTTACAAGTGAAAACTACAGAAAAAACCTGATGGGGATGTAATGTCTGGGATAAAACAATGTAATGACTCGCACTAATGCTTCTCAGATCAAGAATGAGTATGATTAGGAGAACTACAGAAAGACATTATATCTCTTGGGAAAAGGTATGGATTTAATGCATAATTAAAATTTTAAATTGTATTTGTCTAGCTTGATTCTTGTTTTGATTATTAGTCATGTACATTTGAATTCTAGTGTGTCGAGTTTGCATAAAAGGAGATCCTACTGTATGTTATATCATTATATATACTGTCATATCATTAGTATATCACCAGTTTACAAAGGAGGAAACTGAGGCTGGTGGAAATAAATTTTATTTTACCAAGGCTACATGATAAAAGGTAAAGATTAGAAACTAAAAATTCTAACTCCATATTTAATATTATTTTATAGTATTATACTGTAAGAATATAAATTTTAGATTTTATGCTAAAATGAGAATTCTAAAATAACATTGTAGTTGCTGATTTAAAAATATTACTTAAGTCAAAATGACTATTAGCAGTTTTATTTACAAAGAGTTGGAAAGAGTGAAAGTGGAAAAATGTAGATAAAGAGACAGAAAATACTTCCTAGCTACAAATACCCTGAGTTTAATCCTAATTCTCCAGACTGCAAATGTAAATCCAAAAGCAAATCTCACCAGAATCCAAAATCCTAATTAGGAAGCCAAAATGTGAAGAGCCAGGACATGCTGAGGAATCCCCAGAGAACTTCAGTGCACACAAAGCTAAGACCACCTAGAATATCACAAGAACCTTCAGTGCATACAAGGGTAAGACTACCTAAAATATCACCAGAATTTATGCTGAAGGGAGTGTCCCACCAAAGAGTCAACAATCAGAGAGGGTATCCTCACCAAAGAAACTAGTAAGGAATCACTCCACTCACTACCACAAACCAACCCAGGATACAGGGAAAGAGTCTCCTCCTCTAGTCCCTAACTCAGAGTGACTGCATCAGTCCTCAGGCTGACCTTTTTAAAGCAATGTTCTCTACATCATTTCCTATTGCTCCCTCACTTTATAGGAACCAATTACAGTCTTTCAATTTGCCTAAAACTGCCCAGGAGTAGGGGGTGGCAGTAGCTTTTGGAGTTGTCACCAACTCTAGCAAGTGACTTGTGAACTCTCATACTCAGTGACTGGTGAGGTACTAAGTAGGGGTACTTAAGTTTTTGATGGATTTACTTAAAAGTTGTTGATTGATAGATAGAGTTTCATTCACTCTTCACAATTGTATTTGATGAATAAACTAAAAATGAGTGGGCATAATATATAAAAGTCTAATTGATTTGCCATTATGTTTATTAAGTCCCACGTTGCATGAAAACACAAAGTGCTTTGATGTATAAAACTATCCCTGAAATTAAAAGAATTTGAAATTTGATTGGGAGAAATAAAACATTGTCACATTAAAGAAAACTAATTACATAGTACATGGTTTACTGTTATCTAATGACAAATGAAAGGAACAAATATTGCCAAACCTTATGCCTACCATGATACGTGATACTTTGTACATACAAAGCATTTTATGAATGTTTAATTAACTTCAAGAAATGTGGATTAAGTGTCTTCTAAGGGTTAGGCACTTAGATGCTAGTAATATAAAGTAAAATAACAACAAAAAAGAGCTAGATTCAACTAGAAGAACAGATTCAACAAAAGAATAGATCCAATCCCTAACCCTCATCTCCCCCATACAAAATAATTTCTGGAGTTGGCTCATAACAACTTGGGGGAGCAGGATTTTGCTTGATCTAAGGCTGTAAAAGAGTTTCTGTTTCTAAGCAGTAGTGAAGTAAAGAGGAATAGTGAGTTTCAAGATTGGTGAATAGCCTAGATAAGCTTTGGTGATGGTTTTTGAGTTTGAGTAGCAAGAGCTCGTAAATTCAAGCTGTCTGTGACTCTCCCCAACCACCCTTTCATTAGCAGGGAGAGCTGAGGGAGGAAGTGCTTGTTTTGGGAGTGGGGCATGCAGAAAATGTCCTTGGATGTTGGGAAGAGAGGGAATGGAGCAGTGTCTGTTTTAAGAATATCAATTTATCAACTACATAAAGGAGGAATTAGGAAGAAGGTAGTCTAGAACAAGGAAAATGAATTCAGAGGCTACCGTAGGATACTAGATCAGATGGTAATAGACCTATGCTAGACTGATATCTCTCTGAGTGGAGGAGGAGAAGAATGCAAACGATGGGGCAAGATGATATAGGTTTTTGGATATGGAGGATCAGAGGCAGGAAAGAGAAGGAAGATTTTGAGATTGTGGACTTGAATGATTGAAAAGATCATTGCACCCACAAAATAGATGTTGGGATGAAAAAGGAGGTAGGAGGAGAAGCTTTCCTTTGTTTTAAGGGTTGGGGTACCTGTACTATATTTACACAGGAGTGAAGAAAAATGGAATTCAGGTGGCAGTTGAAGACTAGATATGACACATAAGCAGAATCTAAGTGGCACAGTCAATAAAATGTTGGGGCTTGAAATTAGGAAGACCTGATTTAGACACTTAGTAGCTATGGAACCCTGAACAAGTCATTTAACATTACTTTGCTATTTATAATAATAGTACCTACCTCACAGCGTTATTGTGAGAATCCAATGAAATGATATGCTTAAAATAATTTGCAAACATATATTATATTCATATTGTTATCATCATTATTAGTGTTATGTAGTACATAGAGTGGATAACTGAACCATGAGAAATGATGGGATCATTACGAAAGACTATAGAGAAAGAAGAAAATGGGACTTATAGAGAAGAATTGTGGCAAACCTAGGGAATAGAAGGACAAAAATGATGATATATCAAATCATACTGAGAAGGGATCAGACAGGTAGGAAAGAGAACAAGGAAATAACAGAATTAAAAAAAACATGGAGGAAAGATAAATGAAGAAAATGAAGAAAAATAAAAAGACTATCAAAGTGAAAGTATCTATGAAAAGATAAAAAAGTAGACAAGAAGGATCAAGGATGAGGATAAAGTAGAGGACATTGGTTATGAAAGGGGCCTCTGCATTTTTATGGCTACCATAATTGTCCCCTCCAGAAATTTACCTTTCAGTAAATGAAAACAAAGCTAATTTTTTTCCTCCTAAGTTTGAAAGACATCTTTTTATGGTTACATCTAATATTCCTAGAAGAAAATGGTTTTCTAGACAGATGTTCATCCACTTTCCTAGCAATTGAAAATTTTACCAATGAGGCTGGCAAGTTTAATAAAGGAATTCTAGCATAATATTTTGCACATGATAGCACTTACATTTTTTAAAATAATTAACTTTAATCCAATAAGCATTTATTCAGAATTTACTATTATTCTAGGTACAAAGGATACCAAGTAAAATAAAAGTCTACTACATTCAAGGAATTTATATTCAGTTTAGACTTATTTCTCTGGAAACATTGATATGTTTGCTTTTTGCAAGTTCAAATCATAGTTCTCTAAAGCAATATTTTACATGCATTTTGGTGAGGTGCCAAGGGAAGCAACCATGCATTAAAGCTCTGTTACCATTTCCAATTTTACCTTTTTGTTGTTGTTCTTGTTGATTTTAATGGACTTGGTATCTCAGGGAATTCCCAGGGAAGGAATTCTTAGAGAGAAAACTCCTACTAATGCACATTGGCACCTGCTCTGTAATTTAGTCTTAGACTAGAAATATACTTAAGGGCATAGAGAGGTTAAGTGATTCATGCAGGGTCAATCATTCAATATGAGATACGTTTTCTTGATTTTGAGGCCAAATTTCTGCGTACTTTGAATTAATAGTTTTTAATGATTTCCATAGTATAGCATGATTGAAATAGCTTTGGACTTGATGAACCATGTCACTAACAAGCTTTCTGTCCTTAGGCAAGATATTTATCTTCTCTAAAATCCATTTTACTCATTTGGAAAATGAACAAATTATGTGTAATGAAATTTAAGATACCAACCATCTATTTTGTTGGTTTTTTTTATTCAGTCATATCTGATCATCATGACCCTATTAGGGGGTTATCTTGGAAAGAATTCTTCAGTGGTCTACCATTTCGTTCTCCAGTGGATTATGGCAAACAAATAACTTGCCTAGCATCACACAGCTAGTTAGCATCAGAGATCAGATTTGAACATAGGTCTTTTTTTTAAAAACTCTTACCTTCTGAATTCCAAGTGAACTGAAAAGAACTCCAGAAATTTATGCTGAGCAAAATGAACAGAACCTGATACACTGTGGCACAATCAAATGTAGTAGACTTTTCTACTAGCAGCAATGCAATGACCCAGGACAATCCAGAGGAACTTATGGGAAAGAACATTATCCATATCCAGAGAAAGAACTGTGGGAGTAGAAATGCAGAAGAAAAACATATGATGGATCAGTTCCATGGGAATATGATTGGGGTGTTGGCTTTAAAAGATCACTCTATTGCAAATATGGATAACGTGTAAATAGTTTTGAACAATGATACATGTATAGCCCAGTGGAATTGCTTGTCAGCTCCAGGAAGGGGAAGGGAAGAGGGGTGGGAAAAATCATGAATCATGAAAGCATGAAAAAAATATTGTAATAAATTAATTTTAAAAAATAATTAAAAATAAACCCTTACCTTCTGTCTTAGAATCTATATTGTGAATTGGTTCTAAGGCAAAAAAATGGTAAGGGTTAAGCAATGGGGGTTAAGTGCCTTGCCCAGGGTCACACAGCTAGGAAGTATCTGAGACCAGATTTGAACCCAGGACCTGGTTCTGTCTCTTGGCTTGGCTCTCAATCCACTGAGCCAGTGATGGGAAAACTACTACCTGTGGGCCAGGTGTGGGCCCCTGAAATGTTCTATCCAGCCATGAGACATTATTCCTAATCTGATGAATACAATGAGTAGGATACAATCAATGAAGCTTCAAAAGAGTTGCCTTAGAAACAGACTGACAGTTGAGCATTTCCTTTCCTTTGGCCCCCTCTTTTAAAAAGTTTGCCCATCACTGCACTAAGCCATCTAGCTGCCCCCTTGAACATGGGTCTTCTTGATTGTAGATCCAATGCTCTATCCAAGGAACTACCTAGCTGTCTTTATTCATCTATATGATTCCTCTATTTCTACCAATCTAGATTTTTGTGTCTTTGACTTTCTTAAAGCAAATCATCTGCCTTTTCCCAATTGTGATGACATACATAAAAGTACCTTATTTTGCATTTCTATGAGATTGGCTCAAAATACTAGGCTTAGGAAATGTTTATATTCATCATAAATAGTCAACAAATATTTTTCTGATGATTAAAACAGTGTTCAATAAACAAGAAGTTTAGCTATTTTTATTAGAAAATACCCAAATTTTGGTTAACATTTATCACTTACCTTTTTTTCTAAATTTCTAGTTCAACTTGTAAACAACCTTGCTCTTAAACATTGTCCTAGGATTTGAGATCTGATGTTCATTTGTTAGTATTATAATCAGAAAAAATGTAGTTTGTCTATATTCTTCAATAGAACATCTGCTTGCCTCTTTCTGAAAATACTACATTCTTCTGGTGTCCTTCAGGGACAGTAAGTTTCTGATAGATGGTGGCTTAGATGCAAAAAGACTCTAATTGGGCACCTAGAGAAGGACTGTTGTTCTCTAGTAGATGTATTAGTACTATGTGGAAATATAGAGGTAGTCAAATAGGTGTATTTCATAGGAATAACATAAATAAATGTTTCACCTTGAAATGAATTTTACTTTGGGGATGCTTTGTAAGATCTACTTGACTCTTTCTTACTTTACTCCAAAGGGGTCATTGTTACAAAAGTTAGTTAGCAAGGAGTATCTCTGCTCTATGTCCCTTGAAGTCCAAATTTTTACCCAGAGACCTTCCCAACAGACTTACAGAAAGACTACATGTGAATAAAAAGATCAGTCTATTTTCCTCAATGACTTAGGTCTAACCAATATAGGATCATAACATTATAATAGAAAGTGATTTAGAAGCCATTTAGTCCAATACCCTCAGTTTATAAATGATGAAATTGAGACCCAGGAGGCTAAGTGACCTGCCCAAGTTCCTATAAGTAGCAGGAGGCAGAGATGAGATTTAAATCTGAGTTCTCTAACTCCATATCCATTGACACTAACTATAACAAGCTATAGGTGAAATAAATGACCATAAAACTGTTTTTTCTAGGATAAAATCAAAGCTTCCAGAGCAAGGTATATATATCATGCATTTTTCAAGGTTAATCATCATTATAACAAAACAAAGTTAGAATATATTACTGAATATAAGAACAAGTATCATTTTGAAAGAGATTCCATGAAAGGAATTAGCAAACCAGCGTATCACAGTCTGTCATTCTAGATGTACTATGTGTCAAATGCAGTTACAATATGAATTTTGAAGCAGCCAGAACAAAAGGAGATCCTTTTAGTTATTTTTGTACTCGTTTGTGTCAGGCAGCAATGAGCTCAGGCTAAATGATATTATCTTAGATTTAATGCTTAGTCAAATTACCCCTATGGAATATCTAGTTAGATAGTTATTCACTCAGCCAGGCCAGCTTGGGGAAAGAGCGAGGAATGATGTTTGCCATTTCTTATGGCAGGATATATGGTCTATTACCTACATATATATTTTTCAATTCAACTAAGCAGCTTCAGTAATTATTGTGCTCTCATATGTCTATATTTTCTCTTAGGCAGGCCCCCAAATCCAGTCTTTTAACATGTGTTTCTATATGTTGATGGGAAAATAGTAAATGGAGTCTTTTTTTAAATCTGCTTGCATAACTCATATGAAAATTATCAATTTTTCTCCCTAAATCAAATCTTGAGAATCTAATGTTGTTCAGTATGGGCACCTAAATTTACTTTCTAAATTGAAAGCTTTCCCTCTTTGATCACTCAGTAAAACAAAGTTGGAGGAACTCCCAAAATGATTGAATATATAAAATAAAATCAACAGAGACTGGCTGGAGAGAAGAATTGACTTGAAGCAGTAAAATGTCAAATAAACAAATAAGCCAAACGTTAAACAATTTACCTGTGCATAGAAGCTATGGTCATTGGAAGATACTGAAATAAATCAGGGAGATGGGACTCTCAGGGAATTTTTATTCTAGAAAAGTGAGGATATCTTCTAATTGCATATTGAATATATTCAAGGAGGGTGGTTGCCTTGCTTCCTTAAAAAGAGATTGAAATCCCCTTATTGTTCAGGAAAAAAAGTCAATTTTCATTATTTGAAAACAATTTACATTATTAATCTTCCAAAAATATTGCTGGTGCACTGTATTTGGATTTGATTCATTTAAGTTTAAACCTAGCTGGGTGGTTTCTTAGATGTGACTGTGTCAAAGTGATTCACTATTTGGAGTGGGGGGAGCGTTTTTATCTTCATCTTTTAGACTAAGGTCTTGAATTAGTTCATCTTTAAGTTCCTTTCCAGTTCTTACTTCTTTAAAAAAAATGGTATATACCACTGTGCTAAATCTTGAATAGCTTGAAAGAGATAAATCTGATTCCTCAAGTAAAGGAGTATATATTATAAAATAAAAGTCATAGAAGACACAACTGAACAATTTCTGAATATAGAGTTTTAAGATTTTGAGGTGATAAGGGATCTCACCTACTCAGGCTCATCTCTTTTTAGAAAATTGAGGACCAGGGAGTATAAGATTTGCCTGGAAAAAAACATAGTTCAGAATTCCAGTGAATCCATAGTAATGATCACATCATCTAATGACATAACTCACAACTCACCCCTGCCTTCTCAACAGTGCATAAAATTCTTGCCCACCTCCTTCTGTACATCATCTAATAATTGCCTTTTCATTGTAATGGAGGACTTGTTACCAATTTAAAATCCCATATAAACTTTGTAGTATTTAAAATTTTTCACTTTCTTTTGCTGTCTGGGTAGTAATTCCACAAAATATTAATTTTTACTTTCAGAAGTTGGTGTATATGAAATGTTCTTTGTTCTATTATAGCAATTAATAAGTATTTATTAGCCTTTTATGTGCCAGGCACAGCTCTAGGTGGTAGGGGTACAGGTACAAGGAATAAAGCAATGTCTACTCAGAAGGAGCTTATATTGTTACAAAAAAATCCTTACCTTCTGTCTTAAAACTAACCATTGGTTTCAAGGCAAAAGAATGTTAAGGGCTAGGCAACTGAGGCTAAGTGACTTGCTCAGGGTCACACAATTAGAGAGTATCTGAGGCCAGATGTGACACCAGTAACTCCCATCTCCAAGACTGGCTCTTTAGTCATTGAATTAAACCCCAAGTAGCTTACATTCTAATGCAGTGATGGGCAAACTATAGCCTGTGGGCCAGATGGGGAAGGGGCCCTGAAATGTTCTATCCAGCCACAGGACATTATTCCTAATCTGATGAATACAATGAGTAGGATACAATACGATGAAATTTCAAAAGAGTTGCCTTAGAAACAGACTCACAGATGAGCATTTCCTTTTCTTTGGCCCCCTCTTTACAAAGTTTGCCCATCACTGTTCTAATGGGTTAGAGACAATAAAAAATATTTTTGAAATCTATCTGTTAAGACAAAAAGAAGAATTATATGAACAGAACTACAAAACACATTTTCACACAATTAAAACCGGACCTAAATTATTGGAACAACAGTAATTGCTCTTGAGTAGGATGAGTTAATATAATAAAAATGATAATCCTACCCAAATTAATTTAGTTATTCACTGCAATGCCTATCAAACTGCCAAAACCTTTTTTATGGAATTAGAAAAAATTATAACAAAGTTCATCTTGAAGAAAAAAGATCAAGAATATCAAGGTAAATAATGAAAAAAATGTGAAGGATGGGGGCCTAGCATTACCATATCTTAAACTGCACTACAAAGCAGTGGTCATCAAATAATATAGTATTGGCTAAGAGCCAGAAGGGTAGATTGATAGAATAGATTAGGGGTAAATGACCTCAGCAAGCTAGTGTTTGATAAACCCAAAGATCCCAACTTTTTGGACAAGAACTCAGTATTTGAAAAAAACTGCTTGGAAAATTGGAAAATAGTATGGGAGAGATTAGGTTTAGATCAAAATCTCACACCCTATAACAAGATAAATTCAAAATGGGTAAATGATTTAAATATAAAGAATGAAATCATAAATAAATTAGGTGAACATAGAATAGCATACCTATCAGATCTATGTGAAAGGAAGGAATTTAAGACCAAGTAAGTGATAGAGAACATTATAAAATGTAAAATGAATAATTTTTATTACATCAAATTGAAAAGGTTTTGTACAAACAAAAACAATGCAACCAAAATTAGAAGGAAAGCAACAAACTGAGAAAAAAATTATAATAAAACTGTCTGAAAAAGGTTTAATTTTCCAAATATAAAAGGAACTAAGTTAAATTCATAAAAAATTCAATTCCCCTATCAACAAATGGTCAAGGGATATGAATAGGCAGTTCTCAGATGAAGAAATCAAACTATCAACAATTACATTAAAAAAGTGTTCTAAATCCCACCTGATTAGAGAAATGCAAAACAAAACAACTCTGATGTGCCACCTCACTCCTAGCATATTGGTCAATATGGCAGCAAAGGAAAGTGAAAAAATGTTGGACACGATGTGGCAAAATTGGGATACTAATTCACTGCTGATGGAGTTGTGAATTGGTCTGACCTCAAGAGCAATTTGGAATTATGCCCAAAGGGCTTCAAAAGACTTGCCTGCCTTTTGATCCAGCTGTATCACTGCTGGGTTTGTACCCAAAAGAGATAATAAGGAAAAAGACTTGTACAAAAATATTTATAGCCACACTCTTTGTGTTGGCAAAAAAAATGGAAAATGTGCCAGTGTCCATCGATTAGGGAATGGCTGGAGAAATTGTGGTATCTGATGGTGATGGAATACTATTGTGCTAAAAGGAATAATGAACTGGAGGATTTCCATGTGAACTGGAAAGACCTCCAGGAATTGATGCAGAATGAAATGAGGAGACCATTGTATATAGAAATTGAAATATTGTGGCACAAAACAGCCTTTTCTACTAGCAGCAATGCAATGATCCAGGACAATCCTGAGGAACTTATGAGAATAAATGCTATCCACATCCAGAGGAAGAACTTTGGGAGCAGAAATTCAGAAGAAAAGCATATGATCAATCATGTGATTTGATGGAGATATTACTAGGGTTTGGGCTTGAAATGATCACTCTATTGAAAATATGAATAACATGGAAATAGGTTTTGAACAATGATACATGTATTACCCCAGTGGAATTGCTTGTCTGCTCAGGGAGGGGGGAAGGGAAGAGGAGTGGGAAAGAACATGAATCATGTAACCATAGAAAAAAATTCAAAATACAAAAAATTAATTTTAAAAAGTTTTGGTTGGGTTAGTTTTTTATTCCCTCCCTCATAGTAAAGGCTTGATGTTACTCTTATTTATTAACTATATGACTCAGAGCAAGCCCCTTCTCTTTTCACGGTTTTAGTTTTCTTCTATATGTGATGAAATATAACTAAATTGAATAGTCTCTAAGATCCATTTAAGCTCTAAACACCAATTCCGTAATCTTACAGATGATTTTTTCAGTTAGATAGCAACTTCATGAGTGTGGTTTAGTATCCACTTAGCATTCATAGCACATTATGGAAAATATAAATTCTCTCCACTCTTCTTTTATGGAACCTTAAAGGCTAGGATGTTTTCAAAAGGAAGAAAACAAAAACGATCTCATTCTAAATTGCTACTGAGCCAAACTGAGAACCAGAGTCTTATCATTTGCTTTAAATTTAGGAACAATATTACAAATAAATTTGAATCAAGAAAGTAAATTCATTTCTTATTTTAACTTCATGCAAAAGATGTTAAATTATAATGATCTCTGAATTCTCTTGGAACTGTTCATATATGAATAATATCAATAGTTTTTCCATTCATCATCTCTATTTTTTTTATCAGATATAGGATGCACTTCTTTCTCCTAAATCTTTACTCTAATCAATGTGCAATTAAAGAAATGGTGATTATCTATCCAGAAATGGGTAAAGAACTTCCATTCTTCAGCCTTGTTGTCATTATAATTTTACTTTGGGACCCAACTAAACTGATATTGGACAAATGTGTAGAAATAAGGTGATTAACAAGCACTTATTAAGTGCCTACTATGTGCTAGGCACTGAGGTAAATAGATACAAATGAAATAGTTTTTATTCTGAAGAAAGCTATGAAACATCATATATATATATATATATACTGTCTC
>NC_058135.1:199147862-199171336 GCF_016433145.1 Gracilinanus agilis
ATCCTAGAAATTATCCCTCCTTCCCTGCTTTCCTGAATTAATAAATCCATTCCCTTGTTAAGTTTGTGGGTTGTGTGAAGTTAATATTTATAGGTTTTTACCAACCCAAACCACACATTACCAAAACCAAATCTTAATCCAGGCAAGCTCTGAGCATAGCTGAGATCGGGAGGGCAAGACAGCTGTTTGAAGTCATCCTGAGTACTTTATCTTCCTTGGGCTTTAGGAATAATTTTCCAACAGTGGAAGTTGCTAATTTCTGTAGGATTATTCCCTGTCAGCCAATTTAGCCTTGAGATAGCCAAGTCTGAATAGCCTCCATTCTTGGTCATAAAGGGATTCTGTTATAACTGTTATTCTTTGGCAACTGCCCAGGATGGGAAGGAGAAAGAATTCTAACCACTCATTCTCCTCCCCCCTCCCCCCTCCTTGTGCTAGCAGCTTCATCCTTGCTGTGACTCCATTACTCACCATTGCTAACTGGACCTGTCTTTACAATGGTCAGAGTGTAGAATAATTCCCATTTTTCTTTACTCTTTGGCTATGCTTTAAATATTCAGGAAAAATATCAAAGAAACAATTTTTTAAAAAATCTCAAGAACAAATGACACAAAAAGGCAAAAGACGTTTTGTTTTTAAAAAACTCATTTTAATTAGTTTCTTCTTTTGTGGAAATATCAAGGCTTGCTGTACTTCGTTGACATGATGTATCTTTGGGTGGTGTCTTAAAAATATTGTAGCAAACTAAAAATATAAAATTATCATGGATGAAGGAAAAAATTTTCACTTTGCACATCATTTACAACTGACTATAGAAAAAATATTTTTGAGAGAATGCTAATTAGAGATTTTTTTCACTCTCATTTCCCTCAGACTCATGATATTCAGGAGTAAAAAGCTTCAAGTACTTTCAGATGCTGATTCAATATTATTTCACATAATTCCAACATCATACTCATTTTCTTAAAGAAATGGAGAAAGAAGTAAAAATATTTTGGATTTGAGCACACTGTTATGTGAAATTCATTTTCTTTTGAGAATATTTTATATAATAATTGTGCTTCTATTATTTAACATCAATGAAAAGAAACAAAATATGTTTAATGCAAAACAGGGGAGTGAGTACTTAAAGCAAAGGGGAAGGACAAACTTCTTCTAAAACTGGATATTGAAGGGATAGATTTAATAAATCTAACGCAGTGCTTGATTATATGAACTTTTACAATAGGGTAAAATGATAAGTAACCTTCTCCCATTCTCCTCTCCTTCCCAAATTCTTACCATTTAATCAGTAGTGACTAAAATGAAATGAATATAAAGAATATTTTTACTTCCAGAATAGCCAATATAAACTTTTTGAGATTCATGCATAAAAAGTCGAAAGCCTACAATTGTTCATTTCAGTAAAATTTTCTAACCTCTGTTGCAATTCAATTTATAAACATGTATTCAATGCCAAGTACATGTAAGGTACCCTGGTAGGTGATAGAATTCTTTTCATTAAGAATATTATACTTTAGCATGTACACAAATAAATGTTTTATTTTATTACATTAAAATATTGATTCTTTTCTTCTTATTTTAATATCATTTTCATTTCTGGGACAACTCCAGGCCACTGAACTCTTATTTATAAAAAATTAAGCAAAGTGGAGATGGGGAATATATATATATATATATATATATATATATCAGGACCCTCAACTTGGAGTTTACCAGTTTTTAAATATCACAAATAGAAAAAAGTATCCTTTATTTTTTTTACTTTTAATATTAATTTCCAATTCTTTTCCACTATAAAAAGAAGTGCTAAATTATTTTTTGTAAAATTACATCCTTTTCCCTTATTTCTTATCTTTTTGTGATACAGACCCAGTGATAATATAACTACATCAAAGGGTATGTGTAGTTTTATGGCCTTTTTGCGGGGCGAGTTCCACATTTTTCTCCAGAATATTTAGAACTAAATTAATGTCCCAATTTTTCCTGATCCCATTCAACATTTATCATTTTTTTGTCTTATGAGCCAATTTGATAGGCATGAGGTAGTACCTCAGAATTGTTTAATTTGCATTTTTATAATCTAAAATTATTTAAAGCATTTCCTCATGTACCTATAAAAAGTTTTAATTTCTTCATTTGAAATCCTGTTTATATCCTTTGACCATTTATCAATTGGGGAATGTTTTGTATTCTTTGATATTTGGCTCAATTGTTTATATATTTGAGAAATTGTGGTTTTGTCTGAGACATTTGCAATAAAACATTTTCCCTAATTTATTGTGTCCTTTCTAATCCTTGTTACTTTGGTTTTGTTTGTACAGAAACCTTTTAATTAAATGGAAATCAAAATTGTCCATTTCATTTTCATAATGTCCTCTATGTCTTCTCTGATCATAAATTTTTCCATTGTCCATAAATCTGATAGGTAAATTATCCATGTTCCCAAAATGTGTTCTTGGTTTCCCTCTTACTGCTAAATCAAGTATTTATTTCAACATTTTCTGGGCATATAGTGTGAGATATTGGATTTTGCTAAGTTTTTGCCATATTATTTTCCAATTTTCTCAAAGATTTTTTTTCCAATTCTGAGTTCTTTCCCTAAAAGCTTGGATCATTGGATTTATCAAACACTAGGTTTCTATGGTCATTAACTAGTGTGTTGATTCCCAAATCTTTTCCATTGATCTACTGCTCTATTTCTTAGCCAGAACAAGATTGTTTTGATGATCACTGCTTTATAGCATAATTTAAGATCTTATATATAGCTTGGCCTTGTTGCTTCATTTTTCCCCATTAATTCCCTTGATATTCTTGACCCTTTGTTCTTCCAAATGAATTTTATTATTATCTTTTTCTACTTCTAGAAAATAATTTTGAGTTGTTTAATGGGTATGGTACCAAATAGTTAATTTAATTAAGGTAGAAATGTCATTTAAAAATTATATTGGCTCATCCTAAATATGAATAATAAATCTTTTCCCAATTGTTTAGAACTGACATTATTTGTGTGTAAGTGTTTTGTAATTGTATTTATATAGTTGTGGGATTTGTTTTTGTAATTATACATCTAGGTATTTTATATTGTCAACACTTAATTTCAGTGGAATTTCTTTTTCTGGCTCAATGTTTAGCTTTTTTGTTGGTAAATGGAAATGTTGATTTATGTGGATTTATTTTGTGTCCTGCAACATTGCTAAAGTTGTTAATTGTTTCTTTTCTTTTTTTTTGGTTGATTCTCTGGGGTTCTTATCTGCAAAGAGTAATAGTTTTGTTTTCTCATTGCCAATTCTGATTTTTTCAGTTTCTTTTTCTGCACTTATTGCTATTATATTTCCAATATATTATTAAATTGTAGGGGTGATAATTAACATCCTTGGTCTACCATTGATTTATTGGGAAGGATTCTAGCTTAGCCCTATTGCATATAATATTTGCTGATGACTTTAGATAGACACCCTTTACCACTTTAAGAAAAAAATCCTTTCATGCCAGTGTTTTGTTTTGTTTTTTAATTTTCAAATTTAAGCATTTTCCATGGTTACCTGATTCACATCCTTTCCCTCCACTTTTTCCCTCCCCTCTCCAAGAACTAAAAAGTAATTCCACTGGATTATACATGTATTATTTCTCAATACCCATTTCCATATTATTCTTTTTGGTAATAAGCTTTTAAAAACCCAAACCCCACATATCATCCCCTCACTTTCCCCTCCCTCCATTTACTTTCCCCTTCTACTTCTCTGTAGGGTAAGATATAATTCTATACCCCCAATGAATATATTTGTTTTCCTCTATCTGAGCCAGTTACAATGAAAGTAAAATTTAAGCATTCTCCTTCACCACCCTTATTCTCCCCTCTCCACAATGGTTTTTCACACCTCTTTAGGTTATATGATTTATCCCATTCTGTCTCTCCCTTCCCCTTTCTCTCATTTCAATCTTCTTTTTCATCCCTTCATTTTTTTACATATCATATACATATATATATATATCATCTTATAGATAGCATATCATATTGTCATATTTACATACACATCATATCATTATACATCATCATATGCATCATATCATAATAATCAGCTTACTTCCTTATCCTCTTTCTAAGTATATTCTTTCTATCTGTTCTACTACTGGGAATAATTTTTGACAATTACGGAATCCCTTTTCCATATAGAGATACATATAATTTGACCAAGAGCCCCTTACATTTTCTATTTCTTATTTACCTTTTTAGACTTCTCTTGGTTCTTCTGTTGGGACTCCAATTTTTTGTTTATGTCTGGCTTATTCCTTAGGAATACTTGGAAATGTATCTATTGAGTGTCCATTTCTTCCCCTGAAAGAATATACTTATTTTTCTGGATAGGTGACTCTGGGTTGTAAACCTAGAAGTTTCACCTTTTTGATTATTATATTCCAGGCCTTCCAGTCCTTTAATGTATGGACCACTAGGTCCTGTGTGATCTTGATTGCTCCATTTTTCTCTTTGGCTTGGGGGCTCTTGAATTTAGCTATTATATTTCTGAAAATTCTCATTTGAGGATTTCTTTCTGGAGGTGATCTGTAATTTCTTTCCATTTCAATTATATTTTCTTGTTTGAGGATATCTGGACAGTTTTCTTTGATAATTTCTAGTATTATTATGTCCAAGTTTTTTTTTTATTTTTGATCAACTTTTGAATATTTTCCCATAGTTACATGTTTCATGTTCTATGCAAAATTCCACTGCATTTTACATGTATCATTGAGTAAGACCTAATTTCACATTATTGATAGTTGGATTAGAGTTATTGTTTAGCGTCTATATCTCCAATAATATCCCTATCAGCCCATGTGTTCAAGCAGTTGTTTTTCTTCTGTGTTTCCTCTCCTGTAGTTCTTCCTCTGAATGTGGGTATCGTTCTTTACCATAAATGCCTCAGAATTGTCCTGGGTCATTGCATTGCTGCAGGTACAAAAGTCTGTTATGTTCAATTGTAACATAGTGTATCAGTCACTATTTACAAAGTTCTCCTGGATCTGCTGCTTTCAATCTGCATCAATTCCTTGAGATCTTTCCAGTTTATATGGAATTCCTCTAGTTTATTATTCCTTTGAGCACAGTAGTATTCCATCACCAACAGATACCACAATTTGTTCAGCCATTCCCCAATTGAAGGGCATCCCCTTGTTTTCCAATATTTTGCCACCACAAGGTAGCAGCTGTGAATGTTTTTGTACACATATTTTCCTTATTATCTCTTGAACATATAAACCAAACAGTGGTATAGCAGGATCAAAATGCAGATAGTCTTTTAAAGCCCTTTGTGCATAGCTCCAAATTGCCAGCCAGAATGATTGGATCAGTTCACAACTCTACCAGCAATGCATTATTGTCCCAATTTTGCCACATCCCCTCCAACATTCATTACTCTCCCCTGCTGTCATTTTAGCCAAACTACTGGGTGTGAAGTGATACTTAAGAGTTGTTTTGATTTGCATTTCTCTAATTATGAGAGATTTAGAACACTTTTTCACTTGCTTATTGATGGTTTTGATTTCTTTATCTGAAAATTGCCTATTCGTGTCCCTTGCCCATTTATCAATTTGGAAATGGCTTGATTTTTTGTACAATTGATTTAGCTCCTTATATATTTGAGTAATTAGACCTTTGTCTGAGTTTTTTGTTATACAGATTTTTCCCCAATTTGTTGTTTCCCTTCTAATTTTGGTAGCATTGATTTTGTTTGTACAAAAACTATTTAGTTTAATGTAATCAAAATTATTTATTTGGCATTTTGTGATTTTTCTAACTCTTGCTTGATTTTAAAATCTTTCCCTTCCCATAGATCTGACAATTATAGTATTCTGTGCTCACTCAATTTACCTATAGTTTCCTTCTTTATATTCAAGTCATTCACCCATTCTGAATTTATTTTGGTATAGAGTGTGAGACATTGATCTAGGACAAATCTCTCCCATATTGTTTTCAATTTTCACAGCAGTTTTTGTCAAATAGTGTGTTTTTGTCCCAAAAGCTGGGTTCTTTGTGTTTATCATAGACTGTCTTGCTGAGGTAGCTTACCCCAAGTCTATTCAACTGATCCTCCCTTCTGTCTCTTCATCAGTACCATATTGTTTTGATGCCTACTGCTTTATAGTACATTTTGAGATATGATAATGCTAGGCTCCTGTCCTTCAAGTTTTTTTTCATTATTTCCCTTGATATTCTTGATCTTTTATTCTTCCAAATGAACTTTGTCATAGTTTTTTCTAATTCAGTTAAGAAAAAGTTTTTTGGTGTTTAATAGGTATGGCACTAAATAAATAGACTAATTGGATAGGATGATCATATTGATTATGTTATCTTGTCCTACCCTACACAAACAATGTTTTTCCAATTATTTAGATCTAGTTTTAATCATGTGGAAAAGATTTCATACTTGTGTTTGTATAATTCCTGTGTTTGTATTGGCATATAGATTCTTAAGGATTTTATATTGTCTAGAGCAGGGGTCAGCAATGTATGGCTCTTGAGCCATATCTGGCTCTACCTCCCAACTGGCCAGTCCAGGCAGAGCCCCAGGATGTGCCCTAGGGAGCCCTTCAGTTCCCGCCAACACCTTCCACCTCCATACTCCTCCTTTCACAGGAGTTTATGGCTTTCACAGCCAAAAAGGTTACCAACCATTGGTCTAGAGCAATTTTAAATGAAATTTCTCTCTCTAACTCTTGCTGCTATGATAGGTTGGAAATACATAGAAATGCTGATGATTTATGTGTATTTATTTTGTATCCTGCAAAGTTGCTAATGTTGTTGATTATTTCCACAAGATTTTTAATTCATTCACTAGGATTTTTTAAGTAGACCATCATATCATCTGCAAAGAGTGATAGCTTAGTCTCCTCATTGCCTATTTTAATACCTTCAATTTATTTTTCTTCTCTAATTGTTACTGCTGGTGTTTCTAGTACAATGTTAAATAATAGAGGTGACAATGGGCATCCTTGTTTCACTCCTGATCTTATTGGAAATGCTTCTAATTTATACCCATTGCAGATGATGCTTATTGATGGTTTTAGATATATACCAGTTATTATTTTTAGGAAAGGTCCTTCTATTCCTATACTTTCTAGTGTTTTCAATAGGAATGGGTGTTGTATTTTGTCAAACACTTTTTCAGCATCTATTGAGATAATCATGTGATTTCTGTTGGTTTGTTTGTTCATATGGTCAATTATGTGAATGGTTTTCCTAATATTGAATCATCCTTGTATTCCTGGTATAAATCCCACCTGAACATAATGAATAACCCTCATGATCACTTGCTGGAGTCTTTTTGCTAGTATTCTGTTTAAGATTTTTGCATCTATGTTCATTAAGGAGATTTGTCTGTAGTTTTCTTTCTCCTTTTTTTTCTACCTGGCTTTGGCATCAGTACCATATTTGTGTCCTAAAAAGAGTTTGGTAGAACTCCTTCTTTGTTTATCATGTCAAATAGTTTGTATAGTATTGGAATTAGTTGTTCTTTGAAAGTTTGATATAATTCACTTGTGAATCCATCTGGTCCTGGGGATTTTTTCCTTAGGAGTTCTTTGATGGCTTTTTTTGATTTCTGATATGGGATTATTTAAGTATCCTATTTCTTCTGCTGTTAATCTAGGCAATTTATATTTTTGTAACTATTCATCCATATCATCTACATTGCTATATTTATTTCCATGTAACTGGGCAAAAAAATTTTAATGATTGCCTTGATTTCCTCTTCATTAGAGGTGAGGTATTTTTCATTGTTGATACTGTTAATTTGTTTTTCTTCTTTCCTTTTTTAAATTAGATTGACCAGTACTTTGTCAAATATATTTGTTTTTTCAAAGTGCCAGCTTCTAGTCTCATATATTAATTCAATAGTTCTTTGTTTTCAGTTTTATCAATTTCTCCTTTAATTTTTATGATCTCTAATTTAATTTTTCTTTCTTTTTTTTAAACCCTTAACTTCTGTATATTGACTCCTGGGTGGAAGGGTGGTAAGGGTGGGCAATGAAGGTCAAGTGACTTGCCCAGGGTCACACAGCTGGGAAGTGTCTGAGGCCAGATTTGAACCTAGGACCTCACATCTCTAGGCCTGGCTCTCAATCCACTGAGCTACACAACTGCCCCATCTAATTTAATTTTTAATTTGTTCCTTTTCTAGTTTTTTTGATTTGAATGCCCAGTTCACTGATCTTTGTCCTCCATAATTTGTTAATATATGCACTGAAGGATATAAATTTTCCCCTGAGTATTGCTTTAGCTGCATCCAACAGATTTTGGTAGGATGTCCCATCATTGTCATTTTCTTCAATGAAATTATTGTTTCTATGATTTGTTCTTTAATTGATTTTAGATAATCATATTATTTAATTTCAAATTAATTTTGATTTGCCTATTCATGTTCCCTTACTAATAATGGTTTTTATTTTACTATGATCTGAAAAGTTTACATTTATTATTTCTGCTCCTTTGCATTTGTTTACTATGTGTCCTAGTATATGTTCAGTCTTTGTGAATATTCCATGTGTAGCTGAAAAGAAGGTGTATTCCTTTTTCATTTTTTTCTCCACATATCTATTAACTCTAATTTTTCTAGGATTTCATTCACCTCTCCTATCTCTTTCTTATTTATTTTTTGGTTTGATTTGTATAAATCTGATAGAGGAAGATTTAGTTCTACCACTAATATAATTTTACTATCTATTTTCTCCTTGAGCTCTGCCAGTTTCTCCTTTAAAAATTTGGATTCTATACCATTTGGTGCATACATGTTGAGAACTGTTATTTCCTCATTGTCTATACTGCCTTTTATCAGGATGTAATTACCTTCCCTATCTCTTTTAATCAGATCTATTTTTACTTTGACTTTATCAGAAATCATGGTTGCAACTCCTGCTTTCCTTTATCAGTTGAAGCCCAATAGATTTGTTCCACCCTTTTATTTTTAATCTATGTATGAATACCTGCCTCATGACTGTTTCTTGTAGACATCATATGATAGGACTTTGGCTTCTAATCCACTCTGCTATTTGCTTCCATTTTATGGGTGAGTTGATCCCATTCACATTCAGAGTTATAATTATCAGGTGTGTATTCTCCAACGTTTTGATATCCTCTCATAGTTCTACCACTTCTGTTTACACTATTTCCTTTTAAACCAGTGATTTGTTTTAAATCCATGCCCCTTATCCCCTCCCTTAGTTTACTTCCCTTTCCACCCCCTCCCTTTTTGTTCCCCTCTTATTATTTTTTAAGGCTTAATGAATTCCCTCCCCTTTTTTCCCCTCCCTTTTTGATATCCCCACCTTACTGCCCCCCTTGGTTTATCCCTTCTGACTTTCTCTGTAGAGTAAGATAGAATTTGATATCCCAATGGATATAGCTAATCTTCCTTCTCAGGATTAATTTCACAGAGTGTAAGGTTTAAGTATTTCCTATTAATCCTCTCTTCCTCCCCTTCTTATAATAGTATTTATCCCTTCCCCTTCCAATGCCCTGTTTGTGTAGTATAGATTATCCTATTTTTCTTATTCCTTCTAGTTTCTCTTGGTGCCATCTTCTATTCCCCCATCCCCTTTTTTTCTGTATTGTATTAGACCATTTAGTACTCCAACCTCTCCCATGAATAATTCTTCTAATTACTATAATAGCAAATACAATTTTTGAGAATGACACATAACATTTCTTGATATCGGAATACAAATAATTTGATTTTATTGAAGCCCTTTAAGAAGCAAGTTTAAAAATAAGAGTTTTTTTTCTTTCCTCTTTCTTTCTTATATACATTTTCATGTTTCTTTTGATTTTTGTGGTTGGATATCAAATTTCCCATTTAGTCCTGGTCTTTTCTGTGCAAATACGTGGAAATGTTCTATTTCGTTGAATGCCCATACTTTCCCTTGGAAGTATATAGTTAGTTTTGATGGGTAGGTGATTCTTGGTTGTAGACCCAATTCTCTTGCCCTTCTAAATATATTCGAATTCTTCCAGTCTTTTAGCGTGGAGGCTGCCAGATCCTGTGTAATCCTGATTGGTGTTCCTTGATATCTGAATGGTCTCTTTCTAGCTTCTTGTAATATTTTTTCCTTAACTTGGAAACTTGAATTTGGCAATTTTATTCCTGCGTGTTGACTATTGAGGGTTTAGTGTAGAAGGTGATCTACGGATCCTTTCAATGTCTATTTTGATTTCTTGTTGAAGAATATCAGGGCAGTTTTCTTGGATAATTTCTTGTATGGTGTTCAAATTTCTGTTAATTTCTGATTTTTTAGGAAGAACAATGATTTTCAAATTGTCTCTTCTAGATCTGTTTTCTTCATCTGTCATTCTCTCAGTGAGATATTTCATGTTTCCTTTTATTTTGTCATTCTTTTTACTTTGCTTTATTATTTCTTGCTATCTTGCATGATCATAGGCTTCTACTTGCCCAATTCTGGTCTTTAGAGATTGGTTTTCTATTATAATCTTTTGATTTTCCTTTTTTATTTAGTCTATCCTGTTTTTCATTGTTTCCTGCTGTTTAACTTCGGTCTCCAATTTGCTTATCATTTCATTTGATTTTGGGGCATCTTTCTCCTATTGGGAGTTTCTGTCTTTTAAAATGTTAATTTCCTTTTGAGCTATTTCCTACTTTTCTTGCCAAATCTCTTCCATCTTTTTCATGATCTCAGATATGAATTCTTCAAGAGGTTGTGACAAATTTTCCTTTTGGGGAAGGCTTGGATGTGTTTACTTGTTTGTCCTCCTCTGCTGTCTGCTCTATGGTCTGGATTTTTCTGTGTAAAAGTTATTGAGTATTAATGCTTTTCTCTTGTTCTTTCTAGTAGTTAATTCTTGGGCATTGTTTGCCATTATTATACTGTTATTTCATTCTCAGTCAGAAGTCTGAGTGAGGCAGGCAGGTTCTCTGTGTTGCTATGGAGCAATTTTTGCCTGAGGCTACTCTCCAAGTCACAGCGCCATGCAGCCCCTGCCAGCTCTGTCCTTGTGCCCAAGATCTGCACTCCTTAGGCTCCTGGGGTATCAAGACTAGCTATTCTAAGGAGAAGCCAGCCCCCTGGTGGTCCCAATAAGCTGCCAAGAACCCAGAAATTGCCCCTTGCTTACTCCTCTGCCCAAGGTTGTTATTTTTCCCCTGCATCTCAGAGTGCTGCTTCCACGTTCAGTTGCCCCTCACAGCTCTATCCTTCTGCCCAAGGTCTGCACTCTTTGGCTTCCTGGGGTCTCAAGTCTTGCTGCTCTCAAGGGTAAGCTCCTGGTGGTCCCAGTTAGCGGCCAAGAAGCTAGAGTTTGCCCCCTGATCACTCTAACTCTGGTGGGCTGCTTCTGAGTGATACTGTAGGTGGGATAGTGGAGGGTTGATCAGCTCACGTTTTTTGATGGAAACTACTTCACCCACTTATAGCTTGGAAATGTGCAAATCCCAGGTACCTTTTATACCGTGCCCTATTATGGGTTCCCTTCATTCGTCTTGATTTGTGTTTTGTGTGTTTTATTTTTTTTTTGTCCTTTCGAGATATCATGTATGGGTCAGTGGTGAGGAGAGTTAAGCACCCTGTTCTATTCTAAAGCCATCTTAACCTGGAAGTTTTCTATGCCAGTGTTTTTAAAAGGAATGGGTATTGTGTTTTTTTAAAGGCTTTTTCTGTATATATTGAGGTAATTGTGTAGTTGGGATCTGGTTTGTTATTGATATGGTCAATTATGTTGATTGTTTTTCTAATATTGAACCATCCTTGCATTCCAGATATAAAACCAATCTTGTCACAGTGTATGATGTTAGGCTATTGCTGTAATCTCTGTGCTAGTATTTTATTTAATTGTACCACTATTGTTTAGCAAGATTTAGTCTTTCTACTACAATTTGTTGAATAAAATGTAATGCATTATGGTCTGAAAGGTATGTTTTTAATATTTATTCCTTTATACATTTGGTTGTGAGGCTTTTAATGCTATTTAATATGGTCAATTTTTGTGAAGGTGCCATGTATTGCTGAGAAAAATGTACATTCCTTTCTATTCTCATTCAGTTTTCTCTAGGGGTCTATTATATCTAAATTTTCTAAAGTTTTCTTTATCTTTTTTTCTGATTTATTTTTTGTTAGATTTATCTACTTCTGACAGAGGAAAGTTGAGGTTCCCCATTGGTACTGTTTTACCATCTGTTTTCTCCTGTAATTCATGCAACTTCTCTTTTAGGGATTTGTATGCTGTACCATTTGGTGTATATTTACTTAGTATTGCTATTGCTTCATTATCTATGGTGTCTTTTATCAGGATAGAATCTCATTCTATATCCCTTTTGATTAGATAAATTTTTACTTTGGCTGAAGCATGACAGATTTTGCTTTAGCCCTTTACTTTTATTCCATGTTTGCCTTCCTGTTTTTAATGTGTTTTTTCAAGATAGTGTATTGTAGAATGTTGGTTTTTAATATACTCTATTATCTGTTTCCATTTTATTGATAAGTTCATCCTATATTCACAATGATGATTACTAATTTTGTATTTCACTCTATTTTCCCTCTGTTTACTGTATCTTTGTCTATTATCTGTATCTATTTCTCTGTATCTTTGTCACCCTCCATCTTTCTGTCTCTCTGTCTCTGTTTTTGTCTGTCTCTTTCTCTCTGTCTCTGTCTCTGTCTATCTCTTTCTCTCTTTTGTCTCTCCTTCAGCTTTTCCCTGTTCATAAATGTTTTGCTTCTTACCACTGCTTCCATCAGTTAGTCATCCTTTTTTTTGCCCCATCCCCCACATCCTCTTATTTCCCTTTCCCTCCTACTTCCCTATTGTGTGAAGTAGGTTTCTATAGCTGTCCATATATAGTGGTGTTTCTCACTTTGAGCAAATTCTGATGAAAGTAAAGATCACACTTTAAGACCTGTCACTTACACCGATAATTTCTATTGTTTTAACTCTTACATGCCTCTTCATGTGAGATAATTTACTTCCTTCTATCTGTCCTTTTCTCTTCTATCCGTATATTCCTCTTTCCTATCCTTGATTTTTATTTTTTATTTTTTTTGGATATTGGCTCATTCTGTTCTACTTGCTTTCATCCTTCTTTCTATGTGTACTCCTTACTGTACTAATAGTGATCAAGTTCTTAAGTATCTCACTTGCTTTAAACATATTAAATTCTTTAGCTACTTTACATGACTCAAGTATCATCTCTATCTTAAGTATCTTAATTTCACCAACCCAGGATGAATGTACTAAAATCAACCTTATTGAAACTCTTAAGATTTCACTTTTTAATTCTTTCCTTGAGTATCTAATTAGATTACTGAATTTTCTCTTTAGCTTAGTTTTGGGGGGAAGGAGTCAGGAATATCTGAAAGTCTTCTATTTCATTAAATGTCTCTTTAAATTTTTTTCCCTCAAATCTTATGTTCTGTATTTCAGGGTATGTGATTCTTATTTTAGCTTAGGTCCTTTGCCTTTAAGAATATCATATTCCATGCCTTCTTGTCCTGTTGTGTAGAATTTTCCAGATCTTGTGTAATACTGACTCCATGATATTTGAATTGCTTCATTCTGTCTAATTATAGTACTTTTTCTGTGGTCAGGAGTTTTCGAATCTTGCTATAATAGTTCAAGGATGTTTTATATTATATAGTCTCCTTCAGGAAGCAATTCTTTGAGTGGATTTCAAGTACATTCTTTCAATTTCTGCTTTTCCTCTCTTGTTTGAGGATATTAGGGCAGTTTTTCCCAGTGACTTCTTATAATATACTGCCTAGTTTCTTTTTTTTAAACAATAGCTTTCAGCTATTCTTTTGATTCTTAGAATGTCTCTTCTCGAATTATTTTCCAGGTCAGTTGTTTTACCAAAGGCTGTATTTCAGATGTTATTCCATTTTTTCATTCTTTCGATTTGATTTTATTGTTTCCTGTTGCCTTGATGAGTCATTAGCTTCCATTTGCTTAGTTCTAATTCTGGGAGTTATTTTCTTCCATGAGATTTTGTGGTTTCTTTCCATTTGGCTCTTTCTAGTCTTTAGAGAATTGTGTTCTTCAGTGTTTTTTCCCTCCCTTTCCATCTGGCCCATTCTAATCTTTAAGGGTTTTTTTTTTCTTTAGTATTTTTTTCTGTCCTTCATTTCCAATTGTCCCATTCTAGGTTCCATGTGGTTGAATCTTTCTATCATTTCTTTTATCATTTAAATTTTAACTTTATTAAAGTTCTTCTAAGAGGTCTTTTCGATCTGATATCCTTTTCACTTGCCTTTTAGGTTTCACATATTTCCTGTTTGCCATTGTTGTCCTCTTTGGAGTTTTATATTTTGATATTCCCTGTCATAAAATTAACTCTCTTTGAGGCTAGATTTATTTCTTTTACTCATCTTTACTTTTTACTCATCTAGTTACTAATCTTCTCCCCCTCTCCATTTTACCTTGTCTGTTGAGAATCTTCTCTGCTCTTGTGGTGGAGGCAATACAGTTCCAAGCTCACAGTGTAGACTTCTCTAGTGCTTGGGGAAGGTCTAGCTATCTTTGGATCCCTTAATATGCACTTCCCAGAGGATGGACCTGTTGATTTCTTATGAGGAGGCTTGTAACAGTTTTATTTTTCAGCAGCATTCTGTTCCCCTTGCTTTCTGATTTCCCTATTGTATCCTGTTATTGGGGCTGTTTTCTGCTTTGCTCTTTTGTTACTTCAGGACAAGTCCCTCAGGCTGTCCTTCCACTCTGTGGTATTGTTGCCTCAGGCTGTTTAGCAGCCCAGACCTTCATATTTCACAACCTAAGGCCATTTGGCAGCTTCTAAGGCTGTTTCCTGGTCTACCTTTTCAATACCTCAGGCCACATGAAAGCTGGTAGGGCTAACATTGAATTATTTCTCCCCCCTCTGCCAGTTTCATTGTCTTAGGCTGACTGTAGGACTGCTCTCTGTTTTGAAGTTTCCTAACTTCATGCCTCTGTAGGGATAGTCTTGGACTGCTCCTCCTTTTTCTGAAGTTGCCAGGTGCTGAGTGGGGTTGTGCTTGTATGCATTCTTAAAGCTCCCCCCAATGCAGAAGTTACTGGATTACTTTCCCCCTCTCATCCAGGGAGATCTGTCCCTTCTGCTTTCTCTTCTTTTGAGGTGCTTTATTTTCTATTTTATTTTGTTTGTTTGGAGAGTTTGGGTTCTTAGCTCTCAGCATGCCTCTTCCTTCACTTATTTTTTTTAACAAAAAAACTTTACCTTCCATCTTGGAACCAATATTAAGAATTAGTTTCAAGGGAAAATAGCAGTTAAGGCTAGAAAATTGGGGTTAAGTGACTTGCCCAGGTTCACATAGCTAGAAAGTGTGTAAGGTGAGATTTGAACCTGAGATTTCCCATTTCTAGGGCCTGGTCCTTAATCCATTGAGCTGCCCAGCTATTTTCCCTTCATGTCTATTCAATATGAGAGATAACTAAGGTCATGTATTCTTCACCAGAGTAGAAAGCCAATCTACCATGCTAAATCAGTTCACTTGAGACATCACCTACCAGATTCTTGATGGAACTATTTCTTCCTGAAAGTCTTTGTACTAAAATGTTCAAAACAGGGAAATGGTAGAGAAAACTGGATAGTCTTATTAATATATCTGTGAAATTAGATATGACAATTGCTCTCTCTTATGGAACTGTTCTAAAGGAAAACTGTTTTCTCAATCCTAATTCATTTTATTGATTTAAGGTCTGATTCATAGGATCACATATTTGAAGCTATCAAGAGGCCATATAGACTCTTTCATTGCAATTGAGTAAACTAAGGCCCAAATAAATTAAAATGTACACAGGGAGTGAGCCACAACTCTTTCTGTTGACTAATTCTAATTACTTGATTAAAAAAGCTAGCTTTGAATCCTTCCTTAACTAGGCTTAAACTTATTTTATTAATTATTGATTTGTTTCTTAAATTATTTAATTTTGGTCTGTTTTTATTTAAATTAAATTAAATTTATTCTATTATATATTGCCATCATCTATTATTTTAATTAATAGATTAAATTATTAAATTTAATTTATTAAAAATTTAATAATTAACTAAATTAAATTTAAAGTTTAAATTTAAAATTGCTTAAATTACTTAATAACTTAATCTTGGCTATACACTCTTAGAAGGCAATATTTTCTCCATATTATATATAACTCCTTTTTACAACTCCTTCTACCCTCAACAACTCCAATATAGTATTGATGTAGCAAATATAAATCTTTATCCCCTCTACTTGTAATTTGTTTACATAGGACTTTTGCTTTTCAGACTGGTTTATTGTTCTCAGATTAAAGACTGAATCAGTTTCTACAGACTCACCTGACTCTCCAAATGCTTTAACCAAAAAAGGGGGACTCCCTGAAGTCAAGCAAGCTATATGCATGCACCTGTGGGGTCAGGTCCCAAATGTGTTTCTATCAAACAAGCTCAGCCTTCATACTTCTTGAGGTGATGGTGTCAGTTTTCATGGGTTCTCAGACAAAGACTATAAGCTTTTCATTTCTTGAAGAAGCTTTATTCTTTAGAAGGATTCTTTCCCCTAATGAGAGAGAGAGAATAGCAACATATATTTTACTCTTGTTTTTCTGCTTCTATTCTTTTTTTGGCTCATTAAAAAGCAGGTAAAACATGTTAGATATGAAAATCTAATCCAAAAAAGGATCACAAGTAAAAAATATGGTAGAAAATTTTATGTGCATAAAATAAATGTTTGGACCTGGAATGGTTATACACGTCTGTCTGGGTATGTGAACAGCTTAGTGTATGATTAAATCACATTTGGCAGTCACCACATTATAAAAACAAAACAAAGTAAAAGATCAACCTGACAGGAATTGAATAATATTATGTTTTCTAGCTTTGGCTTAAATTTTGAAAAAATTTAGGTACCTGGTTGGGCTTGGTTAAATTGGACATTAAGATTAATGGCCAAAAGTTTAATTTCTGTATCCTGAAAAAATATGGCAGAGACTTTAAAACAAAAAAACACACACATATGTGTACAAACCCAAGTTTATATAATATACATGAAAATAACACACACATATTTGTATGTAGATATATATCTATATATAACATACATGTATATATTATAGGACTATATAACCTAACATTCTGTCATATAAATATCCACATGCATGTCTATATACATGCTATATATATGTGTGTATATATATGTACATATGTATATACATGTGTGTATATAATATATATTATATATTGTAATGTAATGTATATATAATGCATCACTAACCAAAATGGCAAAAGTGAGCCAAGTACATTTAAAGTATTCTATCTTGAACTGTCCATTCATTCAGACAGAATGTAACACATGCAATTACTCAACACTATAAAACAAATATTTAATAACTGCAGTGCAAGATAGATTTCTTTTAGAGAACAAGAAAACTGTGAGGTTTTATACATTAAGTTTAAAGAAATGACTTAAAAAGTATAATGATACGGGCCAGCAGGGAAAATGTTTAGATTAAGAGACAGAGGCTCCCCAGGACAGTTGAAATTCATATAATAGGGGAAGTGTCAAAAACTGGAGTTCATTGTTGACTATAGTTGACAACAAAATGGTTGTGGTTCAACTCTATAGGACAAAAGTAGGTTTAAAAAGCATGCAAAAGTTTATCTGACATGAGTTCTCTCAAATCTCCTAATTAAAAAAGAACAACAACAACAAACTGAAAAAAGCTCTTCTTGTCTCACCTGTTCTCCTTTCCTATCATCTAGTTATTGAGAAATATGTTATCCTGATTGCAATTATCTCACTACTCTAGATTCCTTCCCATCCTATTTCTTCTAGGCAAATATCTTATAAAATATTCCCTTTTCTAATCTATATATTTCTACCTTTTGGTTCTTTTTTCCATTTCCTAGAACCTCAGGTCTCATCTATCTTTAACATATTTTCACTTAACCCTACCAGCCCAACACATAGTAGCACTTAACATGTGCTTGGTGATTGAATGATTCAAGTTCTGAATCTCCCTCCTTTCATTTCCAAATGCATAGTTTTTTTATTGCCTCCACTTCCTCACAATTCACTTCAGTTTTAAACCCTTGCCACATGGCATCTCAGCGAGACTACTACTCCATTCATACTGTCTACTCAAAGATTACAACTATTAAAACCATGGTAACATCAACTCTTATCCTTCTTATCTTTTCTGCTCATTTTGATAGTCATCTCTGAATCTTTCTGAAATACTCTTTCCTTCCTTGGCTTCCATTATGCCACATCTTCTTGGACCGCCTACTCTTCTTCTCTCTCTCTTTAAATGTCCTTTGCCTGATCATATGCTATTTCCAATTCTCTAGGCATTAATTTCCCCCCAGGTACTATCCTGGGGCCTTTTATATGTGTGGCATACCTGTTGATTTTATTTACTTTTTGGGGCTCAAATATCATGTTTATGAAGAATACCAACCCCCCTTTCTCTCTCCCTCTCTCTCTCTCTTCCTCTCTGTCTCTCCCTCTCTCTCTCTCTCCCTCTCTCTCTCTCTATCTCTCTCAGAGACTTTTACTAATTGCCAGATAGCTCAGTATAAATATTCATCCAGTATCTCCAGTTCATCCATATAAAATTCAATTGATCATCTTTCCTCCTAATCTGACCTGTAAAAAAAAACAACCAAAAACTCTTCCATGTGTACTTTGATGCTAACTAAACTATTTTAGTTTTCCAAGAGCCTTTTGAAGGTTCATTAATTTTGCCTTTGCACCATCTCTCCCATTTGTACTTTTCTCTCACAAAACCACCAAGCAACTTCTCACATAATTACTTTTAGATTGGATATATTGTCTTTCAAATTTGTCTGCCTATTACTAGTGTTGGGGTACTTAATCCATCTACCACTTTAACTTCAAATTATTAAGTCACAAATCTGAAAATGTTTTAACAACTCAGAAATAATCAATGACTCTTTATTTCTTCTAGGATAAAAGACAAATCTTCAACATGGGACTCAAGTCTCTTTAGAGTATTACTTCAACCAACCTTTCTATTTTTATTTCATGTTATTTATGTTCATGCAGTCTATCACAGAAAAACTAAAATATCTGTTTCCTGACCTGTGTTTTCTACATCCATGTACTTGTATAATCTGTACCCCATGCATATAATACTCTTTTCAGTTGTAAGATTCATTATGCATTTGAGGCTCATTTCATAGACTACATTCTCTCTGAACTTATTTCTGTTTCTCTACAATGACAGTGTTCTCTAACTTCTCAAATTACCAAGTATTTTCTATATCTGTGTACATTTTGTGTCACTCAATAGAGGGTAGGTATCTTGAGAGCATAGACTACTTCTTCTCATTCTGTTCATTGTAGGTAGAACTCAAATGTTATTTCATACATGAATGTTGAATTTGATTAAGTTGACCAACAGGGATGACCTGGTTCCTAAAACAAGGAAAGGTTAAAAATGCTATACAAAGTCAGAGAATTTAAGTTCATATATGAGGTCAGATAATAATAATTAATGATGATGATAATAATAGTTTTAACATAGTACTTTAAGGTTGGCAATGTTCTGTACAAATATTACATTGTATTCTCATTGCAATTCTGAAAATAGTTGGGATTTTTATCTCCATTTTTAAATGGAGTAAACTGAGGCAAACAGTGGTTAAATTATTTACCCAGGGTCACATTGATAGTAAATGTCCAAGGCTGGATTTGAAGTCATGTTTTCTGTCTACTGTACCACTTTTCTACCTTATTTCTGACGAAAATTCTCTTATCCCCTCTTGGTATCAGATTCCTGATTTGTGAAGAATGGAATTTGGGTTAGATGATCCTTAGAGTTTGTTCCAGGTCTAAATTTCTGACTCTGTTAAATGTCAAATAAGTGATATTGAACAGTCAGTCCTATATAAGTTCAGTTAGAAAAGAACTGTCAAATCGAACAAGAACTAAACCTGATAATTTTTTCTGGAATGAATAAACTCTCCTTTGGAGTTATAGTTTCATAACAGTGCTAGATTAGAATGAAATTGCCTTTGGGAGAACAATCAGGGAGGAAAGACTTGGAGTTGTCTGCCAAGACCACTTAATCAGTTGCTATCCAAAGAAAGTAAATAAGGAGAAAATAAGTTAAAAAGAAAATGCCTTGTAAATGTATATGGTTAAAGTGACAAATAAATGAATGAGCATGTTAAGAATCTTGCTAGATAGGAAATTTAAATATTTTAAAAATGGCCTTGAGTATTCAAGTTTTCTTGACTTTTCTATGTATAAAAGTTAGGTTTTATACGGCCAAATAACCTAAGTAGTGAGATATCCATGAAACAAAATGTCCATTCTTTACTTTTATAAGAGAAGCCTGATTTAAAAAAAAAAGAATTAAATGTACCAAATGTTCACTTTAGACTTTTTTTAAAAATAAGTTGGATGATTTAAACATGATTTCCTGTAATTGTTATTTTTAGGGTAGAATTTGGTAAGATTATAAGAAATAACATGAAAATGTAGATCTCCTGGATGGGTGGGTTGGGATTTGGATGTACATTTTAGAAAGATGTTAACTGCCAAAGCCAAAGTTGAGGGAAAATTTGTATTACCAAATACTTACATAAATAGAAAATAGAAATAGAAGATCAATGAATTGGGCATGGAAATAATTTTTAAAATACTAGAAAAAAGTAAAAATTTAAAATTCCCAATCAAACACCAAATGAGAAATAATTAAAAGAATGACTGAATAAATCAAAATGAAGAAAAAGCATTGAACTAGTTAATTTAGTAAACTTAATTATTAAAATTAGCAAACTAGTATTAGCTGGTTTTATGAAAAAAATAAATCTTTAGTTAATTTAATTAAAATAAAAGGAAATAAAACAAATTACCAGTACCAAAATAAAGAGTAAATTCACTGACAAAGGAGAGGAAATTTAAAAAATTTATTGGCAATTGTTTTGACCAGTACCAGTAAACCTAACAATCTAAATAAAATGAATGGATATGGATATTGAGAAAAACATGAAATGCCCAGATTAACAGAAAAGGAAACAGAATGTTTAGATAACTGCCCCTTAGAAAAGAATTTAAATAAGCCATAAATACATTCTGTAATAAAAAATCGCCAGGGCCAAATAGGTCTACAAACAAATTTTACCTAACATTTTTAAAGAAATTGCAATTTCAATCCTATGTGTAAAAATAAGTATGGAAGGGGTCCTAAAAAATTTCTTTTATAACACAAATATAGTGCTGATACCTCAACCGAGAACAACAGAAACAGAGAAAGAAAACTAAGACTAATCTATATAATTAATATTTTTCAAAAAATTAAATAAAATTCTAGCAAAAATATTATAGAAAAATATCATAGGAATCATACTCTATGATGGAGATGAATTTATACCTGGGAATGTAAAGTTGTTTCAATATAAGAAAAAATATCAGAATAATTGATGATATTAATAATAAAACCCACAAATGTATATTAATATCTTAATAGATGCAGCTTTTCTTTGACAAAATGGAAAACCTATTCCTATTAAAAACTTGAGAAGGGGAGTTCCGGGTTAAGATGGCGACAGAGTAAGAAGCAGCTCTTAACCTCTCCTGACCAAAACACACAAAACTCCTCAAGGGGACATAAAAACAAGTCCAGACGAATGGAGGAACCCCACAACAGGGCACAGCATGGAAGGTACGTGGAATCGAGGCATTTCCATGCTATAAAGGGGTGAAACAGCTCTCACTAAATCACGGGCTGAGCAACCACCCCACCCACACCCCCTCCACACACATCTATAGTGCCGAAGCCAGCTAAAAAGAAATAGAGCAAGTTTGGGGCACCCATCGAGTCATTGGCAGCTCCGGGGCCTGTTCCTGAGAGCAGCAAGATTTGGGATCCCAAAAAGCTAACGAACGCACGCAAAATTTGAGCGCTGGAGCAGGGCTCTGAGAGCGCAGAGCCCAGGCTCAGAGAGCAGGCATGGGTGGAGGCCTGGGTGGAGGCAGACACAGCCAGGAGCTAAAGCTCTGAAACCCTGAGCGGGGAACCAGTGCAGATGGGTATATTACTGTGGAAGCAGCTCCCTGAGACTTGTAAAGAAACCTCCAGCAGGCGATCAAGCAAAGGGGTCCACCAGGGGGCTTGACCATGGATAGACCCTGAGCGCGAGGATAAACCTGAGAAGCTGCTGGGCTAATGATGACTACCCAGTCTCAGGAAGTTCAGAAGAGAAAGATTAACAACAAGAAAAAGAAGGCTTTAACACTCCACAACTTTTACACAGAGAAAATCCAGACAACTGAGCAAACAGAGGAGGAGAACAAACAAGCATCCGGACCCTCCTCAAATAAGGAAAACTCCTCACAAGCTATGGAAGAGTTCAAAACTGAGATTTTGAGGAAAATGGAAGAGATCTGGCAAGAAAATAACTGTTTAAAAGGTAGAATCTTGCAATTGGAAAGTGAGGCTCAGAAACCAAATGAACTGATAAGCAAATTGAACACCAGAAATGACCAGATTGAAAAGGAATACCAGAAGATTATGGCCGAAAATCAAAAGATCATAGCCGAAAACCGAAAGATTATAGCCGAAAATCAATCCCTAAAGGCTAGAATTGAGCAAGTAGAAGCTAATGATCTCTCAAGACAACAAGAACAAATAAAACAAAGTCAAAAGACTGAAAAAATAGAAGGAAACATGAAATATCTCAATGAGAGAGTGACAGACCAAGAAAACCAGTCTAGAAGAGACAATTTGAGAATAATTGGTCTTCCAGAAAAACCAGAAATTAATAGAAACCTGGACTCCATACTAACAGAAATAATTCAGCAAAATTGCCCTGAAGTCCTACAACAAGAGAGCAATATAGACATTGAAAGGATTCATAGAACACCTGCGGCATTCGATCAAGAAAAGAAAACACCCAGAAATACAATTGCCAAATTCAAGAGTTTCCAAGCAAAAGAAAAAATCTTACAAGAAGCCAGAAAGAAACAATTCAAATATCAAAGAGCACCAATCAGGATCACACAGGATCTGTCAGCCTCCACGCTAAAAGATCGCAAGGCTTGGAATACAATATTCAGAAAGGCAAGAGAGCTGGCCTTGCAACCACGGATAAACTACCCATCAAAATTGACTATATATTTCCAGGGGAAAGTATGGGCATTCAACAAAATTGAAGAATTCCTAGCATTTGCACAGAAAAGACCAGGGCTAAATGGAAAGTTTGATATCCAACCATAAAAATCGAGAGAAACCTGAAAAGGTAAATAAGATACAGAGGGGAAAGAAAGAAAACTTATAATTTTTAAATTTGCCTTTTTAAGGGCCTCAGTGAGATCTAATTATCTGTATTCCCATGTAGAGAACTGTTATGTCTAATTCTCTGTAGTGAACTCTATTCACTATTATAATATTCACTATTATAGTAATCAGAAGAATAATTAACAGGGTGAGGGTGGAACACTAAATAATCTAAGATGGCATGGGGGATGGGAAA